>NC_053450.1:143810693-144156338 GCF_015227805.2 Hirundo rustica | reverse complement strand
CTTTGAATTTAAAGTCAGATATCTTAAGTATGAGTTGTTTTAAGTACTTTTGTGACATATATTATGAATATAACCTATTATATCAGCTCTTAGTAGGGCTGTATATAAACCTTTTAAATTGCATCCTCCTTAAGACGATAGAGGAAATCTTTGCGTGAACTACAGCTTCAGGCTGCCCAGAGGGGATCTGTTGCCCAGAATGTGGTTAAACAGCTTTTTTAAGTAATTTTCCAAAGGCTCTGAAATACAACTGATTTTTGCAGAGCTCCCTGTTCTTTTTGCTTCTCTTCTGAATTGTAGTCTGTGAGATTAAGGCTCAGTTTCTAAATATCTCAAGACACCTTTCTGTTGTCATTAAAAAAAAAAAAAAAATTTGAGATCTGCCAAAAGTAATGTAACTCAAATTTGATGGCAATAGTGATTTATGAGCTTTCTACCACAGAAATAACTTGCTAAAAATGATCTTCCACCAGTGATTTTCACTGTGTTTTCTATGTGTCTTCAAGGGGGTAAAACTTCAGCAAGAACAGATCCTATCATCATCTTTCACGTTACTGTTATTCATAAAACAAAACACTGAGTAGTAAAAAAAACCAAAACACCCATCACCACCAGCAAAAAAAACCCCAAACCAACCCCCCCCCCAACACACACACACACAAGAAAAAAAAAAAAAAAAAAAAAGAAGCTATTTATTTTTCTCAAGCAGTGATAATTTTTTAAAAATTGGAAAAATAAACTCTAAGTGTGGGTCCCAAAATTCACATAAGCTGTTGTGACTGTATTACTAATTATATCCTAGTTTTCACAGAATCACAGAACCATAGAATCACAGGAGATGCTGAGTTGTGAGGGACCCACAAGGATCATCAAGTCCGACTCCAGTCCCTGCACATCTCCACCCCCAAGGGTCACACCCTATGCCTGAGAGCATTGTTCAAATATTTCTTGATCTTTGCCAGGCTGGAGCTGTGACCACTTCACCAGGGAGCCTGTTCCAGTGCCCAATTTTGAAACCTTCTGTATTTTTAATGAAAAGCTTGAGTTCAGACAAAATATATTTATGGTAAATATAGCCTATAAACTTACACATGTTTTAGGAAATCTCTTGGCCTTGACTTGAAAATGAATGGTTATGAAAGCAGATAATGTGAGCAAAATACCAAGACTTTCCATTTCTTTCCTAGCTGGTAGTGAATAGTGAAATTATTTTGGAGTGAAGTAGTAGCATGATGCCAATAGATTGGAATGCACAGCTTTAATCATGCTTTGCACGTCTCAGCTTTATTTGCAAAACTATTGTTGAGAATGAAAAATTATTACTCATTTACCTTTAAGTCTTCACAGCTGTAGTAAATGTAAAGCATCAGCAACTTTGTTTCTAGGGGAATTATTTCGCGTTTCCTGCAATTTCTTCAAAATTAATAAAGTTATAAAGAAGCTTGTATAATAAGGAATTACATATTTTATTTCATAATGTCCTACTAAATTCTGCCATTTAATAAATAGCAAAATAAAGAACTGGAATTGTAGAGAATTAAACTGCCAACAGTATTTCTGACTCCATACTAAGAGCTCCCTTCATTCTGGGGGAGTGAACCACTGACTGACAACCAACAAATCTATATTGTTTGTTGACAAATAATATTGATATTAAACATTTTTGATATGAGTTTCTTTTTCAAGCATCAAAATAACTAAAGCAGGATGAATAGTCTTACCACCAGTAATAAGATGCCAGGTTCACTTATTGAGATAGTGGTTGTTTAAGTGGCAGTAAAATGAAAAGTTATAATAGATCAGAACCTCTTTCTTGGCTAATTCTTACTGAGATGTTTGCCAAAATATTATTAACACTGTTACCATTGATAACATCATTACCTAAGAAAATATTGGCTCAGCTGTCCTCAGTATAAGATTCCACTCCTCTTAAACTCAAGTTAAGCTGAAGTCTTGTTTCCTTCATTTAATTGAAGTGATGATGAAGTGAAATTCATACTACAGATAAATAAAAGTCAGTCCGGTAGACCTCAGCTTGTCTCATTGACATTTTTATACTGTGTGATTCATTTTCAGTCTAATATATACTGCCACCAGCTCTACTCCACTACTGCTGATTAAAATGACGATTGCAGCGTGTCTTGCTCTTCAATTCACTGAGCTTCAGAGTGGATAATAGCATCCAAATACTGAAGAAAAACTTGTCAGGAATTTTCATTTAGCTTTAATGTAGCTGTTTCTTTCGCTTATCCCTAGTGAAAATATTAATAAAAACACAATTAATTTAAAAGGGGAAAAAAAATACTAGTAATTTTCAGCTGAAAATTAAGAATTTTTAATCTATTTAATTTTTAAATATTTAATTTTTAATCTGTTTAAAAGATTTGTGTGCAGTTAATGCCACGTCTGTATTCTCCTGTCAAATAGCTCATCCCAAAATGTATCACAGTATTTTCCCCCAGATGAGACAGTATTGTTAATATATTCTGCCATAGTGTACAACTCAGAGAAGGGAATGAAACTCTGGTACAACTGCAGTTCCAGAAATACTATGAACACTTCTGCTAATTTCTTAATAATAAAAAAAATAACCTATATTTCCAGCACTTGCCATCCTCATTTAAAAAAAAAAAAAAAAAACAAAAAAACCAGACATTTCCAAATAAAGATTCTGTAGTCACTATTTCCTGAAAAGAACCCATTTTCCACAGAAATTTTGTTAGCACATAGGGACGTACCATTCTGTTCTTATGTCTTTCAAAATATAGCAGATATAAATGTCCATTTTCACTAATTTTATTAACTAAATTTCCATAATAAATATTCCTGTATAAGTCTACTCACATTTTTCTACTTTAAATGTTAATTTCTTGAAAAATAGAAGTGAAGGTAGCAGAAATATTAACACAAGTGCCAATGGCAGAAATCATAAGCAATCTAGGCTATCATGGAAGTGACCCATTGATCAACCAGCCCTAATGTTAAATCATTCTTCTACACCACTTACCAATAACAAAAACATCATCAGAATTTAGTCCCAAACAATTATGAATTGACATAAAAGTCATAAAAATTGCATTTTTCAATGTACCAATTCCATTGCAACACATAATCACCCACACTGGTAGCAGATCAGAAAAAGAAATAATTTAGTTAATGCACAGAAAGGACAGGAGTGTTAGGATCAGAGAATTGTAATTTTGACATCTATGTCTGTTGTTCATTCAATACCCACTTGATAGGAGGATTCCCCTGGTATTTCATGCTCATCATGCAATTACTGCACCTGGCAAATGGATATGAAAAAGAGAGTTTCGTGCCCATTGTGATCATGTTTTGTTTGAAGCAGGATGCACAGTGGGACTCAGTGACTCAGAGGAAAGTTGGGAAGCTGCTGTTTCTTCCAAAGGCAAATGAAAAGAACCGGATGAAAGAGTGAGAGAGGCAGAAGATAGGAAAAGCTCACACATTTTTACTAACAGACTCCTAGGATTACTATAATGCTGAGATAATAGACAGAAGCTATTGGGAATATGCTGCAATCACAAGACCTGCTCATTAAACTCCATTAAACCTTTTTTTTTTTTTTTTTTTTTTTTTTTTTTTTTTTTTTTTTTTTTTTTTCTGTCTATCAATAATGCAAATTAAAATTGCTTTTCAAGTAGGATTGTCCTGAGTGCACTATTCTGCCTACTTGTCTCCTTTAAATATACATCACCAAAAATCCTAGGCAAAAAGGGTCTCTAACCAGAATTGTCAATTTGAAGAAAACTACACTGCAGCTATTTAACTGCTATGGTCAGGCTCAGGCAGTGAATAAAATACATAAAGATTATTTCAGGAGGAAAATAATTAATTAAATATTGCAGTTATGTTTAGTTCTTGATGT
Source organism: Hirundo rustica (assembly GCF_015227805.2). Taxonomy (NCBI): domain Eukaryota; kingdom Metazoa; phylum Chordata; class Aves; order Passeriformes; family Hirundinidae; genus Hirundo; species Hirundo rustica. The sequence goes on along the minus strand of NC_053450.1, from coordinate 144,152,449 downwards.
ATTTAGTGATGTACTGTCGCAATAAGATCAAATAGAAAATGGGCAATAGCTTATCTTCTGACAACTTTGAAAAGAAGGTACCAATAAAGAACCTAAAAGAAATATCTTCTTTTGGGTTACAGCTGGCCACAAAAAAAAAAAAACCTCCTTATAAATTGTATGCAGTTTCAGCTTAATGTACAAGACAATGAGTAAATGACATTTAAATTACTGAGATTTTCCTGTGAGAACTCTAACCACAAGATACTAAAACTTTTTGCCTCTTTCTGACCAAAGAAATCTTACATGTCTTTTGCATGTTCGCTGAGATCACAATAAATCAGCTTGTCATTCTCAGCCCTTCAGAAGAGACTGTTATTTCATCATTCAGGCAGTTTGGATAATGAAAAGGTAATTAATCCATAACCTTCCACTTGTTTTTTGGTTGGGTGGTTTCTTTTTTTTTTTTTTTGGAGGGGAAAACTCTCTAATGCTCAGACTTTGTGCAGAAGTGACTTCATCATTTCCATAGTAATTATCTATGCTTATGTGGAATCCACACAAATGTAAATTCTGGGTTCTTTTAAGGCCTGAAAACCTTATGATAAGACATGTTTCATGGAAGGTGGTTAATTCCAACTGACAGAGAGTCCTGTTTTAGAGTATTCAAGATTAAAAATTCATTAAAAAGAAAAAAAAAGGAAAACTTGGTGAATCACATAATTGTCTGAGAAGCAAAACATTTTTTTCTTTTGGATAGTGATTGTAAGGCAGTTAGGAGAAGAGTACAAAAGTCAGATGTATCAAAGAATTCCTCCTCTTTTTACAAAAGGTTCCGGTGGCCCAGGGTAGACCACAGACAGCGAGATAGGTTCCTCACCAAGGTCAGTTACAATATTTAAGCTTCAGATAGCTGTTTTCAGGTTCGCCAAAACTAGAATATGACCCTAGCAAGCATGGCCACAAAGATAGCTCTTTCCTAGTGCTGATAACAGTATATCCTTATTTCTAATGGATCATAAGAGCTGAACAATTCCATGAGGGAATTGGTTTGGGAATAACAGAGCGTGGGAAGTGAGAAGCTCAAAAGCTCCCTGGAGTGTTACTTTTGCACTACTTTTGTTTGTTTTTCAGAACTGACTGTCTTTGGAACATATCAGCTGGTTTCAGGTCCAGAATTCACAGTATTTTACAAACATTCCAGCTTGGAAGACTTCATAAATATTGGGCCTGATCCCTTTCTCATGATATCAACTTAGTTCATGCAGTCACGGCCTCCCTCTGAATAACACTGCCTTTTTTTTTTTTTTTTTTTTTTTCCTTCACAATAATGGGATAGAGGAGGTTCAAGTTCTTGTTTCAGATAAAAAAACTTGTCTTCTGGATAACATTAAATTTTGAACACTACAAAGTATTCCTGTAAAATGAAGCATGATGTGTGTCACCTGTATCACACTTACAAATCAGAAAATCTTTACTTTTGGGTGCTTCATCCACAGAAGCTGATCTTTATTTTAAGTAGTACCTGGCAACTTTTTTTTTATTAACCACTTCACTCTTAATACTTTTTGTATACTGAGGCTGAACAACGACAAAAACGTGTTTCACTGGACTTTGGACAAAAACTGGTCTTAATATTGCTCTTGTTCAGTTGGAAAATGACAATTTTAAATCTGTGAATTTCCAGGCGTAGGACATGGAAGGCAAGGCACTTGGAGCCAGACTATTCCAAAGCTCATCAAAAACACAGGAAAGAGGTTTTCATTCAGTCCCTTTTATACCCCTAATTCTAACACAAGCATAATCCCAATGATTCTTAAGCTGTTGAAACATTTAAAATTAGGTTTGTACTTATTCAGTTGAGGCCTACAGAGGCAGAACACATATACTGGAAGAAATTTTTTCCACTAACATCAAACATTTTTTGCATCCCCTCCTCTATAAAAAGGAAAGGAAGAAAAGAATTGAGTAATGCTTAGTGTGACTTTCCTCCTGTGGTTTGCTTTGTTTTTCAGACACATTCCAGAAATGTATTCCAGATGTTTTCAAATCCTTGTAACTTATTTTCCATACTATATATAACCTTTTCTACCATATCTCTTCTCTCTCTCCCTTTCTTTCACTGGTTATTACTGTCTCTATCTCTTTCTCTTTGTTGTCTTAATTTTTTTTTTTTTTTTCACTCCAAATTCCAGAGGAGTTCATTTGTATTCTTTCAGAGGTCCCACTTGGAAACATGCTAGAAGACATATTGTTCCATGTACTAATAGAACTCTCGCTTTGTGAAATTATTAATTAAATAATATTTAGTTGCATTAGCTGGATTTTCATAATTGTAAAGGATATCAAGTTCTTGCTCTCAAAACACTTAATAAGCTTTTAAATATTAAATTGGCATCACATTTAGGCACACATGCTGTCTGATAAAACACAAATTGCAGTCTTATCCTGTACCCACAATGTAAATTTTGTCTAAAAAACTGTCTCTTTTGTTTAGCTCATTATAAGGCAATTGCTTAATAATTCTTTCTGTAAAGGTTGCTTCAGCATTTTTTGGCAGTTTTATTGTTGAAAAATGCTGCTGTCATGAAACAGAAAGCGGCTGTCAAGCCCTCAGAAGGAGAAAGTAATTTTAGTGAAGCCCGAGATATTTTTCCAATCATTCGGATGAACTTGGTCAACATTCCTTTCTCCACATGAATTAAACACGTGAAATTTCACCCTTCTCCTCAGGAGCTGCTGCTTGGCAATGATGTTTATTCACTCCTTCCTGAGGTTACAGTTCTGCTCCACAGAGCTGATGGGAAACTGCCACTCTCTGGTGTTATTGCTGGAAGAAAAGCGTATGGGAACGGGCCAGAGCTCCACTGGGGGTTCCAGATGCTCACTGAGAAGAAACAGATTTTTCACAGTCCTGGAGTACCTACTCAGGACTCGTTAAAACTCTCTTTATTTAGGGTGGTGATATTTTTTCTTGGTTGACTAAGTAAAAATAGCTCACAGCGGTACTTACAACAATATCTGAGCTCCCTTTTTATTTAACAGGCAGAGAGCCAAACCTAATACGGTGTAAATCAGAGCAGCATTGACTTGCATCAACCAAGAATCCTGCCTATCACATCCTAACAAGTACAATGGCAAATGCTCATCAGAGATATAACTTTAAAAGCTTAAAAGGATAGACGAAATCACATCACTGAGCTTTTTACTGCAGCTGAGGACTGCCTGGATCTTGAATACAGGTCTAAGTAGTGCTCCAAATGTGGTTCACTGGTGAGTGGTACTGACTTTTGGAAAGTCAGAGGACATTTTGCCAGTGTTTACAATGTGCTTATTCTGTGAGAGAGGAAAATGTTTCAGATGAGAGGTGAACTTCCACTAATCTTGAAGTTCTTTGGGATTTGGGATTTAATTATTATTAGCTATTTTATCGCAATGGCTGATGGAGGGCTCATCTGAAATCAGGAATTCACTGGAGTAGTTCTTGTACATACATGGAGTCTCAGCTGCTAAAATCTTCAAATCACATAAAAACCCACCAACACAAAAACAAACACAAACAAAAAAGCAACAAAACTCAAACCAAAGCACACAGAAATATTTTCCCCATTTTACAGGTGAAAAACTCAGATAAAGTTATTTGCCAAAGCCTAAGAGAAGACTGTGGGGAGTTCTCTAATCAGAAAACCTCCTTTATCCTCTAATTTAACCCCATGAATTTTTGCAATCCAGAAGGGAATGCTTCATTATGAAATGAATCGATCCTGAGCAGTTTCAAAATAGAATAGCTTTGCCATGACTTGTCAAAGGCATAGTAAATACGACTCTGTAAGGAATAGTACACCACTCTGGAAGTGTGCCACCATTATGGGTTTACTTCTGAAATAAAGAAACAAGTTGCCTTTGTTCAAGGATTGAAATGTTCAAATATCAGAGCCAACATTTGTAATGTTTGGAAGGAGAGGGGGGAGAAGGGAAGAAGAGCTTTATTTTGCAAATTCCATTCAAATTGAGAGTTCCAAAAAAGAGAGGGGAAAAGAAATAAAAATAATAATTAAAAAAAGACTGCTTAGGTGGTAGGCAGGATGTACCATGAATAACAATATATCCTGTGGATATTTACTACCAAATCATGTTTAACTGAAAGGAAAGTGGGAGTCACCACAGCCAGCAATTCCCATCCGATTTCTTAACATGTAAATCAGGAGCACAGAAAGGCCATTTATGGGAGTCTCAGCGAGACAATGGCTTTCCCAGTGCCAAGTGGTGACATCACGCCTCACAAAGGAGAAGGAAGAGGACTGTAAGTGCAGGGTGCCTTGCCAAGAGCTTTGTTTTGTTTCCACAGAAGAAGAAAAAAAAAAAAAAAAAAAAAAAAAAAAGGAGGAAAAAAAAAAAAAGTAAGTAGCAATTTTCTCAAGAATATAACATTACAGACAGAGAAAACACAAACTTTCAAAGAAGTCAACTGTGACTCACGGAATGTACTTTGCAGCTCTTATGGTGATTTCAATAGCACTTGTGAAAAATCAAAACTAATTTTGCATTTACCGTATCCAAGCAAAATGAAAGCAAACACAAACACACACACACTCACCCATGCACCAACACACTCTCAAAGATGAACCCAAGAAATGCCCTTTGTGAGCTGTCGTGCTGAGTGTTTCCCAACTGTAATGCCAGCTCCAGCTGTATTTTGTAAACTAAACTCTGAAACATTATTCCTCTTGAAGTAATGAGGAAATACATGAATAGTTTGGTATTTATGTCTTCTAAGGAAGCTGGAATTGTTAGTTTAGTGTGTAAAGCTCAAGATAATGGAGAAATTCTGTATTTACAGCACCTATCTCCTAAACAAATTTGGCTCTTAATTGCTTTTAGTGTCAAGAATCTCAAACAACTGATTTTTTTTTTTTCTTTCTGCTTCTTACAAATAGTGTAAATATATTCTACCAATGGAACAGAAAAGAAAGAACTGGAATTTTTCAAGTTTTCTGATTCATAGAAATAAGGGGAAAAAAAGGTTATTTCTGAATTTATGGGAGCAAGCACTTCTCTCCTTTTCTGTTCTCTGGTGACTTATCTAATATCATAATATGTTAGAACATCCCACAGCAATGATTTCCTGTGCCATACATGTGAGACTTTAATTCCTAATAGTGTAAACTATTGCAACAGACAGGATATTTTGCTGATACCTAAGAGTTTTGGTAGGGAAGAAACACATATATTTTTTTCCTAAAAATATACATTTGGAAACACATGATTTTAAAAAGCTTGATTCCACTTATTGACTTGTACAGTGCTGGCAACGGAGATGAAGCAAGGCCCTCTTTTTTCCCAAACTTTAAAGTATAATACAGATCTTAATTGTGATTCCATTTCCATCAAGAGCAAAGATGAAATTAGACACACAGAGAAGTATATCAGAATGTTTCCCAAGTGATATTTTTTATGACTTAAAGAAAAGAATAAAACAGAGAGCAACAACAAAATAAGCAAAACACAACAACAACAAAAGCAACCAGCCCAAAACCCCCAAGCAAACACCAAAACCACCTTATGTTTTATATACATACTTATTATTTTGATTGTGTGCTGTTCATTTCACAGTTAAGGTCAAGAAACACTGTGAGATAGATGGAGAACTGAGCCCTTTAAAGTTTTTTGTAAAAGCCAACTTTTGTTCAAATCTTCCTCTGGTTAAGGTAAGTTGATACTGAGGGAGTGATCCAAAATTGCACTTAATGAGCAAAAGTGCAACTCTGGTGGAAGTTGTATATCTTCATTTGTGAGAGAGACATCCAAAATCATCCTTCCAAATCCACTTTAGGGCCTGAGAGACTATCAGTGTTCACACATCCACAGGTGCCTCCATTTCTGCTACTACTTTCCCACACAGTTCCTAATGGGTTTATAGGGCAAGATAGAACAATATTCCTGAATCATTGATTTGGTGGATGTGCTTAATACGTGCCTAAAATGCAGAGCCCTCCAAGTTTGAGTCAGGGAACCTGAGAAGAAGAGTATGCTACCTACTTAAATGGACAAAGGTCTGAAAGTTAAAGCCCATGGCAGTATCTCCAATATTTGAATTTCTAATGACTCAGTAGAAAATAGCTTTAAATAAACGCCTTGTCAAGAAACTTAAAATCAAACTCAGAGCCATATTGAAAAATGTTAAATTAGGGAGCAGCACCACTAAATCTGGAATTGAGACCTGTTTGTATTTTATTTAGTCTCAACCTGCAAGTAAGCCAAAAGTCTTAGAAATTGATGGTACACCTTCTGGAGTCTTTTAGATCTATTAAAAAGCTAATATAAGCAATGTAGAGTGAGGGGTAGGAGTAAGTCATGCAGGGAAAATAGTAGGATCATTTCTCCAGTGGAGAACAGTATATTTTAAACTACAATGGAATCCCAAGATGCCTCCAGTCACATGGGAGTATCACTTGTCATACACAATGAACAGAAGGCCTTCTCCACATCTCCAAGAAAAGGGAGATAAACAAAATTTCTGTATTTGAGTTATCTTGTTGTGCTTCAGGTTTTTCCCTCCAAGAAGATCTGAGACAGCAACTACAACAGATTGAGATGGCTGAGCAACAGAGCATGATACAACCAGAACCAGTGGATTTGTCATTGTCTGATAACAGTACTCTCAAAAGAAGACAGGCCTATAAAATAACACTGGTAAGCTTAACAGTATGTATACAGAGCAGATAAATTAATGAGAAACATTTATGTGTTTATGTGTACAAAATATTTTCTCCCTTTTTAATAGTTTATTGTTATTGCTATTAACTGACAAGGAAAGATGTAGGAAGCTGTACCTTTAATACATTCTGGGAAAAAGCATTTGATAGTGGTTGTTATGACACATGGAGAACCATGTTATGCAATGCAGAGCAGCTAAAAATTGAACTTTAATTATAATAAATCCTGTCAGGTTCCTTGGCTATGAATGATTTCTGAATAACAAAATGTGGGTGATATAATTTCAGATTTGAACTTGCTGTGATATCTCAAGTTCACATCTACCTTCCTCCACCATCTCTGTTCAAGAAGAAACCAACATTTTTAGAAACAAGGCTCATGGGTGACTGAAAGATTTAAATCAAAATTTGAGCATGCATTTCAGAGTCTGTGTATATACAAAACCATTCTCACTTGAGAACTTTGTAAAATGTGAACATCAAGGTAAGTAGCACTGCTCACTGTCAAGGTAAACTACATTTGTATCCTGCACATCCCAATATCTCCCCATCATGGAATATTTACAATATTTACCACTTGAATTTAAATTTCTCTAAGGGTAATATTTTCACTTCTATTTCTCACTCTATGTTTTACTTTTAAATAGCAGTACTATTTCTGTATGAAACTTCTGTGGAAATGATTAAACTGAATTTGCCTTACAGGAATGTTAATTATATCAGATATTGATTCCACAGTTGTCCTTCAATGTAAAAGATATAAATTAAAGGTTCATCTTTGAATTCAGTGAACATATATAGGGACAAACATCTCCCCAAAATTTTCTGTGGAGGATCAAATCACACATGTTTCTTAGCACTAGTTTTGCCATTCATTGAACTACTTCCATTTATAATACAGTTAATTGAAAATAATTCTTCTTTTTATATTGTTTTAATAACAAATGTTAAAAATATTAATGCATTTTCTGTCAACAAAGGAAAAACATGATATTTGAGTTTTAGACATAGCAGAGTTTTTTGTTTGGAAACTTTGTAGGAGAATAGTAGAAAATGAGGCAGCTGAACTGCCACCAAGTCATTGTCATTTGAGATGTTCCTGGACGTTTTTTAGAAAACTACAAACGGGATGCAGTATTCTGTAAACTTAGAAGCTGTATTTTAAAGACTCCTGTTACATAGCTCAGTGATTTAACACAGTTAAATTAAGGTAGTAAATTAAGGCAGACACAGAAGGGTAGAACAAGGAATATTAAAAATTTACATCATTTTGGTGTATTTATCCACAGTGTGTTTTCAGTAACTTTAAATAACTACTTTGGCAGTTACACTTTCCCTGCTGAGTATGAGGTATTTGAAACTCATTTACTGAAAGTTGTGTTTTGTGGATTTCCATAGATAACAGGCATAATTCTAAGTTACTAAAAATACCACTAACTGACTGCCAGGCGAGTTTCTGAAAAGCAGCAATAAATGTCTCTTATCTATTTTCATACGAACCTTAGGCTGCACGTTATTTTCCTCTCTGTGACCTCACTAATTCTCCCTGTCCAGAATTTAATAGGTGGTGACTCCGAACATCCCTGGGAGTTCCAAATTTGCACAACAGGAAACTTGCTGACACTGCTGCTCGATGGTTGCTATGCTCTCCTCTTCATGGGTGCACTGCAGAACTCTCCCCAATGCTGCCCATTTCAGTACAAATAGAAAATGTGCTGCACACTGATGGAGATGGTCAGCAACTCAACATGTCTGGTGTGTGGAGAAATATATACATAACTTAAGAACAGTATATACTGGGCTTAAAAATGCAACATTTTAAATATGTTTGTTGTTTTCGAATGTTTATTTATTTTAATATACAGGCTTTACCAGATAATGGATAGAGCATCATCATTCATGTTTCAGTGGCAAAGAAATGACAAAGAAATAAGCTCAGGAAAAAATGACCAAAGTCAGCCAGAAAACCAAGGACAAGTCTGGAAATAACTCTCACATTTTCAGTCTTTTCCTCAGCATGTTATTGACCAGAGTAGTAAGTTTAAATGGTAAATGCCAAGTGAAATCTGAACCCCAGCTTCATTTTTCTAAATCTTGCCAGTGTTGCAGGCAACAATTTTTTTTTCAAAGTGATCTTGTACCTCTTATTCCAGTCCCTGAGGCACTCTGCTGAACATCGAGGTGCATGGGAACAACACTGTAATTCCCACTTAGATGGTGACATGTGGTTACAGAAAGATCTGGTGCATGTTATCACAGTCCCCCTTGACCAAAATAAAGATGAAATGGACAGGCCAATGCTAAACCATATTACCTCTTTCTGCTTCTACAACAGTCTTTTTTCTGCCGTGGTTCCTCACAAAAATTAACAAAGTCAAGATTAATTTGGACCTCCAAATTAAATGTGGAGGACACATTTAATGTGGACCACCATATTAAACGTGTAACACAGCACAACCATGTAGTGACTCCTGGCCTATAATCCTTTCCTAAATGAACTCTCCCAGCCAGTTCAAGGAGACAAAGACCCATAGAATACTATCCTGGGTAAATCAAATTGTAGTGCTAGTCCATTGCTAGCACTGAAGAAAAAAAGTTATCATTTCAGCAAGCCTGAGTTTAATATCTTTCCTGAAGGGTAAATATATATTAATACATGCCTCTCAAAGAATGAAATGAGTAAATTAACCCCAAACATTGATGAGATCTGCTACAGGTAGTGAACCAAGTTCCTCACCAGCTCTTTGAGAAGCCTTTTCTCATTTCCTGTCATTTTAAAAGAAATAAAAGTCTATGCTCTGTATTGCTTTTTCTTTAGGTAAACACATTTTTATTCTGCCATAAAGAAATCTCCTCCTGCCATTTTTCCCTGCTGTGAACAGCAGCCTATCAAAAAAATAAAACCTTAAAGGTCACACTGGAAGCAAGACATATATTACAGTTTCAGATAAAAGTCTCAAAGACCTGAGAAGTGCTTCATTCAGATTCATAAAAGCTACAACACAAAGAAAGGAACTGCAATTTGTTGATATTAAGTCTGTCTTCAACCTTCAAAATAATTATTTTAAATGAAGGGTTTTCTCTTTCAATGTTAACTACACAGTATGCCTAGATTAAGCCAAATGAGTTCTGCTGATTCAGTGAGACTGCTTTCAAAGATGGAGGAAGATTTTATAAGTCACTTTTAAAAAAGGAAAGAAAATAATTCCACTTGTAAAAATACACAAAGTTTATATTTCCTTGAGTTTTATCAGTAGATATGGTCTCTGAGCCTCTGAGGCACAGTAAATTGTTTTAGCAATTTATTTTCTATAAATGATTACACAGATCGACAGGTGAATATACATGTTTTTTCACTCAGAAGTAGTTGTGATTTCTGTAGCTTACTAAATTAGCAGTGAAGAAATCAGCTCAGATGTGTGACAGCCTCCAGCCCAGGGTACAGAATGTCTTCACTTCTGAGCCCATTTTGACCAGAGGGTAAGCATGGCACTGTGCACTGTTTTCTTTCACTGCTGAAGCACCTAAGCCACAATGAATTTCAGGCTGCTAACCTGGTTGGGACTAGAGGGATTTTCTCCCACAGAAAGAGATGAGAAGTCCTGAAGAATAGGAATAATAGTGCAGTTGAAGCACTAGCAAGTATTTTTGCCCATGATGTTAAAGAACAGGATCTGGTGAAAAATGGATCACCCTCACATTCATCTAATTTCTCTGATCTGGGATGCCTTTCTTGTCATGGTATGAAAGGGAGTTGGTGTTCATGGTGCAAATTAAACATGATGACCTTTCCAAATCCTGTTCTACCTCAAACCTCCACACAAGTGGCATTACTACACTCACTGATGCTGCCAACAAGAGGGAGGGGGATTCAGCCCTGAAGAGATCAGCAAGAATAAAGAGAGCACAGGAATACTGAGTATCAGAGCATTTATTTAGCTTTTCTTGACTTCAGTACTCAGCTGCAGGTTTTAATTTTATCTTCCACTGTAAGTTCATTTCAAGTACATAAAAAATGCACTAATAGAAAAGGATCATAAATGTAAAAGGAAGGGGAAGCAACCATTATATGTATAATATCATTACTATATATGGATAAAATTGCATATAAATATATATGTAATTACATATATAAATAAAATAAGAAGCCCTTCTTTTATCAATTGTGCTGGTAATATGTAACAAAAGGATATGGGATTCCATAGCCTAGTGGTTAGCAAACCTAACTTTAAACAGGATTTGTTATGTTTCTAGGAGTGCTGCAGGCTGTAGAATTCCTTATCCCTACTCTGGTTTCAGAAGGTGTAGACAAATGGTGACATGCACATGGCCAAAATCTGGAACCAAAACCTCTCGCCATGGGATGGGATTAAAAGATCTCTCAGCACCTGTCTTTTTATGTCTTCCTATTTCACTTCATGACAGGAATATTTGATTCAGTTCCTTGGAAAAAAAAATAATGCTGAAAATATTTTCAGCGATTCCAATTTGTCTCCGGTGCGTCTCAGCCTAGCACTTTTTATTTGACTTGGATTAGTGAACTGATTTCTATAGGTGTCTCCCTACCAGCTTTTTAATTCAGATCTGGTGCAGACTTGTAGGAATAAATCTCCCTCTTCTGCCCCAATCTCACTTCGGTACACTTAGATACATCTAAAGTAATTTATTTTATAGCGCTACATCAACTGGACAGAAAAGGTAACAGTTCCAAGCAGAAGAGTGTGGAAGGGGAATGGAGGAGGGAAATTCAACTAGCAAAATGCCTTCAAAATAATAGACCTTCCTCCCTGAGCTATAGAAATGTCCTCTTCAATGTCCAACAGCACATACAACAAGACTGGGAATATATGAAAATTATATCCTTTCAAGAAAAACAACTACACAGGATTCTTGGAAATAGACTTTGTCAACAATCTTCATGGGGAGAGGCAAAGGTTCGATTTGCCTCCAGTCTCTGTTCCTGACAATATTCTGTGCACAGCTTCTCCCCCACTACCTAGGGATTAAAGCCAGAGAAAACAGAATGAAATGCAGAAAGATAAGAAAAAGACAGTGGCTTTGATAATTCCTGAGCGTTCTTCTTCTTCATGTGTTTGGGAAAATCGAGTGCCACAAAAAATAGATGATGAATTAAAAAACCCAACAGTAAAAAAACATTAGATGAAAGACTTCTTGATCTTCTTCACTCAAACTTCTGCCTGAAAAATAAAGCTTCATCTCCCTTCTTAATAAAAAGACAGAGTAAACAAAACAGTGTCCCTGAAGCAAAACTCCCCTTTACAGTATGTTTTATAATGCTTCATCAAGTGTGGTCTCAGAGAATGGACATTGTATCCAGAGCTAAGCAATTTCTTGCCTTCCTTGTCTGTACCTAATTTATTTAGCATGGAACTGTTGATGGCCATGTCTAAACCTTATCTACATGACACGTCACCAACAATTGATATAGTGGCACATTAAAGCAACAATGCCATCACCCAAAGAAAAATTAAAGAAGAAAAATTAAAGAAAAATTAAAGATATAAAGGCAGGCCTTTTCCTTCCTGGAAAAGAAAGAGGTGCCATGGGAAGCTTAGCAAGAATCTAGTCGCATGCTACTTACTCATAAAAAGAAACTGACTCCTGTGGTGGAAGGAGAACTCCACAATATCTCCATTTTAAGTCTCTTCTCTATACAGCAAGGATTAATATGTAAGGAAAAAAAAAAAAAAAAAAAAGAAAACTTCAGATAAAGGATCTCTGCCAGTTGGCAATGACACAACAAACTTGAGACTTTCAGAAGTCTTTCAAAAGTTATTAAAAACAACAAGAAAAGGAAACTGCTCATTTTAGATTCTCCTATTAAGGTGGCCTTCAGAGGCTGAGCTGGGTGTGAATTGCTACAGTTGAGGTCATTCTATTTTGAGGGCAGCCTTTTTCTGAAGACAAAGTAGTTCCTGAAAGTGTAAACTGTTTTTTCTCACCTTGGTGGGATATTAGCTAGGAGTTCCTATCTTGATCAGTCCAAAGTCAACCTTGTTAGCTGTATTTTTCTCATCCAAGAAAAAATAAAGGGCTTTTGGTTTCCTGTGAAAAAAACATTGGGGTGGAAGAGGGACTACCACATTAAAAAACCTTCTCAATCTTCCTTGGATAGTGTCTCATATTTACAGTGCCATCAAAAGAAAGTTTGTGAAGGCCAGGGTTTGAGACAGCGATATTTTGTTTGGTTGGTTTTTGGAATCCCTCATTTTCCCAACCAATTTAACCTTGAGGCACTGAAAGGATAGCCAACATTTGTATCTTTCCTAAGCCAAATGAATATTCACAACTGGAAACAAAAGAACAAAAGAGGATTAACTGTGAAACAGCCTTTTAAATGATGAATGATGAAAAAATAAGGAAGGATAAGAATAGCTATGAATGAGCTGCCCAGCTTCACAATGGAATTGAGAAGTGTTTAAACTAGTCAGAGATCTACTGTCACAGTTTTTAAATGGTGAGGTTATAAAAGATGGAACAGAAAACTATAGCTGTACCTTCGGGCTGCTTAAGGTGAGTAACAATGGGAACTGGTATTCTTGGGGACTGGGAACAAACACAGTACATTACCTTTCCCATAAAATGTCAGACTCACTGGGGGCCAAGAGGTGCATCAATTTATTTGTGGTGTAAAGTCAGAGTAGTCTATGGAGTAGTATTAAAAATTAATACATCCCATTTCAAGGCTACGGGTTTGATTTGTAGGTGGGCAGTACAATTTAACATATGTTTAATCTGATTGAAAATGTAAATGGTTCAAAGAATGACAGTCACAGCAACACCAGGGGCAGCAGTTGGCACTTATATGGTTTTGCTGTAGAATCATAAAACCAAATAATCATAGCTTAATTGTAAAATTCTGCATGATCTGAAACAAGTAATTAATTTTGTTTCACAGTTGATTTCTCCATCTGTGCAAGAGAAATCATGACACACAAAGGGGGTGGTGAGACTGGACTCCTTCAGTTTGAAACTTTAAAATGAAATCCCTTGATAAAAATAATTTATTACATTAAGCTTGCGATATTTATGAAATATTTATATTAAAGTCTATAAGGTATTTTTTTAATCTAAATATTATAATGCTGCAAGTCGATCTGCTCTGAGGTCTATGTAGACAAGCATGGAGTATGCCCACAGTGTTCCTTTAAACTGTAGCAGTTACTTGCACACAACCCACCTGCAGAAGTGTCTGCACCTCACCTCCCTGTCAGTGGGAACTGCTGCATGTCTGGGTTGTTTGCCTTTCTCTTTACAAAAGGGCAGCATGGCTCACTGCCCTTGAACAGCAATATTGTCACCCTGCTTTGAAGCTCCCAGTATGATTGTTGAACCTATTGTTTCAGCCTTCATAAATAGAAGGAAGAGGGGGAAGATGAGGACCGTGGGGGCTGTGTTTGCAGTGTGCAATGGAGCAAACTGCGGATATTCCTTAACTGCTACTGGCTAAGGCTGCCCTAACACTGGAATATAATTATGTTAACATGGAATGGATCTTGTGCTAGTAAAACATCTTTTTTTCTGGAGTTGTCTCAGGCCTTGTGACAGGCTCTGGGCAGCAGCACTGCAACAAGAAGAGTGACCTGCGGAGTGCAAGGTCTCCATCACTGAGTGCTGCACCCGCCCAGGCGCAGCACTACCAGAGATGGGACTTCTGCATTTGGCACTTTGGATGGTGTCTTCAAAACGCAGCTGGGAAGGGGCATGGCGGTGTCACACACAGGCACCACAACAGTGTCACACAGAGTGTAACAGTCTGAACAAGCCTGAAAAACCCAGCAGAAGGTTATTAGTTTGTGCAAGGTTTTGGAAATGCTGAAGCACAGCCTTCAGACTAAGGCAGTATTTTCAGTTGCCTGGTGCAATTCATGTCCCAGGCCAATAGCCCTTCTCTGCCTACCCTGCAGCACAGTGAGACCTCAGATCCTGGCTGAGCTGTTGCACAGACACAGGAGTGAAGCTGCAGGTGTCACATTTTGTCCTATTAGCTGAAAAATTCTAGTGGCTGCAGTGCTATCAGTCATCCAAAACTCAGCACAGATTGATATCCCCTTAATGCTCCTTGATTGCTCCCCTTAATGCTCCCACATAAGACATAATAGCCAGTATGTGACTGCTCTGGTTTTCCATTAATTCTCATCTTTTTCTTCTAGATCTTTCTGTGAAATTAAGAATATGTAGAAAATTGCAGCTTTCTTGCCTTCTCTGGAAGATATTTTTATTATTCTTGAAAGGGTAAAGAGAGTAGAGATTTGCAAAACCCAACAGTTTATAAAATTCTGATTTTATTACTTAACAGCCTCCTGTGATCTGTTTATTTATTCTGAAATTGTTATATTTCACTCTCTTAAGTTTGATCCAGCTAATGTTATCATTAATCTCCAACTTTCAAAAATTTTTAAACCCTAAAGGTTTCTGGCAGAATAAAGAAAGATTTCAAGTCCAGTATAAATAGAAATTTTATTTGAGTGACTTTTAGGAATCATATCTGTAATACAGAATGAATAAAAGTTAGAAATTATCCAGATAAAAGCTCTAAAAAAAAGTCATCTTCTTTCTGGGGAATAAAGTTGTTAGGATTTGAAAATATCACTATTTATCTACCTTCTCAAATTCACCATCACTGAATTTGATTTTCCTGCATTGTTCGAGAACTCTCTTTCCCATGGATGATTCATTTGATAGATTATATAAGATTTTACTTTACAGTTCTCAAAGAAAAAAAAAAATGGCTAGGGAACAGATTGACCTTTTATATTTCCAGATTCTTCACAGATGTTTTCTTTAATGCTGTTTCATTTGCCAACATTGTTTCCTAACTTCCTTTGGTTTTATTTTATTTTTTAAAATTTATTTTGTTATTTTATTTACTGGCTCCTTGCACCTGCAAATCTGAAAACACTATAACATGGAGTGATGTACTCACAGCCCAAATCTCTGAACAGGAAACAAGCACAAGGTGATAAAGTTGCTTGCCAAACATTGTAGGGTTGTCCAGTCCTAGGAGCACAATCTAGCGTGTTATCTCTTGTTACACACTGGAAAATATTTCACTTCTCTGCTGGTAGCTGAACCCTTCACTCACCTTATATCTAAACAATTTCTGGAACGTGGAACTGGGGTCTTTAGGTGTTAATAAATTCCTAAATTATAGTAATCACAGTGATTACAGTTGATAATAAAAAGGAGCTTCTTGAAGCAGCTTTTAGATATTTTTGACTGCATTCATTTTTGCATGTACTGGTGTTCTGTAGTTCTCCTAAAAAGAATGGATCAGTCTCTTTGTACACAGGAAAATGCTCCCCTGCTGTAGACTTCCCATGGCGACACCTGAAGTGTGGTCTGTGCTGCAGAGAGGCCCCAGTCTCTCTGAGTATCCCTTCCCACAGGAAAAAAAATTTGGCTTGAAGTGGAGGTAGGAGGTGGATGGGATGGGAGTCTCTCTCCATGAGTGAGGTGCGCTTCTGCATTACTGAGTAAAGTCCCCAGAGCTGACCAGCCTGTCACTGAAAAAGGAAATTAATTTCCCTGTCTTCTAGTAGGTGGCACCACAAGGGTGTTAGAAACAGCAGCCGTGAATGTTATGTCACTTGAGGACTTAATATAGAAGGATTGTTAATTTTAGCAACATTTTCAAATCTGTGTATAGAGTATCCATAGAAAATAGTTTAAAATTAATATTTTCAATATTAATTCTAAGTGACATAATCAGTCAAAAAGATCAAAGCATACTATATGCCATTTAGGTCTAATTAAAAAAACAAACAAACAAACAAACAAACAAAAACCTCTTAAATTTCAGTTGTGAGCATTTTATACAGACAGCCTGACTGACTACATGAAGCTGGCAAAAGAAAAAAATCCAAGAAACTAACAAACAAACCAAACATTTCCCAACACCTCCTCTAAAATTCCTGCATACAGATTTTGTATCTACATTAATTTTTCTTGGATAGATATCTGTGAAGACACTGATGGAAATTGCAGCAGTTTTGATGAGCTACAGAACAGATGTATAGAAGGAAGGAGGAAGGGTGAGAGATTGTGCAGAACTTCATAAATATATGTTTTATGCTTATTCATTAATGTTGTGCAAAGAAATATGATAAATAACAATTACAGAACTATCAGTGTCTGTAAATAAAACTGTGCAAAGGAAAAGAGGAGAAATTTGTTTCCAACCGTCTTTATGCTTAATGAATGTCTCAACTCTCCAATTAACACTTCCAGTCTTCTGTTCTGAAAAAAACATCTGGATGAAATGACTCTGCCTTGAGCATTGGAGGACGTGCCTTCTAACATGCATTTTCCTTGGTCTAAGTGTCACAATTCCCTGTGAATGACGCCAGAGATCTGATTGACATGACAGTATCTTAAAACTAAACAGAAGCAAATTGCTGCCCAAAGGCATCAGCAGTCAAAACATTGCTGGTAATTACTCTTGTAGTTAGAAATTCCTCCAGGGATACCTTTCCTATCAAACAATTAAAATCACATGTTATCAGATAGAAGTTTGGTTTCTGTGATTTTGTTTGGACTGAAAGACATGGACATTTCTGAAATATTTCTCAATTTTCTGAGGTGTTCCTTTTTAATTTTTTTGCCTTCATTTCCCTGTTCCCTTCTCTCCAATTTATTTTCTTCTTTCAGGTGCAGAGACTTGTTACAATCTCACTGTGGAGTTTTGAATTATGTGACAGAATAAGTCTGCAGCGCATGAAGGAAAAGCAGCCAGTGGCTCCAGGTAGGTAGAAAACATTTGTGGGCTGGTTTTCCCTTCTTCATCCAACATACAAAACTTACAAATTCATTGTGTTGAATTTTTTCATTGTGTTAAATTTTGTGTTTCTTTGGTCAGCTTAGGGTGTGGTTTCTCCATATTTGCTTCTTAACATGCAGAGAAATGATGGCAGAGCCACCTGAAGTGGCAGGATATCCATACAAGTATTGTATCCTGTCGCCATCACTATCAGTGTATCAGTGCCCATCTGTTGCACAAGTTTTTGTTGAAGCAATCTGATTTTTTTTCTCCTTTTTGTAGAAAAAGATATTCACACCACATTTCAAGTGTCATCAAAGTTGACGTACTGCCACACGAAAAAACACTTGCAAGAGACTGAACCATTAATTACTTCTGAACCCACCGCCAGTGGTCAGACCTCCAGGCCACCAGGAGCCACAGCTCCAGGGAGCCTGAACTCCAGCTCACCTTGACATCATCGCCTGGATCAAAGCCTCTAGAACACTCCTAACTCACACTCCTATTGCACACACAGCAATACAACAGGACAGTTTTAATTAAGAGGATGTAATTGTACATTTCAGTGAAGAAGGATGAATTCAAGCACTCATGAACTTTTTGCATCTGTTTATCTCCAGTCAAGCCCCCAGGGCTTTTGACCCTTGGAGAGATTGAAAAACATTAGTGGAAGCAAAGACACTGTTTAAAATCCTCATTGCAAAATTGCTTTAATGAGTAATCAGCAGCACATCTTTAAGCCTGTCACACTGACCTTCCCCTGCATGCTTTCTCTCTTTTTTTGCATTAACAGCATTTTTACTTAATACCTTGTTAAAAAAAAAAAAAAAAAAAAAGGCTGCAAAGAAGTATTTTAAAGCTTTCCTTTTAATTCCAGCTATGAAATACACATATTTCATGTCTAAAACTTGCTGACACTATAAATTGTGTGACTGCAGTGAGAAAAAGATACTTGATCAGGATGGCACCTTGACAGTGCATATGTATGAACCTACTCTAGTGATTTCCTTGTCATATCTGCTTAGCCCAACAGTCCAAACACTGTTCTCCCCTACATTTGTTTGCATAGCTGTTTGCTGTTCTAGGGGGTCAAAAAGGTGACTTTTTAATTCTCAAAAAGTATAGAAAATATAAAACAATACAGACCCTAGCAGTGTCAACCATATCAAAAGCAGAAACTTGGAGGCAGAGAAGACGGTTTATTATCTTTGATTTTGAATGCATAAAAGGTCTGATTTCACTGTTAGTGCATGTAAATCCAAACTAAAATAAGGCACAGACAGAGGCTGAACAGAGGACTGAAAATGTTAAAACAGTGAAAAAAAAAATACTAAATGTAAGTCAGGGAAAAAAGGCACAGAATTGGAAATTATGGAGATTGTACACACAACAGAGTTCTGACATTTTGTCCACAATTTCTAAACAGGCTGTAACTTCCTAATTTGTGATTTGTAGAAGCCTTTCAGGGAAGAGTTTTGCATTGGAAAAATACATGTACGGCTGTACTGAAGTGTTTCATAAATTCATATCTTTGCTCATTTTTCTTGTTAAAAATTCAGAAGAAAGAGAAAATATTTAATTTCAAATTTTTTTGGAACCAAAATGTTTTGGTTTTAATCAATACTAAATGTCCTTTGATGCTTGTGCATTCATTGATTTGGTCTGTT
This sequence comes from Hirundo rustica, assembly GCF_015227805.2. Classification (NCBI taxonomy): domain Eukaryota; kingdom Metazoa; phylum Chordata; class Aves; order Passeriformes; family Hirundinidae; genus Hirundo; species Hirundo rustica. Next base: position 144,133,307 of record NC_053450.1, on the reverse strand, counting down.
TTTAGAGCTGCCAGCAAACAGAAAAAAACTGTTATTCCTGCAGGTCTAATTATAGAAAATGCATGCGCAATTGAGAAAACCATGCATACTTAAGACAATTATTTGTGTTTGGACTTCTTCAAGCACTTTTCTGAGGACTATCTTTTTAGATGTGTAAAATTTTATTCCAGAATTTTGGGGTTTTTTGCTGTTGTTTGAGTACTGTTCTAATATTATCATATATTTGTGAGCTGAGAAGAAAGAAAATATAGTGTAAAACTGTGATTTTGCTGTTGCAATAAACCTTATTCTTAGTTAGAGTTGTTTGCAAAACTGTTCTGTGATTTTTCTATTCTTATGTTCCATCTTACAGGATCAAGTGGATGTAAATAGAAATATGTAAATTCCTCCCAGTTGTGAGGAGGGAATATAACACAATCTCAAGCTTGTGGGCACTGAAGCTTGTGCAGATGCTCACTCATATTTAGGCCTGTGTGTTATTTTTGCTCTATGTCGTTATTGACATCAATAATTTCTTTCTTTAACAGAATTCGAATTAGGAATAAGGGGCAAGTTGAAGCCATCAGGAATCATTTTCCTGAGCCAAACCACCTTTTGAGTGGTCTTCTTGCTCAAGCGCTCATTAATACAAATCTATCACTATAAATTTTTTATTAATATCTAGTTCTCCTCTTACACATCTACCACATAAACACTTAGTCCGCTCGTGTTTGGGGTGCAACAAATTTCCAATGAGAGATTTCAGGTTCTTTGATTCTAAATCCTGTACGAGGCCTTGGGCTGTTGGCTGCCTTTGTCAGGATGTAAAAAAGTGAGAGGAAGAACTCCGAAGTAGAAAGTTTTCACTCATCTCCTGGCCCCTCCTGCATTTGGATTATTTGGTGAGTTTGCAACTGTTCAGTGGTTCCGGTGAGTGCTCTGAGCCCTCACTACAATGGTGGTGAGGATGGATGTGAGGCAGGGCTGGGCTCTGATAAACAGCTCCCAGAAGGCTGCTAAGCAGTGTTCTGCCTGCCGGCTCATTTATTTTGCATCTCACTCTGTGAAGCTGCATTACAGCACCTCTTTCAAAGTCTGGTCTGTGAAGGACAGCAAGTACATCATCTAGAAAAATGCAGGAGCTAAAAGCTTGCAGTTCACATCAACCTAAGGGCAAAGGACTTTCTCAGGGTGTCCAGAGGCAGGCAACACATCACTTAACAGCAGCAGCCTTTCCTCCGAATCTCCGCAGCCATCAAGTGGGAGGTTTTGCTGTTACAAACATTTCTGGTGTACATTTCAAAGTCTCCATCGCAGGTGATTATCTAAAGATATCCTCATTTACTCAAGTCTTTCCAGCAGTCAATTTCCCAGATCTGCCTCTGCAAATACGGCTGCAGCACATCTTAGGTAACGTTTTTCCTCCTGACAAGAGAAGTGTGAGCACAAGTGAGAATTTTCATAGGCTACTTTCTTAAAGATTTTTACAGAATCTCAAGGCAAACACCAGAATACTTATTAAAGTGTAACTGTGAGAGGGAGGAGTCAAGGGACAAAGGGAGCATAATTAAACTGCAAACACAGAACTGTGAAAAAAAGCTTTTAATTCTGAAATAAGGATTTACAGATTTTTTTCATTGTGAAATAAAATTAATTAACCTCTGAGCAGTCAGTAGTTTCCATGCCAAGAACCCAGGATTCTGGTCTATGAGGGTAAAGATGCCAGTCCATGTGTGACACATCTCACTGGTCTCCTGTGAGGAATTTCAGGCTTGCTTGGTTGCAATGAATGCTGGCAGGGAATAAGATGGCAGAGTATAAAATCAATTACACTATCCTTATTTTCAGAATTTTATTTTTAAAATGCTGTTTAATTTACCTTATTGGTTACAAACTTTATTGAAATTTTCCAAGGTGAATCCCAGCCTTTCCTTTTGTTTCTCAGATGATAGGCAAAACATGAACGGAGGGGTGTGTAAGGAATGGGCGGTGGGATGCCTTCCATATATTGCACTGGTTAAATCAGGATTTCTAAAATTATTTTTATCCTCCTATATCTTCCGCTTTTATCTGAAGAGTATAGCCCTCTTTTGCAACCTGTCAAGGTGCAAATATGGATGACTTGACACTTTTTTATGTTAACTCTAATTGGTAATCTATTTATTGAATGATACCTTCAGGACTTTATTCTTCCAACCTAAAGCCTGAGTTATCTAAAGGTTCTACTAAATGCATCTCATGAGCACAAGCCAGCCATATTAGTTGTGGATTAGTGGATGAGCAGGGTGCCCAAGACACAGCTGAAGTGATGCCATGATGCAGCTGTGTGGCCACCTAGGGTATCTCAGATGTGTGGGGATAGCATCTTCCATGAGAAAAGCACAGCTGAGCAGCACTGGAGATAACTCCTTAATCCACACAGGAGCATTCCTGCCTATGCCATTTGTCAGAGATAACATTGTAAATGTGAAACAATTATTTAACAAACAGAAATATCTCCATGAATTATGCTTTTTGTATTCCTTCAATTTACAGTAAATAATGTTCAATCAGATTAAATCAGAGTGGAAAGTCATAATATTGGGATAAAATTAAGTTCCTACAGGTAGATGAATAAATTTATTACGCTTTGTTGTGTGTTTATTATAGGGCAGTGGTTGAAATGTCAATGTTAATTTTTCCTAGATTTTCTTGTTGATTTGTTGCTATTTAACCCTTCTGTTTCTAAGACTTTATCTGTAATCCTGCATCTATCAAACACAAACATTTTTAAGGAAAAAAACCCCAGCATGTAATTATTTTTCCTTTCATAAATAATTCAGTCTGCTCTGTAGGTAACAGAGAATGTTCAAGCACACATCTATGACATGAATTTGAACACATATTGTCCAATATAAAAATTGCCATTTGAAAGGCAATTTTCTAAATTCCAGCAAACAGACTCTTTTCTCTGACAATGATGAGTCACTGTACAATTTGAAAGTTTAAAAAAAAAAAAAAAATCTTAATTCCTCTATCCCTATGGAAAGCAGCAGACATCAGGCTTGTAAGAGACTTTGGCAAAATTTTGCTTTAACGGTTTCCTTTAGCTGTCCAAATTGGAGAACATGAACTCATAATAGCCATCTTCCAAGCAAAGCATTCAGAAACTGTAACATAGCATTTGGCTGACTCAAGCTTGTCTCTTTCTGTAACAGAAATTGGCTTCCCTGCTACCCCATGACTTACCATCACAGTGGTAAACACTCTCCAGAACCCTTTTGAAAAGGATGATTCATCCCTGGGGTATTTTTAGGAATTTGTTAACTTGCATTTAGCTTAGTGTGCTGGTAGCCAATAAACAGAGTGAAGACAAGCCTTGAGCAGTCACACATAAACCATTTTGAATGCTATAATTGTACAGCATTATCTGGGTCTGTAGACTGAGTCATCTGCGGGTTAAGCAGAATGGAAAAAACAGAATAAGACCATTGCTACAGCGGGGATTTTGATGCTAAAGGAATCAGTGCTAGCAACTGGATTTAATTCATCTTTCCAGGATTACACCTGCTTGTTCCAGGCACAATTAGCAATCTGTGTGGATTTTTCCAAACTTACTGGTCTTATGTGCAAGTATCACATGAATCTAAGTGCCAATATCACAGAAATAACACAGTCTGATATACTGACATAGCTTTTTGAGCAAGTTTGACTCCAGACAGAATCCTTTCTGTGTCTTGTATTTCAATCCATCTGAAACAAAACTGAAACACAGCAGGCACTGCCTATTGTATGTGGCTAGGGACCTAATTTTTGCTGACACTTGGAAGTATGCCCAAACTGGGGTGGGGAAAGGACTGGGGGGATGAGGGGGGACAGGGCAGGGGCGGGTGTGGAATAAGTGAGGAGAATGAGAAAGAGAGTTTATTAGTAGCTGACCACCACTTTAAACCAAGTGCAAATCAGAAACAGGTTTTGCAGTACTTAGCCTAGCAGGAAGGTAATAAGTAAGTGAGATTTTACACCGTCCTTGGGACTGTGAAACAGAAACCAGCTTTTGGCAGACAGATTAGGGGAATGCCACTTCATGGAGAATGGAAAGTGATGAGTTACAGGAACTTGGCACACTGATCAGTTCATCTTATCCTCCCACTCCAAGCAATAAGATTCTGGCATCCTACTTTACGCAAATATCAGAAACATGATCTTCATGAAAGCTCCCATGTATTAGAAGCCAGTGACACAGTCTGTCATGTTCCTCTACAGAGAGCTCTCCTTCAGCCTGTCATGGGTTGTCTGGCTATATTACGTGTAATGAATTAAGCCTGAAAAGTAAACACTTAGCTGTTTGGAAAACATAAACAATTCTTTTTCTTTTGAAAAATATTTAATTATCTAAAGAAAAATATTTTCAAAGTTCACAGTAAAATTGCACTAGAAGACAAATAGGATTTTGATGAATTTCATGCCAAAGATATTGCAAAACCCTTTAATCACGTGCCAAGGTACCTGCTGAGTTCTTTAGCACCCAATTAACGAATAAATGAACAGGTGAGAGGACAAAGAACCTTGCAGTCTGTCTCCTTCACAACTTGCCTGAAGGCTTCCAGGATTTTCAAATTCATAGGTCAACAGATGGGCTCATGTGGATTTAGGAGCCTGGAAACTCTGAAAGCTTCACAATTGCTGCCCTGACTCTTCAGCAACCATGATAATTCCCAGCTTCTCAGAGAACGCTGCTCTCCAGCTCCTCACTTTGGACATAATGAAATATTCATTGAGCCAAAATAGTCTGTCTCTATGGTTTAGTAGTTTAGGACACCACCTGATTTAAAATGGGGATTTGAATCCAAGCTGATGGATGCCTTTATACTGAAATACCAGTTGGCACAGGAAATAAGATTCAGATTACTGTCCTAATTATCAGACTATATAGCAGCTTTAATGCTCTGATCAATATTTTATTATGAAATGTAAAATGGAATAAAATAACAGAAGCAGTGGAAGAAGACACCTATCTCAATACAACACATTACATCTCTCATGAGTCAGAAGGGTTTGGGTCCATCTTTGCAAAAGGAATAGAAGCCAAGTCCCCTAATCCTGTATTGATATTTGGCCACCACATGTTCCTAGTTATAGCTGAAACTTTATTATGAGTGTTTTAGTACAAATTTGTGAATAGTTTTACTTTCCATTACAGCACATTTTTCAGATCGTTAGCTCTTAGGAAAAGAAATAAGATACTGTGTAAAGTTCACAGATTTAGTAGATTTCCATCAGAAATCAGAAGTTGTTAACAATTTTGTTATGCAATATTATGTTAAAAAACAATCCTGCAATTTACTCACATAATTTAAGCAGCAAAACCCCAAAATGTTGAGTACAATGATAATTAATCGACACTATTCAACAGCTAATTTATTACAGGTATTTTTAATTTATTTATTACATATACATATATATGTATCTGTAACAATAAATACTTGAAAATTCTTCCATCAAAAACTGGTTGTAAGGATTTGTTTGTATTATATCTTCTTTGAAATTTGTTTGCACTATGCAAACTTTTCTGCAGTTTCCAACCTTAATTTTAAAATTAGAAGCCTTTTATTAGAAGAAGCCATTTGCAGATACACTTATAGCTAATGTTCCATCATATTCTGTAGGTCTATGTCGACCTTACAGATGTTATTTATGATTATCATCGCCAGATTTGCTGCTACTTCTCTGTATGTTGAGAACAAGATGGCATTAGGAGAATGTTTCTCCAAAGACTTCCTGGTGCTAATGGTGCCTACTAACATAAAGAATAAAGGGTATTACAACAAGCATGAAAGGTTTGCTGCTCTTCTGTTCCTTCATCTGCGGAGATAGTTCTCTCACTAATTTCCATAAGATAAACATCTTCCCATGGTACCATCCAAGAAGGTTCTGACAAAAATGAGACCAGATGCCTTTCAATAATTCTATTTGAAACACTTCCTCTGTCAAAATTAGCAAAACAGAGTTGGGGCTGTCTGTTGAAAGAGCAATGAGATGAAAGTGATGCTGCAACATGATATTCCTGTTGGGATTACTTCAGCGTAAATTCAACTTAAGCACTCTTTCTAGAGCATGGCACTAAGAAGCAAGGGCAGCATAACTGAAGAAAAAGACAGGGGTAAAATGTTACAGATGCAGACGAAATGAAGCCCTAGGAATTCAGGAAGTGTTCTGTAGTATGAAATGAAAGCCTGACACCCAAAGGCTAAAACAGAACCACTGCAAAGCTGGGGATAGTAACCACACTGTTGAATTTTTACTACTTCATTTTTTTTCTCCATTGTCTTTTCTTAGGGATAATTACTGCCTTGCTCTCTAGGAGCATTCCCAAAGAACAGGAAGTGAAAACACAACCAAGGTGTAATTGGATATAGCCTATATTTCAGTGAAAGCACTTCCTAAATATCAACATTTATATCTAAGATATGCACACAGGATATGCATATACCCCTGGTAGAAGGGACCAGTAGTAGTAAAGGTCCTGTGTCTTGTTCTCTGACATCTGAATTGTGATCTTCGAAAGTGTTGTAACACCTACAAAAAATTCAAGTTATAATTTCACATTAGGAAGGTGGTAAAAAAAAAGATGCTGCAGTTTCCCATCACAACATTAACACATTCCTGATAGGTTTTCTGCATTTGATTAACTTGCAGCTGTTCTTGGTAAGGTTTCTTGTCTAGCTGGCATGGACACTGTGAGAAATTGCTTTAAATAAGATAAATCCCAGATAGATTCCTTAAGTTAACTCTTGTCATACCCTCTTGATAGTTAATAGCATGTATGAGCTCATAGCAGTTCACAAAAAATTTTTAAGACTATTTAAGATTATACTGAGACAAAACATCAGACCAGAAACACAACACAAATTACACGCCAGTTCCCCCCAACTGTCACAAACACAATGAGAGTCAGTTTGGGCCTTATTGAAATTATCACTATTGATCAGAAACATATGCAATGAGGTAATTCAAAGTGATGTCAAATGCTAACAAAATCAATACATCCTCCATTCTGGAGAAGCCTGAGTTCTCAAATGTTCCCTCATCCCTGTAATGATGCCTCACCAGTCACTCTGTGGGTACAGCTTTACTAGACTGGTTTCATGCTTCTTGATTTTTAATCCAGTCAATGTATTATATTATGTATATTCTGAAATGACTGCTACTGAGGCAAGAATAGATCATTATTCTAATTACATTCTTTCTGATTTTTGTCATTTATGTACATAGCTTTATTTATACTTGTGAGCTCCGTTTTATATTCTGCCTAATGTGTCTGACTGTAACAGGAACTTTAAATCACCAATAAACCGTGTTTGACACTCCCTTGTTCAACTCAAATCTCCTCAACTCCCCTATGTGTCTGTAACATAACCAGTCTGGCCAAAGTCTTCCATTTCCACCCACAGTAATTTCCAAAATGAGATCATGATTCATTCAGTGGTGCTTTTATTCAGAACATAAAGTTATGTTTAAATAGCTTCATGACTGGCATCTACTCTTACAAAGTCTGAAGAACACTTTACAAAGGGATTTCCTTTTAGATCCCTGTTATTTATGAGCTGCATGACATAAGCATGTAAAGCTCTTTTAAAGACATAATGGAGCTTTTAGTGAATTTCCCCATTAATTTGTCTTAAAGAATTTCTGGTGCTAATGCATGTGCAATTATTTTGTAGTGTCTTGGTTTCAACAGCTGCAGTTGCTGTGTTGTATTCAGGAATGAAAATGTAGGGGAGGAGGAAATAAAAAACCCCACACATCAGAAAGAACCCCACAAAACCAAAACAAAACCCAAAGGGTTTAGGAGACAAAATTGAGTATCCATTTATGCATAACTGGGAACCAAATTGAGTGTTTACTATTAGTTGAAAAACTAATTTTCTAGAGACTAAAAACCAGTGTTTATTTTGATTAGCAAGGACTATTGACACCTATTATGACACCTTAGCAATTGATGATTTTCAGGCAGCCTTAATATAAGAACCTGACTTAAAAGAAGTATTGCTGTTATTATTAATGATACATTACAATAAAATGTGGAAGTACCTTTTTCACCGTGATCATGCAAATATGCAGCAAACATTAGATTATACTATCAAGACGCAGTTTTTGGGTTGCTCTCTATAATTTTCCAACACTGCTTAGCATTTTCTTTTGCTTTTTCTCAGCTCTAAGCTCTGAGAAAATTATTTCCATATAATTGGGTGTTAAAACTCACTCTACATTAGCACTGGTAAACCAAGATTACATACCTAAGTTAAGCGTCAATTCTCATAATTATATTACTTTACTTTTATGGTGTTTATCTGCACCAAGGTTCATATTCCATGCTATTTTCATCACATATTCAGTACAGCCAGGATTTGGCTGGGTTCCTATGAAATGCTGCTGCACATTCAGAGTACATTTTTTGCAGCTTTGAACAACTTCCATTTCAAAGGCTTCCTGTCAGATTTTGTCACTTCAGCTATTTCCCTTTCTAGATAGTTTATGGCTAACTTTCTAGATAATTTATTGATAAGTGAACGGCACAGATCACTGAGGCGTGCTATTGATCATTTCACTCTGCTGGCAATACTGACAATGTATCCAGGCAGCCCTGGGTGTAGGGACAGGCTGGGGAATGAGAGGCTGGAAAACAGCGCTGTGGAAAGGATCCTGGGGCTCCTACCCGTGGCAAGCTGACCATGAGCCAGCAGTGCCCTGGCAGCCAGAAGAGTCAACCCTGTCCTGGGGACATCAGGCACAGCCGGGAAAGGGAGGGGATTGTCCCATTCCGCTCTGCACTGGGGCAGCCTCACCTCAAGTGCTGGGGGCAGTTCTGGGTGCCACAATCTAAGACATTAAATTATTAGTGAGTGTCCCAAGGAGAGCAGCAAAGATGGTGAAGGTTTCTGAGGGGAAGGAGCAGGTGAGGTCACTTGGTCTGTTCAGCCTGGTGGAGGCTGAGGGGAGAGCTCAGTGCAGTGACACCTTCCTGCAAGGGGAAGAAGAGGGACATGCACTGATCTCTGCTCTGTGGTGACCAGCGAATGATCTGAAGTTGCGTCAGGGTAGGTTTATGTTGGATATCAGGAAAAGGTTCTTCACCCAGAGGGTGGTTGGGCACTGGGACAGGCTCTCCAGAGAAGTGGTCGCAGCACCAAGACTGGCAGAGCTCAAGGAGCATTTGGACAATGCTCTCGGGACCATGGTGTGCAGGCCCAGGAGTTAGACCTGATGAACCTTGGAGGTCTCTCCATTTCAGCACATTCTGTGATTCTATAATGGGTTTTCCATTTCAGGACCAAGTGTTTGTCTTTTTCATGTTCAGTCTTCCATTTGCATATGGATGATATTGCATAAATATGGAATGTTCAAAGAAGACTAAAAATGGTGCTTTGAGTAGACGACTTGTATGGAGATGTAAGCATCTTCTTCATTATCATTTACTATTCACTCAGAAAAACCTTCAGCAAGTTGAATTTCAAATGTATTTTGGAGATTTAAGTAGATTTTTTTGAACCAACTCTCCATTATCCACATCACTGCTAACCAAAGAGCTGTAGTAGGTTTGTTTAGACAACAATTAGCATACAGAAAATCCAGCTTGTTATTCCCTAATACATCATGCCTATCATGTTAATTTGAGTTTTTACTGCAGATTGTCTGATCTGTGTGGCATGGCTGTAAAAAAAACAGATTAGCATTTCTCCAGATTTTCCATTAATACTTTATAAAATTTGGCATAATATTAACAAGTTTTGAGCCTTTTGAGACACAAGCCTTTCTCAGTGGAGGATTGAATACTACAGTTATGGCTCAACTATTGCAGCCTTGACTTCTGTTTAGGACTTTTGGGTAATTAATGGCTCTTCTAATGCATTCTACAATGTTTTTTTCTCTTCCTTCAGTGTGAATCATATTCTCTTTCCTCATATGAAAGAAAATTAAGTTTAAGAACCTCATCACACTTTTTCAAACTGAGCCAACACACACAGAAGTGTTGTCCATTGAAGGCACCATTTTTAGTCCTTTTTGGACTTTGCACATCTATGCACTATCATCCATATGCAGAAAAAAGAATGAACAGGAATAAATTCAAGCTCAATTTTGAATTTTGAAAAAAATTGGTCAGAAAATTTAAGAGGTCAAACTCTTTGCTGAGTACCTCTGGTTGTTGATAAATAGGAGAATGTGGGGAATCTATTTAAAATAACTTGGAACACTCTTTGGGAGACTCTTGTTCTGAGCAGGGTCATATGAAATGGTCACCTGATGTGTGGAGAGCTTGACTGACATAAATCTGCACAAATCTCATGCAATGCAACTGCATCAAAACAACTGGGTCATTTTACAAATTAGGCAGGATGAAAGCAACAGTATTAATTTCGGATATGAGTAGGGTTCAGGAGTCCATGTGTTTAACCATTTAGTGTAATTTGTCAAAGTAGTTCTTAGTAATAGGAGACAAGACATGAAGAATGCAAAACTGACTCAAGAATACACTGATGTTATCACTGGAGTTTTCATTTCTTTCAATGTACTAAATCAAATTAATGTGCAGAGATTTAAAATCATCAATCTGCTCTCATAAATCAAAGATTTAACAGTTATTATTTTTTCAATATGAAAGGAAAGAACCACTATTCAACATTCCTACTTAGTCTTAGCTTTGTACCATACAGATATTCCAGAAATTATGTTCTATAACATCCTCTACTGAAAATCTGGTGTTATACAAAATGTTATAATATTAATTCCCCTTCCTATCTGTAGCCTGTATGTTGTCCCTTTCTATCTCCTCAAGGTGGGCAGGAGGATACAGAAAGCAGGATATTAATGACCTGCCCAAAAGAAACTACCCCTGCATGTCTGCATGGGCATCTCAGTTTGACTTGCTTACGTTAACACCCGAGCTGGAAAGAGAGAGCTAGAAGCTATTGTTGGAGTTGTCTGCAAGAACAAAAAAATGTGTGGGTGTTTTGGTGTCTGTGGCTGATCAGCTCTGTCCCCCAGTCAGAGTTTCTGGATAATCAATAGACTTAATATTATCTTTATGCTGGGGCTCTGCGGGAGGCATCATGATTCTTTTCCCTTCTGGAAGGGCAGTGAGTTTGGAGAGGATCTGTAGCCAGTAGAGTGTCTATATGCACAGGAGAGGTAAGGCTGAGCTGCAAAATATGTCAACAGAGAGAAGGTTGTTCCCGTTTCCATGGTGGTGAGTGCAGGCAGGAATGCTGAATTGTTTACGTTCTTTTCATATGCAGCCTACTTACATTTCTGGTGTACTCCCTTTATCAAACACCTGCTGAATTCCTGCTGTGAATCATGTATAGACAAGCTCCAGCTGATGGTTATTTTATACTCGGATAAGTGTCTTCCTGTTTGTGTCAGCTTCTGCTCTATAAACAACCTCAGTGACCCATTTCTCCAGAACTCTGGGTAAGAAGTAAAAGCTTTTCCAGGATTATACTGTTAAACTGAAATTAACCTTCAATGAGCTTTAGCAGTGGTATTAATGTGTCAACTTATTACACAAAATGGCTTGAAGTGCATACTAATTTCATGATGCATGAGAGAGTTTCGGAAACTATAACTGCTTATTTTGGGGTTTAGTCTCCAAGATTAAACTCCATTTCATCAAACTTCAGTTGTCTGTTGTGTGAATATCTACCTATAAACTCGTCTACTTCTCACAGGGAGAATCAGGCACTTTAAAATAAGTGTGATTTCTTGTGCTCTAGAAATTCCTTGTTGCTTCCTCTGGCTAGAAAAGAAATCTGGATGATGAAACCAGATATAGATGTTTATACTGCTCATATCAAAATTAAACTGATCACATCTGTCTGGGATTAAGTTATAAATTCATGGGGTCAGGTTGTTTGGGTTTTTTTTTTTTTAAACTGTGCAATGCACAGCCTCTGGTGCTTTCCTCTAGTGTAGTTTGATGGTGATTACTGGGAAGGAGAGGAAATATATTGCTTTCATGGATGATATGTGTGCTGCAGTACAGTATACTCTTCCCTCATGGCTATAACAGCATTTCATCCACTGATGGAATATGTTCTCCAACAAAATAATTACAAATAAATGACAAAAAATTTGGATAACAGAAATGCCCTCAAGACAATACTGGTCTTCATTCATCTTTACTTTAGGCCTCAAGAACTGGACTTCTCAATTCGTAGTCTGTCATGCTTTGTTTGTATTGCAAAATTTTGAACTGGAAGACTGAGATAGAAAAAATTCTTATTTTAAATTTGAGCCAATATTGTATTGTTTCACAATCAAAATCTCTAGGAAGAAAAATTGAATTCATAGTAGCTCCACCATTCTGGCCTTTGCTGCAAGAAATAGGAGGAATTTTGAAAAAGACAATTTGAATCACATACAAATGCATTATATATACACATATATACATTGAGATATACAAGATAAGCCCTGTCATGAGAATTATGTAGAGACTTGTTTTGCTTTCAAAACATCTGCGTTTAAAACAGCATTGCAAAATAGACTTTATTTTAGCAATGTATTTAGAGATGTTTAAGACAGATACCAACATTAAAAGTTGAATGCATAATTACATTAACATCCTTCTAGAAAAAGGTAGCAGTGCATAGGGAGCCTAAACTATTCACATTCTTAGCAACAAAAAAAAGAGTCATATTTGCATAATAATGCAACATTGTTATCTAGAATAAATTGTAGAATGGACAGAACCTGTTCAAATTGTAATGCATAAAAGGCAATAAAATATTATCAAGTTGTTTTTCAGAAGTAGTAACATAATACGATTTTATTTTTCAGAACTTAAGCAGTCTAAAAAAAAAAAAAAGCTAAGGGAAATTTATGGGAGTACTCACATTAATTGAGACACATATATATATGTTGATGTCAATATTAATCTTTGTCAATAGGTAGAGACACCAGGATTCATAAAACCCTGCTTTTGTGTTGATTATACAGCTCTGTAGCTGGTGATATAGCCAATAACCATGCCTGTTGAGAATCCAGAACTTAGTGACCAAGTACTATTTTTGTCCACAACCGCCATTAAGTGTCAATTGGTGTATTGATGTATTATATTTAAAATAATAATAATAATAATAATTTAAAATAAGGCAATTTCACTATCAGGTTAATGGAAATCATGCATTTGGAAAAATACATATATGTGTTTGGCATTTGTATAGGGACCAGTTCAGTCATTCAGAGTTTTGAAGCAGTAATTCTCCGAAGAGGTTTCATGGTAGTGATTCAATTTTATGACTCATTGTAGGAACACAATCAATAGGCACAATATATATTTGATTTTGCAATTTTTTACACGCCATTTTTGGCTGCAAAAACTGAAGCCAGCTTCATAAAGAAACTATAACTCTGTAATTGGAACAATGTGTGTAATAGTACCAGTGGCAGGAGGAACAAATGCTTTTTGGGCTAAATTGGAGTAACTCAGCTGAGTAAGACATTGTGGACTGAAAAGCTGTGTGTAAGGAGTTATATATTCTCTCCTTGTATGGAACAATTTTTCTGAGTTTAACAGTGTAATACAAAGCATAATTCTTAATCTCAAGAGAAGAGTGAATAATAAGGAAACAAACAAACAAACAAACAAAACAACAACTAATTGAACCCCCCAAAGTAGCACAAATTGCTTGACTTTCCTCCATTTATTGTCTAAAGAACTGGGATGAGATAATGGCTTATGTGGTTACTGGCACACATACAGCAAAGCAGCTGCAACGTGGCACAGAAGAAGGTAAAAGACAGGAGGCAGTCAGGGTAATAAACTTCATGGAACATTTCAGAGGTCAATTTAAACTGAAATACATAGATATAAATATATAATTACACACACAAGTGGATACACATGAGGATTTTATTATTACTTGATCATTCTCGGTGGATCTGTATCCTCAGCAGGAGTAAGGAGACGTCCCAGGGAACAGCAATGGGACTATCATCCCTCTTCTTAGCAGCACATGCAGTGGCAATTGTTCAGCCTTTTAAGTGAAAAGCATGTGCTGCTCTGCAACTTTCCTTCTTTGTTACCAGAATAGCTCTGTCCTGGATTAAGCCCAAGAATAGCTACAGAAGAAACAGAATTAAACGCTCTCCCAACACCTATATCTCTATAAAGCATTTCCCTAGTAATATAACTATAAGCCATGTCATTCAGGAGTGATGGCAGATGTGCCACAAAATAATATTGAGAATCGTGAGACACAGTCACAGGTTGCCCAGAGAAATTGTGGATGCCCTGTTCCTGAAAGTGTTCGAGACAAGGTTGAACAGGACTTTGAACAACCTGATCCTGTGGAAGGTGTCCTCGCTGAAGGCAGGGCATTGGAATTAGATGATCTTTAATGTCCCTTCCAACCCAAACCATTCTATGGTTTGCAGAGCTTTAGTTTATGTTGCTATGTTCTGAGTTCTTCTGTTATTTGGGAAGAGGGAGTTCATATAGTCAGTTACTTTTAGATAGTTGTCTTTTTTTCCCCTCTTGCTTTGTTTTCTATCTCAGCCTTTCCATGATGCTTTAAAGCTACTGCATCTAGTTTATTTTACAAAAATTTACCTGAGAGGAAGAGACACTGATATTATCTCTAACATACTTATTGCAAAACAAGTTTCAGTTCTTGTAGTTCACTTTCAAGCTGTGTGAACATTGACTATTGGCTGCTTAACAATTTTCCTGGGATATCTGACTGAAAAAATGTTTAATAAAATTTATAACAGTGTGAAATTTAACTGCAGTGAAATTTAACTGCAGTGAAATTTAACTGCAGTGAAATTTTCTACCCTGAAATTTGCTGGTACTAGAGGAAAACACAATGTGTAACATTGCTACACTCCAACATTTTCATTTGCTGTTATAGCATTCATGCAGAATTTAAGTTGTCTTCAACAGAATAAGCCTAACTTATTTAATATGACTAGAAGGGGAGCTGTTAGAATAAGACAAGAGCAGTACAAGCATGTAAAATTCTATTTATCTATGACAGAGCCCAGGGGGCTGTGAGCTGCCTAATAGGAATCCATTCTCTGCCAGTCTTCACTATGAAGAGCTAGAGTCCCCCGAAGAAATGTTTATCAGTGGTAATTGGACTGCCATGGCTTAGTAGTGTATCATTAATTATATAATTGTGTTTGATTAAAAATCCTTACAATAGCAGTTTGCACTTATCTGGTCTTTTTGATGAAATTAAAAAAGAAAATAATAGAAAAAACTTACTGCTTATTAGTAATTGTTAAATTACATTAAGGATCAGTACTACAACTTGCAGTTACCAGTCTCTTAATCTGTTACAATGCTAGAAAACATTACAGTTGCAAACTGGCTTGGCCCTTGCCCATGCTTTGGGACAGCAGATGAACCACTCTAGGGTCCATTCTTATTGTATGGTCATGTAGATGATTGTGCCATCAAGACCCTGGCCACATAGAGTTAATAATATAGATATGTCCTTGAAAAACTTGGCTTCTGTTCATGTAAGTGCAGAGATGGGAGTCAAGCCATGAGTAAAAGGAGATTACTACTAACAATGCTTTTATTAGGAAAATGTGTTTGAGATCATCCCTGTGCACTGAAAGGTTCAGGGAAGTACTCTGCCTTGAGAAAATGTAACGTCTTTTAGTGGTTGTAAGCTAATTGCATATTTTTTTAAAAAAAGTTTATTAGCAGTAATGTATTTTACACATAATGGTCAAAAATATTAATATGGGTCACATATGTCAGTAAAAGCAATCAGCTTTCAGAGTGTTTCACCCCGAGGTCGTATTTTGAAACATATATAAGGAAAGATAAATAAATAAGGGAGAGTTGATCCTCTATGAGATTACTGTTTTTCTCACAGGATGACTGATTTTAATAAAGTTAACATTTCAAGAAAACTCTCCAAAATGTGCTCTCTGTATTTGCATTCTGTCAGCCTCCATTCATTTGGCCAGAACCAAATACTAAGAAGAAAATCAGTGCTGCTGTTGAATTCCATTTCATGCCTTATGTTAGAGATTTGTAAAACTGTCCCTTGCTGACTTGGAGATAAGTGAAATAGCGAAGAATTCAGCTTCAGGCAAGCTGCTTTTCAAGCAAACCTGTCAGGAGACAGAAAGACAGTTTGTAATAATTCATTCTTGTTCTGTGTCTCAAGTGATTAGTGAAGGTATAGGGCAAATATGAAATACAAACAACATTATCATATACTAAAAAAAAATACACAAAACCCAAATGATTGCAAAACCGTCCAAAACCCCAAACCCAAACCATACATCACATTTCTCATTTGTAGAGGAAGAGAAACTTTGGGGTAAACACAGGAAGCAGAGTTAAGGCTTTAATTGGCAGGAAAAAAAAGTCCTTGTCTATAAAGTGCTTTTATGAGAATACACAAACCAGAGCACAGCAGAGAACTGGATTTAATTCACTGTATTTTTACAAAATGCCTGCTCAAGAAAACAATCTCTGGGGCATCAAGTGTAAATGAACTGTGAACACAGAGACCGCCAGTTGGAAAATAATGTCAATGTGAACAACCAGAAATATGCAGAATCAGCTTGCAGCACTGTACTACAACTGAGCAATTCAGTCACCAAATTATTTTTCCCCTGAGAGCAAAAAGCTTTTCATCAGTATCCAAACTGAATTTATAACCTCCAATGGAGCAAGGACTTCCATTTAATTGAAGCAGAAGGACCAGTGCCATGGACAAAATCACAGATGTAGTTATAACACCCCAGCTTTTTCTTCTTCAGAGAAATGCAATGGGATATTCTTTCTACTTTTGGAAGAAATGCTAAAGATTTATGGGAGTAAAGTGTATAACAAAAAGGGAGAGTATAAAGTTAACTTTTTCTAGATTTATGACACTATGGATTTTGAACTATTATTATGAGTGTCTGTGAAATGCTAATAAATAACAATACATGAAAAACACAAAATTATCTCAATAAATGCCGTTCACAAAGATATTTTCTCTCTAATAATTCCTATGAGATGAATAACCTACAAAGTTACAGTACTTGGAGCAATTTTTGATGTGAGTCTTATTTAACAGTAGGAGAGAAAAAAAGAATCCAAAGAGTTTTAAGGTATAATTTGCTACTTCTACTTGCTCTTAGTAGAAAAGCAAACAATGGGGTAGGAAAAAATTGCCTTTCTGCCTGTTGAATCATTATCTCTCCTTGTCACAGTTTACTAATACTAGCTTACCTCTTTAAATTGAACTGATATTTAAAGCTTTTTCTGGTAGCAGCACATTAAGAACCCTCTGTTTGCAATTCAGTGCTGGTTACAGCTGAATGACCTGAGCATATGCAGGAGTAAGGTGCTGCTGGCCAGAGGAAAAGCCCTTTGGTAAAATATTAATGATACACCATAGAGCATCCTGGCTGAGTCTCAAAGGAACTGTGTGCTCCTGGCTACCGTGATTCTTTATCCTCAAGAATGTAGCAAATAACATGAAGAGGTAAACCCCTGACAAACAAGAAAAAAATTAAAGATTCAAGCTATAGCCAGGAGAAGCTGAAGTGAACAGAAGGATGTGTGATACACATAAAACTGGCTTCTAACAGAGGCAAGTATTTGCTGTGTCTCTGATATGAAGGTAGAACTGATGAGGAACTGGGATAGGGGACAGGGTGGGATTGGTTGTGGAGTCAGTGTTTCCATGATGGCAGCATGGATCTGATCTGGCTTGAGTTTTTCTCAGCTTTAATGTAGCAGATGCAAGTAATTTATCTCTTTATGCTTCATTGAACCCATCTCCTCAAACCACTTTCTGTCCAACTGCAAACACTGGGAAGGAGAACATCCATGGAAAATGCCTGTCAGTCTTGTCTGCCAAGATAAAAAAAAAAGATATGTTTGCTCTGCATTTTGAGCCCAATGCCCCCAGCTCAGCAATCAGATGCAGTAAAATGGAGACTAAAGGCTCCAGACACAGCTGTAAATGGCAAATGTCTTAGATAGGAAAAAGAAAAAGAAGTAGAAAAGATTACAATAATGTTTATAATATGGAAAGTTTGGAAGGAGATGGCCTAGTAAAATGCCAACATCCAACAGAGAAACAATTATAAGAATTCAGATATCAGTCTTCATTATGTCATCAAATTTCTTCTCCTGATGGTATATATGTCTGCTTTCTAAATAAGGAAGTTCTCTCAAATTGTATTGAGTTTCAGAATTTATAAAGCATAAAATTAAAAATAACAAAGAGATATTTAGGGGGAAAATTCTATTTTTCCAAACACAAAGTACCCCGTAAGAAATAATTTACTTCCAATTCGTATTAATTTTACTTCTAATATGCAAGAGCAACACCAGACTCAATATTTTGCTGGAAAAGTACTTTTGTTCCCATTTCTGCTCATTTTATCCTACAGAATCAGGGCAACTAGAGGAAAAACAGCAAAAAATGACAACAGCAGCTGTGAAGCAACCTGTGGCTGCCCTGTAGTGCAGACTGCAGTAAAGAACAGGTGTTGGCTGACCAGTCAACAGGAGGGGAGCAATAAATGACATGGAATCCACAGTAATTTCCTGAGAAAAAATGATTGAAAATTATCTTATGAAGTTAAAATTGTTCTGTTCTGGACTTCTCTAGTGTTTCACTAAAGATAAGCAAGTGGAGATTGGAGGTTACCTCAATGTCAGAAAGATGACTGGTATCAACTGTACATGAGCCTTCCTGTTGAAAAATCTATTCACAATAAGAGTAAATGGACTGAAGAAGATTTTAGTAATTTTACAAGAACTAAGTACCTGCAGATATTTGTTTTACACAAATTAGATGTATTTGGGGAAGATGAGTTTTCTAATTTTTTTTTTTTTTTTTTTTAGATATTTGTTAGAATTCCCTGTCAGAGGATGAAAATATACATATCCCCCCAAAGGGTCATAATGTTAGACAAATTTAAGAATATCAAGACATAATTAAACTTTGAAGAAAAAGTCTGTCTTAGGCCATCTTCAATGCTTGAAGCAGTATTTCATTTTGTTATTGATAGATTTATGCTGGATATTTTTCTGTTTCCTTGATTAACGTGTTCCTGATTTCTTATGATAACTAATATTTTATTACTCATTCTTTCAAGCAGTGGCTTCTGAAAACAAATTTGTTGCTTGCTACTGGAAATGATAATTTATTATATGTACAAAATACATGTGGTTTTTTTATATATATATAATTGTTATCAGTAGCATTTAAGGAAATGTAAGGTAAGTATAAGAAAAATCTCAAAATAATGCACAAACGAATGAAATATACTTGACAGTCATTCTATCAGAGCAAATGAAGGAATGGAAAATATAAAAAGAGGTATTCACTTAAACATTTTTCCTTTGTCTGGAAAAAATGAGGGATAGACACCCTGCAAATCTCCTAGTAATGATAAAAGAAAAGGGCCAATAAAGTTAAAATAAATCTTTACAATTGTCCAAATCATGATGATGTGTTACGCCATTTTATTTTTTTTGGGTACTAGTCAAAGCATAGGAGAATCTGGAGCTATGATTATGGAGGAATTTGGAGAACTAGGAAAACTGACTGAGCATTATGTTCTGAAGTTCTTCAGTGACTCTTTTTGCCCTCTTTTTATTCAGAACATAAGGAAAGACCACAGGGAGAGAAGTTGCAGGGTCTTTCCCTCACTCAGGAAATCGCAGCCCCACAGAGTCATTAGGGTGACAGGAGCTCCAGGAGGTGCTCAGAACTGGGTCACCAAAAGTTCAGATGGGGTCGCTTGGGGACTGATACAGATGGGTCTTGAAAACCTCCAGAGATGTAGACCACCAAGTCCAAAGATATTTTTATTCAAGGATAATATTAAGAGTGAATATCACACTCTGCTTACTGACAGAAAGCACAACTAGAGGGATATTTTGGATTACTCATAGTAACTTTCTTATATCCTTCTAAATTTGATTAAAAAGAATAATTGAGAACTTGTTGGAAATGTTACAGCAGAATGCAACATTGATCATAGTGGTAATTTATCAAAAGTACTAATAGAAACATACATAAACTAGGAGAGCAACACAGTCAACTCTTGAAATTTTAAGCCATTTAAAACACTCAAAGGAAGCTTATCCTAGATGAAAACCAGGACAGTTTACTTAGGAAAAATAAAAGGAGAAAAAACCAAAATACTATTATAATTAGATGAAATCTCAAGAGAGTTTTAATTAACCAAGAAAACAAAAAAATTGTTCTAGAATTATTATTATCTGTGAGAGGAAGAGAGAGTTTTCACAAGGAAGTAAAGATACCTAGACATGGTATTTACAAGTCTGAAAGTTTTTTCTCTTTGAGTATTCACAAAAATACATCTACACTTCTTCTATCTCTCAGAAATGCTTATAGAAAGTGCTTGTGTAATTTCCGATTTTTTAATAGTAATTATATATATTCATTCAGTAGCCAAACTTCTCTTCTTTTTCCAGCAGTTTTTATGTCATGAGGTAAAAAGGAAGAAAATAAGTTTGGCAGCTTCTTCTCATGTATTTTCTGGGGAATCAAGAGATCTTATGGACTAGATTTTTTTTTCTCTCTCTCTCTCACTCTCCTAGCCAGATAAACTTCTTAATGTCCTACAAGGTAGTAAAAAAACCCTGTCTATACCTAAAAATCTTTCAGAGAGTAAAAATCCAGTTTATTAATTCCACAGCATTCAATGTCTGTTGTTAAATGTCTAGTTTAGGGTGCAGATGAGATCAGGGACTTCTTCCCAGAAATGTAAATTGACATTAAAAGTGTTTTTTTTAAAGACATCAGAAGGGATGATGTATTTGATGCAATGTGATTTTCAGCAGATACCACTGTTGATTTCTTTCCATTATATGCTGCCTATAAAAAGAGGAAGATTTTTTTTAGTAGAAATCTTTTTTCTAGAGCTGACTCACACCAACAGAGCAGTCAATTCATATGTTGGGTTATTTTCCACTCACACACCTGAGAAATTTTTTTCCTTATCTCATAGGGTGCAATGTTCTAGTCTATAGTATTTCTTACTTTGTTAAACATATTGTTAACAGAAAAACAGATTGAGTTTTGTACAGAAGAGTAACTCTGGAGTAAATGCAATTCAATCACTACATTTTGGGGATCCTGCGGATCTAATAGCTCAAGTGGTGTATTTCTAATTATAATTAATTTTATTTTTCTGAATAACTGATTATACAAGTAATAAAAAACAGAGAATAAAATTTATGTTCATGTACAGATCATTAAGTGAAAGGAAATATTTTAATTATTTTTTAAAATATTTGTTTACATGTAATAAATCTTTGTCTTATTTGATTTTTCCTTTAAAAAATAAAGCATTGTAAAACAAACCCCAAAAGCCAATGGCTTAATTTAATGTACAAAAGCATTACTCTCCTCTGCAAGGGAAAGGCAGCAGCAGTTAAATTTAATTCTGATGTATCCAATACTTACCCTTTTGACCGTTAGTTCCAAATCCATTTCTCTGTATGAATTAGAAGGGGAAGGAAGGGGTTAGGTAGAAGAGGGTGGGAGAGGGAGATGAATGGAAAAGTGAATATAATATGCTCTTTTTCCGCTTTAAAGAAATTTCAGACTGAAAAATGGAAAAACTTCCAAAATTATCTGATGGCTAGAATTAAGTCCTCACCAAAACCGTTTTTCTTAATGCTACTAGACACAGCCCTGCTGCTTTTATTGTGGCTTTGGTTACAGGGACAGATGAGAGTTCAGTGAAGAAAGTTTTGCCAGAGCTGATGGGCCAGGCCAAAATACAGCTTGTGGCATCTCAGGAAGGCACAGAGATGGTATCTGTGGATCTGTGTCCATCCTCCTGCAGCTCTGGGGAGAACAAAGAGGAGTGGCTGGGATAGGGTGTGCCTTGCCCAGCCCAGCTGCCTGTGGAATGTTGTAGCCAAGCAAAATATTTAAGAGGAGCTCTGCTCCTTCCCATAACAGTGATAAACAGTGTACACTGATCCAAAAACCTGATCTCCTTTGAACTCAAAAAAAACTGGCCAAAAAAATCCCCAACCCCGCGCAAATGATTTTCCTAGCAGGTGTGGTTTGAGTGCACAACATATACGTGGAATTGTAAATGCAAAAGTATACCACTTTTTAAAATGGAAATTTATATTTAAAAAGTTTAGATAAGAAAAAAAAAAATCCTAGGTGTGTTCATTGTCCTATGTAAGGTGTTGATATTAGATAATAAATTTTATACCACCAAAGTTTATATCTAAAAAACTATGTATATGAAATAACCCCGAGGTAATGCTGTTCTAAAAAGAAGAGTAAATTATTTCCCAGCCTTTAAGTGCTTTATATTCCACCTCTTGATTTTGCAATCATATCAGTTTTGTTAGTAATTTATTTGCATTAAATTTCTTGGTGTTTTTAAGGGAATTAGAGGCCTGAAAGGTGAAATAGCTGTAACAGATTTTATAGAAGGAACACGCCAGTTATTTTTGTGAATGACGTCTCCTTCGTATATTACAGTGGAAGATGTTTCACAGTCCTGTTCTGTGTTCTAAGGGTAAATCCAGAGTATAACCAAATGTATAATAGAGCAAGACCTTGGAGATTATTGTTAAATTTTAAAACAAGTCCTTTAAAGAACTAAAATAAGCATGGTTTATTTTCAGTTCTTAACAGAAGTATACCAAACATTGCATTAGGCAAGTTCTTCGCTTCATTAAATCTCAGTGTCTAAGAAAAATAATGTTTTCTTCATTCTTCATGCATAGGGTTTGAAATACTTGTAAATTACATAAGCACTAAAATGATTTTCTTTTCATAATACAAGATTGTTTTGCATCTCAGTTGAGATTTATAGGCCAAAAAAAAGTGCAGTCTCTAAATTTATAGTTTTCAATAAGTCCAAACATTTTATCACTGAAGTCTAAAACCACCATAAATATCTTAGAAGGTTTCAAGAAAATGAAATAATATCGTATGGACACTACCATTGGAATTTTTTATTCAAAATTGATTAGGTAACCTATGAAAAACTGATATCAAAGAGAAAAATTGAAGTAAACCCACAGGAATGGCCAGTAGAGCAGTGTGAAGTCTCCCAAATTTCAAGACAAATGGTTACAAAGGGAGAAGGGTGCAAATTTTCAATATTTTTGGGTGACCTTCCAATCCTGCACAACAGCAATTTCTTGCAATATTTGAAAATTCAGAGTGATCATGAGGCTTGAATTATATATTTTTATTACCACAAGTTTTGCAGAGTCATATCATTGGCAAGTGATAAAGTAAATAAAAGCTACGTACACGTTTTTCAACATATGGGAGTACACTTTTTTGGCCTTTCTGATTTGTTTCAGTAGCATTTGTAGGAAGCTATTTTAGGAATTTACTGAATTTAAATTAGAGCAACTGTGCTAATTTGCTTTGTGTCTGAACGCATTATAGAAACATTCTCCATGCTGGTTGCAGATAGTGAGTGAATGAAAGCAGATAGCCAAGCAGGGTAAAGAAATTTTATAAAGAAAAAGGGTTTTGCCAATGGAATGTACTTTTGAGTATTTTGAGTATTTAGTACTCAAAATCTTACTTGAAATTTATAGGATACTATACTACACATTTATTAATGCTAACATATCTGATACTTCTTTCATTGAAATACTTGGATATGGATTTAGATTATTAAAAATTATAACAGGTGTAATACATGCACACTTTAAAGCATGTATTACACCTTCAGTCCATCTTTAAAAGATGTGTATTTGTCCCCTGAAATTTTCATGTTCAAAGTCTCATTAACTGTCAGAACAACCTGTGATAGCATAAAAATTTGAGTTTTTCTGAATCAAGTGAAGAAGGAATTATTTCTATACTAAGACACATTGCTCAAGACAATATGTGAATTCTTTTGAGAAGATCAAATTCATTGTGGTCTAAATAGATGTACTGAAACCAGCAGAATCTAATGCGACACAGGTTGGAAGCTGCATAGAAGACTTCTCATATCACCAGGGTTTTTATGGTAGAAATCCTGTTTTTTATTTGATTAGATCAGCTAAAGCTTTCAGAAAGTTTGTAGTGTCATGAATAACTATGGTAGTAATAAATCAGGGACATTGTCAGAGAGTTTATAATGACCTGCTCAATATCTGTACATGGTTGTACAATTTATTAAGAGTCTTAAAAAAATCTTTGTCTTAACTGTGTTTGGTAATTGTAGCATAGAATAATATACCTAAACTAATATGAAAGCCTAAAAGAATTTTGGAAATTCTTTTTACTTTCAACTTCTGAAAAATTGAAAAAAAACCTCTCACTCTGAAACCAAAAATCCAAATCAGTCCTTACACAATCACCCTTACTTTCCTCATAAATCTGTTTCCTAGGTAACGAGTAGATCATGATAGAACTAAATTACAATATAGGAGGGAAAAACAACCTGCAGCATCTCAATGTTAAAACTTCTGACAAAGGTTTCTGCACCAAGGGTACTGCATTGCAATATGCAAAAATCAGTGACACTTAAAATCACTGTCTTAAACCATAATATTTCTTTTAGTTTATTCATTCTGGTTTAGATTATTTATTCCCTGATTTTATTTTTTTTTTTCCTAATTGTGGTGCAGTATGAAAACACATATTGAAGTTGTTTCCTGTTACACTCAGTGCCACAGAGTTTCAAATTTAGGGACTGTGTCTTACTTGTTGATGGAAATTCTAGAGCAACAATAGAAAGGAAAAGCGGAGAAATAATTTCATGAATAGAAAAGGGAGTCATCATGGGACTCACCTTTGACCCTATAAAAATCATATGCCTGGGAATTACTTTCTTGTGAGAATAAAAACAAAGCAAGAACAAATAAATGTAAACTGGGGTGATCTCCATAAGATGCTTTACTACAGAGGACTGAAAAGTAGAAAACTTCTACTGTATTCAAACTCCCAGGCAAGCATCTCCCATGCAAGAAAAGAAGCCCAGGTACTAAAGTCTCCTAAAGGGCTACCAGTTCTATAATGCAAAATATAAATTCATTATCACTTACTCTTGAAAAAAATTGAACATTTCCAAAGTTTTTGCAAAGCTGAAAGACAGTTAATTCTGACAAATTCCTTGACACCCTCATGCCTTAGCTCCTCATCTTTAAGTTCAGCATTCTTATTTCAAGGAATCATCTGAAATTTATTAAAAACAAAACAAAACAAAACAAAAAAACCACAACAACAAACCCCCACCAGCACATAACAAAATAAACAAATAAACTACCACTGCAACAACAACAAAAACAACAACAACCCAGCAAAAGGTCCCCCTATACTGCAGGGGTCATTCGTTTCAATAGTGAAAACTATTGTTGCTGGTCAATAACTATTCTGATTGCAGAGCTAGGAAATAGGGCTACCTGACTGTGCAACATAAATGATAGGTAAATCTGGTTCAATTTGATACTAAGGCAATTTGGAGCAATTCTACCCCCAGTTGTTTGGGTTCAGCTTCTTCTGATTCTATTACAAATGGCATCTTAAAGCTGGATGAATAGAGTAGTTGAAACCTAGTAGAAATGCATGTTTATAGTCACATATATTAAGAAGTAGCAGGAATAAGTATTATTTGTTCTCCTGAGAATTGGTGAGCAATAGTTTTATCTAGATTTAGTGCTTATAGTCTGTCCTTAAACATACTGAGCACACAGATTATGAACTAGAAGATCACTTAATTAATTTGTAAAGTGTTGAGCAAAAAATGAGAGCTGGATACAGGTGATCAGCTAAAATGCTCAGCACTGACAAGTTGGCCTAACTGCACTTGTCAAAGTTGGGGCAGATACGTATTTTGCAGGACACTCAAAGGAGTAGTTCCTGCTTTCTAGTTTTTGCTAGGTAAATGGACAAAATCATGGCATTTGTGTAATTGGATGATGTCTTTGCTCCCATAGTATGGCTTTATCTTTTACAAAGTTTTGATGAGAGCTCTGTGTTAATATTTGCATTCTGGGCAAAGCTGCCAGATTTTTTGGCTTTCCTCCAGTTCCACTCAGGCACAAGTAATTTTGGCAGGTTCCCAGACATATTTTTTGTTTTCATTCTCAGTCATTGAAAGCAGTTCTTGCAATCTCTGTTTTTCCTAATGTCTTTTGTCCTGTTAAAGGTGACTGCTATGAGTTCAGGTTGAATCATGCAATGCACAAGCATTTCAGAAATAAAATGCAGATGGGAATGGAGACCCCAAGGCCTGTGAGTGGCACCAACACTTGCATGTCTCCCCAGCCTTTCTGTTTGAAGTTATGTTTTAACAAAAATCCAAAGGTAGCTGTTTTGTATTTAATTTGCCAGTGATTGACAGTATTACACCTTTACCAATTTACTTGCTTTGGATAACCTGCCCTAAAAGTTTTGCCCAAAGTGCAGTGAATATGTCTGTTTACAGGGAGGTGAGCCTGTAGCTTGTCCCATGGGATCAGCTCCTCACCATGCCCACGCTGTACATGAGTCCTTGGAGGCACAGTGAGCAAGCTTGGCAAGACTCCATCCTGTCTTTTTCTGTGCCTAAGTAGTGTGGGTAGAAAGTGGGGGAAAAAAAATCTTTTCTTGATTCTACCTTGTATTGACCACCGGGTAATTGATTTCAGTGACCAGTAAGTACCTTCAGCTGTGGGCTGATGGGTTCTCCTTTTCACTGTCCTCTGAAAAAAAACAGTTTGAGAACTGTTCTCAAGATACTTGGAGACCTACCATAGATACAGCTTCTTTTTGTTTGTTTTCTTCCTTTGTTTAATCAACTGACTGCTTCCTCTGTGCTCTATGGGTATAAGAAATGTTGGTCACTCCCTAAAAGAACACATTGGGGTACAGGTGACACAATGAAAAACCCCTGAATTTACAATACCAGATCGGGTCAGTAGTGAAGAGCTTAGTAGCTTAAAGCACAGTATTGCAAATTTTTAAGGAGTTTCTATCAGCATTTTCAAGATTATAATGAATAGACCTCGCCTGAATAATTAAATGCAATCTATTTTCATAATTTATACCTGTCATATGATAGACCTAGTAATTAAATAATTGGAGCTGTAAATCTAAAGCTTTATTGCGCCTAAAAAAAGATTTTTAAAAAGCAGAATTCAATAATAAAAGTGAAGTGAATTTCAAGAACTCTCATTCAGACTCAAAGATTTCAACTTAACAAAGTGAGATGATTATGTAAAAAAGTAATTCTGGACTGCTAAGATTTCTTCCACACTTGTCTGCTGTTTGACGTATTACCACTCACATTCTCTGGCACATGCTACAGTTTATGCTCTCATTATTGTTAAAATGACCAAAGCTCACAAAAAATTGCAGTCAGAATTAATAACAAAAGTCCCATATATTCTTTTCACATTTATTTCAGCCAGTAGATGCAGGTAAGTATAATGGCAGTCTGTGCATATTGAAAACTGTAGGTGAGAAGATAATTGTTTGGGACTCTAAAACATTTTAGCAAGGAATAATATAAAAAACTTATGCAATCATCTGTGAGCTGAAGGTCAGATTAACAACGTGGTGATAAAACTTTATGTAATCCGTTTTTCTCCCTAAGAAATGTACTGTATTAACAAGAGTGGAAGGATTATGTGTGGACACTAGAACTTGTCATAGAATACGAGACAGGTGAACTAACCTTTATGACTTCCTGTTGCTCAGGTTTGAATAACTACTATATAAGTGGGGCATGATATTTTTCCTTCATTTCATGGCTTTTTCTCTTTAATCCAAGACACACAGAGCACTAGAAATAGTTTTATTTTCAAATTATGTTAACACAATAGCTGATTCTAGTACCTTTTCATGTCTAGTTTGTCTTTTTATTCTACATGTACACCGCAGATCAAATACCATTTTATGAAAATATTTACGTACAGAAGAACAAAATTTTAAAAAGAACACAGGTGTTTAGTGTGAAATAGCCCTTTATTTATATTTTTATGTGTATTTTGAACATCACATTTAATTCCAGGACTAACACACAGACAATGAACAAATTTCATCAGATTAAATTGCACTTTCATTGTCATGACCAAGTATTGCTAGAAATGCGTCTTCACCTGAACTAAGACTTCAAGAATGTTTTTGCTGATATTACACTAGAAAAAAATCATATTTTAAAATATGAAAAAATACTCTTAGGTTTTGGAAATTGTCAGGAAATTGGAATTTTGAAGCTAAATTTGCGCAAAAAAATTTAACTAAAAATGTTTTTATTTGTTAAGTTTGTCAAAATATAGTCCCTACAAAAATTTAACTGTAAATAAATTCCAAACTTCTATTCCCTTTGGAGAACATTGAACTAGACTTTCTGCAGATTGACAGAATGCTCCAGGCAGTTTCCACAACCTGAAGCTAAGTGCAGTGGCATTGGTCAATATGGATCAGAAAGGTGCTTAGAAGATTCTCTTATTTTTTCAAGTCTTTTCTCTACCTTTTTTTCCTATAAGGGCATTCTAACAGAAAATGTAATTGATATTCCTTCCTTCCCCTCCACAGTAAACCGGATGCTCTGTAAGACAAAAAGAAATGGGTCAGTTATCCCCTCATTAATTTTCAAATGTTCAATGTCAAATGTATTGAAAATATAGAAAAAACGTGGTATATATCAAATTAGTCAGTAGATGACAAACAATTGCCTCTCAACCCCAGCCCATATGCTACTTGCTGTGCAGATGACTGAATAAAGAACAGAAATTTGCCTATCGTAGACAGGCAAATCTGTGAGTTCAGTTTTGTTGAATCATCACATCCTTTGTGTTCCTTCTGACTTTTTATCAGGGTACCTTGCTTCCGAGGTCAAATCTTGGCTAGCTCCAGACCCCGGTGCATTACCGTGATAATTGACAGAAGGTAAAAAACAGAGGTGCCCTTTTTCTTCCGTGGGACCATGGTCGCACAGCTTTATTGCAGAACCTAAACTCCAGGAGGAACAGAAAGAGAGAGAAACCCTCATGGTGGGGATTTTTAAACCCAGGAGAAAAGGGGCAGGGAGAGGAACCACAAGCAATGGGAAACAACCTGGGGGGGCATAGGGAGGTTCCGACTAGAGGATACCAACACCAGAACTTAGAGGGGGTATAGAACATACCATGTGCAAAATACAATAAAACTATTTTTGTGTGCAAATATGGCAAGCCACCTAATGCAATATAATAACAAAAATGAACTATTTAGTGTACTACAACAACTTTTCGTACATACCTTCTCCCTTCCTGTCTGGTAAAGGATGAATTTCCCAAAGGCCAACTCCTTGTGAGGTTGTGTGGCCATGTCACTGTGGGCTGTTGCAACAGCAGAAGTTTGAGGGGAGGGGGACTTCTCTCACCCCCGTCACAGATAGGTATTGAAATTCGTCAGAGAATTAGACAATTATTTCACATGTTCTCACTTTCCTCTCCTTTTGAAGAGTTCCTTGATACCAAGTTTAGCAGTTTTGTCCTTAGCTGATGTGTGTGCAGCACACATTTTCTGTTCAGGTATTAAAATTTTAAGAGCTCATTAGAGACCTTTTCTTAACACAGTGAATTTATATCTTGCCATTCACTTATGTGAGGCACATGTAACCGCTGATGATCCTGTGGCAGAATAATTATCCCATATTTAACAACTTATATAACCTTGCATTCAGTAATTCAAGGTAAGGCTATTTTAACACGATTCAGTATTTTGCTAGAGTTAGCACATTATGCAAAGTTATTCTAGTTAAAGAAGTGATAGAGCACCACAGGCCAGCTAAAATGTATTAAAGAAAAAAAAGATGTTAAATGGGATCAGTGAAATGGCCTATCCACTCTTGTATTCTATTACAGCAGATATTCAGATCTAGTCTTAGAAAACCTGAAACACCCTCTGCTCGTCTCCCAAGAAGGTTTAGCTGGCTACATAAGTAGGTCATTAATATTATTTTACATTGGCTTGTTATATGAGTAATTTTTAACCAGTTTTCACTGCCAAAATTGGCAGAGCACACTGACAATGTGATCTGATTCAATTACAGAGATATACTAGAGATTTTAGCAGGACTTCCACATAACTATATTGACAAAATGTTGGCAACAACCAAATAATTGCATTCGAAATTGGAAAAACAAAAAAACAAACAGACAAACAAAACCCCACTTTAGTAACAATCCTATTTAATATGTTTGAGAGTACAATTCGTGGAAAATCTGAACATGGAAGACATGACTGATCACTGCCGAGAGAAAATCATTCTATCACAAGAGAAAAAACTTCATTAGGATGCAAAACCTTTTGGCATGTTCATAGACAATCAAGGACAGGACTCTGGATCATCAGTGTACTGTGAAATCTCCAACACAGAATGTTTCATGTGCAGTCTTTTATTCTCCCCATTCCAACCGATGCTTTTCCAAGGACTAAAATTATCTCTCAGTTTACTTAATTTTCATCTATTTCATAGCAAAACCCAAGAGACAAACTTAGCTTTTCTCATGAGGATGTGACCTTAGAATCTTCTCTATGTTTATCATACATGTTCATCCTCAGTAATTCTGCCAAATTTAGAAGACAAATATATCTTTACAGAGGAAAATTTTTAATATGATGACTTGAGAGAAGGAACATGACTTGCTAAATGCAGGAAAGCGTTTGAAAAAAATGACAGAAATAGGAGATTGGCACTGTGGAGAAGGATAGTGAGTGAAATGGCATCATAAAAATAAATTAATAGAAATCTTCAATGCTGATTTCCAGTATACCCATGACAAGGAACGGTTCCTTGCAGGGATGTTCTTGTGAAATACACAATGAGGATTTAAGCAGCTCCTCAGTATCAGCAAGCCTGAAAACGGCAAGTAAAAAGTAGCATCAGGACACATTTTGCTTCCCCACAACTGCTCCAGGGCTTTCTGTGTCCCAAGGACTGCATCTGCAGGCAGCTGGGCAGCATCCTCCCATGCCCAGCTCCAAGGCTTTCTGCACAACTCCCTCACACTGCACTGAGTGCCTCCTTGAGCCTGGAGTCACAGCACAGAATTTCTCTTCTCCCTCGGATCAGGCCCGTGGGGAGGCTGCCTACGGTGGTATAGACGTTGTGATGAATTTGTCGCACAATGAAAGCACTAATGAAGCTTGTGGTGTTATATTCCCCTTCCTCTATGTCAAATATGCATGTTTAAAATCAAACATTAGAAAGGAAAAATAGGAAGGTGGAAGGATATGGGATTTGAAGAATATAGCAATAATTTCAACAACTGCATGAAAGTTGAGCTGTTTTTAAACTGCTTCATGTTTCAGTTCTCTTTCAGCTTTATCTGTTTCAGTACTTACTAGTAGCCCAAACAGACACAGCTCTGTTGTAATTTAAAAGAAAGATCCCCTGAACTTCATTCCATGGTGTCTCTAAAATAAGGAGGTGAAATGGAAAGCATGAGAAGTCAGGTTCTGTTCAGATGAAAACTAAAGTCCATTTACTTTATGAAGCTGAAAGAAACAGTTGACTTCAGGTATTCTTTCCCTTACAGTCATGAGTGACCAAATTAAATTTTACTGATTTATCCTTTCAAGATATTTTCATACATAATAAATGCCTACAAAAAGAAACTGCAATAAGAAAAAAAATATTTAACTGGTGTTCTCTATGGCTGCAAATGCACAAAATATGAAAGTGAATAGTTTTCATTAGAGTTTCAACTTTGAAAGTCCAGTGATGCTGTGAACTTGGTGATATAAATTATGTCAGTGAATAAATAAAATATAAAGTCAGTGAAGTTGAAAAGTCAATTTTTCTTCTTGTATAAAGCAGCAGAGTTCTACAAAAAATTATCCAAGCTCTGTCAAATTGCACCATTCATAGAGCAAGGTAACTCAGCAGAACTGTGTGTGGCATCATTTTTCCCAGTCTACTTGCAACTCATATTTTAACCTAGAGATACGTGTCTATACATGCAGCTGGTTGCTGAGTTTTTTTGTAAGCTCATTTTACTGATGTTTTCACTTAAACCTGAAATTAAGTAGTTAATATTTTCACTTGCTCTTATTATTAAAATGATCAGAAATCACAGTAATGCCTTACAATTTCCCTATTCCTTTCAGCAAAAGGTATTGGGGAAAAAAAAAAAAAAAAAAAAAAAAAAAAAAAAAAAAAAAAAAAAAAGAGAGAGAGAGAGAGAGAGAGAGAAATTTGTACACCCTGACTTTTGAGCAAGTCAGTTCAGTTTTTTGATGCAGGCATTCTGAGAGGTTACATGGATCTTTGGGCCTCAGTTCCTACATCTGCCAAGCACGGTTCTACCCAAATGTGTGAGCTTCCTACACTCAAAATATTGTTGCATTCATATACTTTACTGATGGAAGACATATGCAGACCACCTTTGTATTTTCTAATCCATTATTTTCCTAGTTTAAAGAATGCTATTATTTTGGTTTTGATATATTTTATTTAGCTGATGTGGAAAGTAATCTCAGTGATCTCAGTGTATCTACCAATGCAATCTGTCAAGCTTTAGAGATTACACTGTAGGGGCTGTTTTCAGAATTGCACTGGATCAATAGCACAGGATTGTTTAAGCACACTTGCCTTCTTCCCACCTGAAGCACATGGTTTGATTATCTCTTCACAGAGATTATGACACAAGGTGCTGACTATGGTTTTAATTTTATTGATTGATGGATTTAGATTTCAGCTGCACACTATCTAACTATGCTTATCCACCCACAGTTCAGTTGCCACATTGATATGTCTTTTTTTTGTGTGTCTGTGTGTCTCATCTGAAGAGTGGAGATGATATAGTGGAATAATAACTCTCCAGTTTAATATTCTGTTGAGCATCCCCAACTGCAGTTCAGCAAATGCAAAGCTGAGAAGTTTGCCCATTACGTTTCTGAAAGCTGTTATCTTATTGGCCTTGGAATATGCTGAAAGAAAATAGAAGCCTCAGAAACCAAATGAAAGGCATTAAAAGTAAAAGCCCAGAAGCTCAGTTATTGAGCTGAAAGAAGTTACTTACATATGAAAGAAGCAAGAAAAATAAGCCATTTGCCCCAGGCCTCCTGATTTGTGAGGGCCTCATTACATTACAACAGCTGTAGTCTGGAGCTGCTGGTATTTTTTTTTTCTTTTATCATAAGTTTGCAAAAATCATTCTGAGATTGTACATATTATGGCTCATAGTCAGGCCCCCTACAAATGAAATCAACTTTCTTACAGGAAGAAAAAAAATAAAAAGAAGGAAAAAAGGAGACAAGAAAACCTTGTGCAATATCACAGTATCTCACAATGTGGTAAGATATTTATTTATCCACTATGTTTCTATTGTACAATACAATCAACAGACTTGCAAGGGATGTCTTCACTCTGCTAAGTAAGATTTTTTTTCCCACAAACATGGATAGAGATGCAAGCAATCCAGAAACACTTTGGAAATTTGTGGTACCCATCGGTTTGTTCCCATTGTAATTCACCTTGCTGGGCTTTGGATGGTAGGATATAGGCAGCTGGGTTGAAGGTGCCCAGTCTGACAATTCTGGAGACCAATGACACCTTGTCATCCAGCCTTACATTAATTGCCAAGTATAACCAAGCAATCATTTATATTTCCACACTCAGGGGTATCCAAAGAAGTTTAAATCCACAATAATTTTTTTATTGGGTAGCTATTTTATAGCCAAAAAATCAACAAGGAAAGGCCATCAGTTTACTGAAATGCCAGTGTTCCACATCCATCTGCATCCTCCCATAATGCCCATATCTGGTGGTGTGGACATGTGTTAAAGACTTAGTTTTGTCCTGATTGCCATCATAAAGTAAAACACAACTCCTGTACTAAATATATTGAATTTCTGCATTTTAAACTTTTTTTTTCTTTAATTAATCATCATAAAAGGTCAAAAAGTATCTTAATTCTCTATTACATGCACAAAAAGTATGGCTATTTTCTCTCTGTTCATTTGAGATCTAATAGCCTGTCTTCCCAAGCTGTGAAATGAAACCCTAGGTCTCCAATTAAGAGTCAATCACATAAATCTTGAGATAGAGAAGAAGCACAAACACTTTTTCAGAGTTTTAGTGTTACATTATGCCTTTAATTGTGATGACCTTTCCCCATGCACTGCTTTAATATTGAAATCATGGACTGGAATGAATGCTTTTTATCTTTAGATTAGGTTGGTGTAAGCTGCTATTTGACTTGCTCTTTATGACAAATACCAAAAGCCAAATTCTGATCTCATGTACAGTGATGTAAATTTAAGGTCTCTCTATATATTTTCATTTGGTATTAAACCACTAATTACTTCTGTATGAATCACTGGGCTCCTCTTTAAAACATGTATGCAGTATGAATAACAGAAAGAAGAGGAGGTTTTAATAAATACAAGATTTATACAGGCAATAGTCCTTTCATGCTTAATTACCTGTTAACTAGGGAAAAAAAAAAAAAAAAGTAATTAAAGTTTATTATTGAAAAAATACAATATAATTTCAAAAATTATGGAAGATAGATACTTTAACAGGATAATGTTGATGATACAATCATGGACTACCTGGGTTAAATAAACATGGATGAAGTAAACACTGAAATAAGCATTGGATGAAATAAGCATGACCATGTAACAAACATGGACCATTGACCCTGGAGAGGAAAGGACGCCAAGAAAGCTAATTTGCATTCAAAAGTCTTGTCCTCCAATCTCAAGAGCTGTCCATCCCAGTGAATGGGAAACTAAAATATCAGGAGGCCTGTGTGGATGAACATGGAGCTCCTGCCAAAACTGCAACACAAAAAGTATCTAGAAATACAGAGTTCTGAGCTTCCCAGGGCCAGACGGATATGGAGCTACTGGAGGGAGGCCAGCAAAGAGTCACTAAGATGATTAAAGGATTGGAGCTGGTCTCGTATGAGGAAAGACTGAAGGGAGGAAAGGCTGCTCAGTGTGAAAAGAAGGCTCAGAGGGAAAGCCACCAATGTGTATAAATATCTGAAGGGAGCCAGTAAAGAAGGTAGAGTTCTGGACAAGCTGCCTAAAGAACAAGAGGCAATGAGCGGAAGTTGCAAAACAGGACATCACGTCTGAACATGATGAAACACTTTTGGAATGTGAGGGTGGCAGAGCAGTTGTACAGGTTGCCCAAGGAAGTTGTGAAGTCATCATTCTTGGAAATATTTCAAAGTGTCTCAACGTCATCCTAGACAACCTGCTCTAGGTGCCTCT
Source organism: Hirundo rustica (assembly GCF_015227805.2). Taxonomy (NCBI): domain Eukaryota; kingdom Metazoa; phylum Chordata; class Aves; order Passeriformes; family Hirundinidae; genus Hirundo; species Hirundo rustica. The sequence goes on along the minus strand of NC_053450.1, from coordinate 144,098,163 downwards.
GCTTGAGCAGGTGGGTTGGATCAGATGACCTCCAGAGTCAACCTCAACAATCCTGTGATTCCATGATACAAATAGAGAATCTAACCCATTAAATGTAAAGTGTTCAGCAAAAATTCTATTATCAAATGTGAATATCAAGATATGCATCTAATACCATGGCTGAAAACATTTGAGCAAGTTGTTCAGTTAAGATCTTGCCCAGACTCACTCTATCTAGCTTCTAGTTCCACATTTCTTTCTGTAAAGTTGTGTGACAGTTGAGGGGTTTGGGATTTGGTTTGTTTGTTTGTTTGCTTTTTTTCTGTCAGCACAACATCTGAACTGAGGAATTTTTACTAAGCGAAGCTTAAATTAGGGAGCCAAGGCTACAGGATTAAGAGGTACAGCCCATGTACACCTTGTGCAGAGCTTAACTCATAACACATTAATCTGTGTAATCATTGCAGCAAATGGAATGTGGAATTCTGCTTGTGGTCTTAAGGATTTTGTGTTGTGGTTTTTTGAGATTTACTTGGGTTAAAATTGCGAACATTTTAGAGTTAGTGTAAAAAGAATTCTTGGTATTTTAAAACAGAACAGCTTTTGTCCACAAAGTACCACCCAAACTGTCATGTGACATGAAAGACCTCAGAAATGGGTTGTAGTAATCGTGCAAACGAAAGGCTTTTCAGGGGGAAAAAATATGTGATTCTTAGAATGTGAGATGCAAAGTGTAAAGCAGAATAAAAATACCTTGTGGTGCGGAGTAGCAAATCTGTGCCCAAAGGTATACAGTACAAAGAATAACGAAGAACAAAACAAATCATAATAATTCTAAAAAATAATTTAATTGAACAACTGAAAGAGGATAGATCTTCAGAAGTCATTAACCTAAACGAATCTTGTAAGGAACAGGATATTTGATAGTTAAGGTATTATTTTCAGTAACTTTCTTGGCACAAAATAAAGCAATAGGAACTGCTTATAATATTGAGTTGGCAGAAAAAAGATGTGTTCAAAGAAATTAAAGCATTACTTGATCTGAGAGTTTGTGAATGAACTAACGTAAAACTCAAAAAATACAAAGTTCATGTGAATTCTAAATATTAAAAAAAAAAAAAATCCAAAACTCAAAAGAGAGAGATAAGAAATAGCTTTTTTATTTGACATTCATTGATTCTTATGTCTAATATCATTAGGTCAGATCAGAGGTCCCTGCCAGACTATCAAACGCTTGCCATTAAACATTTTCATGGAGTGACATTTCCTTTGAAATATCTTCTCTCTTCCAACAGATATGTGTTTCGGGAATTCTGGAATGAAAGTTCATTCTCAACCATTGTTTTTCTCATACTTATATGATGATTCAATTTTTCCTTGAACACAATATTTACTTATTTTCTTTGCAATATTTGGTTTCTATGGATGTGTTCTCACTTCAAAATAACAAAAAGGTCAGAAACTTACACTTGAAGCCAAATATGGGTTGTTGGACGTCCTCTTAGCCTCATGAGTAGCTTGACCACATCTTTACTATGTGGTACAAATTGTACCTTATGGACAAGTGGTCCCTCATGACACTAAGACAGTTATTCCTGCATTAATTTGATTCAAAATGCGTAAGGTAATGTCTGGACTGGGGAATGCTAAAGATCAGTACCGTGGTGCTCTAGGTGCTCTACAACAAGAAATGGAGGGTATTCACTGCCTTCCCCCAGGTGTGATATGACAAGAAGAGAGGCAATATCTTTCAAAACAAACCCCCCGCTGTGATCAGGTACAGGGTGGGATACAGCCCATGTCAAAAATGTGATTCCCTGAACAGTATGCAAGAATTTCCTGTGTGGAGCCTGGGACAAGCCAAAGCTGGATAAGACCATCAAATACATCGTGCAAACAGCTTCATGTCTGTAACTGAGTTCATGATCATATTCTAGTTTCATAGGCTGAGTCTATGCATTCAGTCAGTGGTGGCTGCATTTCAAATTTACAAAGTTAGAAATATAAAGCATTCATGTTCTCTGCAACCTTCAAAAACCCTTCAAAAGTGTACTTCTCACTCAGTATTTTCTAAGCCAAAAAACTTTAACTATTTAATATTTTGTCTGGTAATTTTAGGCTTTTTTTCCACCTTTACAAATTTTTTTCCCCTAGGTCTTTTTGTTTATTTGTTTGGTGTTGTGGGGGTTGGTTTGTTTGTTTGTTTGTTTGTTTGTTTGTTTGTTTGTTTGTTTGTTTTTTGAGATAGGGTGACCTTGTGGAAATCGTTTTTCTTGTATGAGATGACACTGCTTGCTGCAAGCTTTGATTTTTGAAAAGACCAAAAGTTTATGGCCTAATAAAGCACTGAAATATATCTTTAAGAATCTCATTATTCTTTTCAGATAAACTAGGCAAAGTTTTAATGAAGGTAATCATATATCTAAGAGTAAACAAGTACTTCAAATTTCTCTTAGCTCATCAAGCCCAAAATAGCAACAGTACCTGAAGGAATAAGGAAAAAGTATTTCCTCTTCTATGTATTTTTTGATGTCAGTTTTATAATCCCCATTTGTATACTTTTTTTTTTTTTTTCCCTTACATTTCGCTGTCATATTCATTGTTTTCTCTTCTGTCAGGTCAATGATCTAATAATAGCTAAAATCTGAGAAATTTGACTACAAAGCAAGGTGACATGGCTTGTAATTCTTTAAGTGTCTGAAGGATACTTACTATAAGAATATTGGATATTCTTTAAGTTGATGAAGGACTTTTTTTACATTGCTTTCTAAAGAAACTGTGTGACTAGAATCAAACCGAATTCTGATTCAGAAGTTTCATACCACAGACAGGGTTAACTGTCTCACACAAGTGATTAGCTACAACAGCATCATTCCTCTCCCCCAAATAAGACCACTCTGTGCATCTGAGCTAACACTTGATAGCAGATCCGCAGATGTGTTTATCTGCAGTCACCTCTGCAATTCCTGCAGCACTATACCCATCTTCCAGCTGTGCTAATAGAGTTGTTCCAAGCACAGTTACACTGTCTAAGGTCAAAGCACAGACTGTGCCCAAGGGAGACACTGAAGAAGAGGAAAACTGCTTGCAGTCACATTAAGTACATGGATTTTTCTATTGTATTTTGTAGCTATAGGTTGTCTGGAAAGTAGTCTGAGGAAATTGTGAACCATTGTTAAAGGATCATGGAGGAGTTTAGCAGTTAGCTTAGTTTGTTTGGTCTGAGAATAGTAACACTATTAGGACAGAAGGAAGAATTAAAAGGGAGCCTAGTCCTGGGGCTATTAGCAACTGAACAGGGACATGAAGAGACCTAAGGAGGCAGAAGGACTTTAGTTAGGCTGTATGAAGAAAGCCGGAAACAGTAGACATAGTCTGTGGTGATATTAGAATAGTCAATGTATTTTTGATACTTAGGAAGAAATAGATATAATGCTTATTTTCAATTTTTTTAAAAGATATCTTATAGTCTTTGCCTTTAAATGTCATATGGAGATACAGAAGAGAATAGGATGGGTAATCTCAGAAAAAATTAGCTGAAAACTCTGATCGGGACACGCAAAGCAATCACACGGAGACGAGAGATTTTGCAGGACAGAGAGTTCCTCTGAGAGAGCCCAAGGCTGAGCCAAGGCCAAGAGCCCCTCTGCCTGTTTATTTCTTACTTTTTATACATTTTGTGGGTCTGGGTGTGAATTGGCTTCTGGAGTTATCACCTCCCAGCCGAATGGCCAGACCAACTGTCAGTTACAATGGTTTTCACGTTAGAAATATGCAAACAAAGGACAGAGAATGAAAAACAAAGGATTTGTTTATGTTACATATGTGAGAAAAGGCAGAAACTGCTCCTAATATTGTACAGTAGCTAAAAAGTCTGACTCCATCTTATGAACAATCAAAAGGCTTTAAGAAACTCAGAAAAACCAGGGTGACAAAAAACTTCCTGGACTCAAGTCTTATAAATGTCACTTAAAATACAATGGAAAAAAAATACAAAGCAATGCAAGCTATTATTTGTTGTAGAATACCAGATATCTCTTGCTGTGTCCCTACAAAGTTATCAAGCATGCATGCAACTGTCAAACTCCTTTGATCTGGATATAATAGATATCATTACAGCTACCTGTGTAAATTAAGCTCTGCCAAAAAAAAAAAAAATAGCAACACTTCCAACCAAGGTCTTCCCAAACTGGAAGAGATGATCAAAAGGAATGAGCCTTTATGTTTTTATCCAGCTGTAAAATGTGATTTTTAAAAGGTGCTATATTAAGAGCTGTCATGTACCACCACAGCTGGATGCCCAATGATGACATAAGCAGCTTTCATACTGGAGAGAAATATGTCACATTTTTCATTGCTTGATCAGCATAGGCGCTGGGAAGGGGAATATTAACTTCCATAGATGTTTGTCCTAAAGTTAATTTTCTCATATGCTTTGGAAACAGGCTGTATTTATAGCAGTGCACGTAGTGGTATTGACTGTCTTTGGCTGGGACAGCATTAATATGGAGCAAGAACAAAATAAGGCAAGTTAATGAGAAGGAAAGTTTTCATCAGGGTTCGCAGAAACTTATAGAATTTTGATCTTCCTGAGCAAAGCCCACCCAGCATATTACAGGCCAGTCTAGTCCTAAATAGAAGTAGAAAAGAAGATTTTATAGCTGATGAAAAATACATTGTTAGTTTCCAGTACAAACTGCTCAAGAAAGCTCAAGCTCATAACAAAGTTCCTGTGGAAGGCTTTACATAACACTTAAAAAAATACCATTCAGTTAAATACAGGGATATCATACCTTTTAAGAGAAAGATTAAAAAGGTCCTGTTACATTTATATTCCTTTACAGAACTCTCAGCATTTCTGCACAATCAGCCTTTTTTTCCCATCCTTGTTCCACGTCTGTAGCATTAATCTTCCTGGAGTAACTGTTCACTGCTAAATATATCCATCACTGAAAGATAATTGTAATATATGACAAATACACCTTGAGAAGAATTCATTATGGGCACCAATTTGACATCACAGGATAGTGATGTGTTAGCAGTATTTCTTCTCCTCAAGCAGGTTGTGAAATCAGACTTCAAGATAATTGTATGTCTTATCTAAAACTCTCCCATCTAAATTGATACTTTATAGATTACTACTGAACTGTTCCTTGAAGCTCCAAAGCTAAATTAACCTCAAGTGCAAGAGAGGTTTAGTGGCTCTGCATAAGTTGACATAAATGGAAAAGTTTAAAATCTCTTTTAGCTTTGATTTTTTTTTCATCTTAATTATTTTTTCTTATCAAAGTAAGCATAAAGTTTGGAAACAATACACACTCAGAAGGTATGTCATCCTGCCACCTCTGTTTCCCTCATTGCCATTTTGCATGAGAGAAATGAGAAGGGGTGTATTTTTCTAGGTCCCACAGTTCACAGGGTTATTATAACCCCCTCACTAAACATTCTCTGTCACAGCTCTCATGGGGAATCTAAAGTCCACTTATGCTTTCAGTGATAGAAAATTCTCATCTTTCTGAAGCTATCTGTGTTAACTTCAAACTGGGGCAATTTTAAGTGAATACTAAATCACACTAACAAAAAAAATTTAAAGACATTATTAGATATAATTTATTTTTTTTCTTTTGCCTTTTTTTAAAAAAATTAAGATGTGCTTCCTGTCTCAGTTAGACCTTCAAATGGAGATGTTTGCAATTAAAATAGAAAATAGTTCGTATGTAGGAAACTATATAATTTATGAAGTATTTTTATGGGCATTCCATACCGTGGGAATGGAGATTTCTTCACACAAATTAAGTCTTTTCTTTTAAATTATCATTTTACTATAGAAAAGAGATTTGTTAATCTAAAATGTTTCTTTACAGTCCAACTTAATGTGCATCTGATGTAAGCACCAGTTGTGTTAGAATGCAATGGAGTGGTTTTTTGATGAAAAAAGCATGGGGTCTAACATTAATTCAATAGCAGGTTATTACAAGGAACTTCTTCTGTTTCTATCTGAAGGTTTTTGCTTCTGTCATCATCTCTTTACAGGACTCAGATGTGTGTTGTTAAAATCATACAAAATGTATCTTGTTTCAAAGCTCCGAACCTTTTTATCACGTCGTGTACTGACATTTTGAGCAGTGACAAATTTTGGCTGTGCAGATGTTAACATTTTAAAAGTACAAGGTACTTGCAATCAATGCTACTTTCAGCCCAAATGTGGAAAGGTAAAAATCAATTGACACTTTTGTATATTTAGCCCTCCCCAAGTACAGTTTTCTTCAGTTTAATTTATGATTCTGAAAGAAAACCTACACCACAGAGTCCCACACCACAGACAGGTTTAGAAAGCATGATTGTTGTGCCTCAGTCTTATATACTGACCCCCAAAGTGTCTCCTCACCACATTTCCCATTCCTCCCTCTATAAAATTAAATCACTGTTGATGGCAAAAGCACCGCAGAAAACTTGGAAATATTGCCTTCATTGCTCCTCAAAGGCCTTTAAGGCACCTTAATATTTCTCTGCAAGCATTTCTATATTGCTACTCAAAGCATGTCTTTGGAGAACAGATTAAAAGAAGCTCTAATTCCCAGACCTGATGGGAGATGACTGAAGAGGGATCAGCACCCTTGGTTGTGCTGAATATCAGTATAAGAGAAGGAATTTGTCACATATGTGCCTTGAAGCTCCATGTTATTTTAATCCTTACTCTGGTTTGGAGGTAGTCACTGTCTGTTCTTCTGACTTGAGCATAGAAACTAACAATGTTGAGGGAGGACTTCGGCACTACATTCCAAAATGAACCCTGGCCAAGAGCTGTTTGACAGATGTTATTTTCCATGTAGTCTTTTATCCAAAGCCTTGTTAACACAAGAGATTGAATTTGTACCTCAGGGACTCAAACTTTATTATGCAGCTGCAGGTAAACTTTTTACTCTGATCAAATAAAAAAATGACAAAACTGTGCCCTAACTTAGAGCTGTAAAGAGTAACATCAGAGAGGAAAGCAGGTTGAAATTTTTGGGTCATCTTAATCAAGTTATGCCCATGTGTGTTTTAGAGAGAGAGCCTACTCCCCATTTACTTCAGATGCATTTCTGTTAACAGATGCATATCATATTGTTCAAGAAAAAGTAAAAGGAAAAAAGAAGAAGCAACAGTAGACATTAAATAAGTTTTTCTCAGAATATCACAACTGTAAGAGCTGACCATCTATCTCTACCCCCAAGCTTCAAAAGAAGATGAGTTCCATCGATTGAAATATGAGATTCAAGCATATTTAACTGTAGAATTTCAAGGAAGCTTAATCCCAAGCCTAGGATATTTGGTTTACAACTGCAGGAAAGAGTTTATTTACTCAGTGTTGTTCTTTACTGTCTGTGAGTTATACTGTTCTCAACAGAGGCCCAGCTGATCCAGGTACTGGATAAGGGAGTCAAAAATCCATCTATGCCTTTTACAACAATAAAAGTTTGGGTCTGAATTTGTGGTGCTTCCACTAGTAGTTTTCACACTACATGCACTTTACTTTGAACACTTGTTTTACTTTGAACCCAATCATGGACTGAATAATTTTTGTCTCAGGGCTAAACAAAACATAGAAAGTGGAAAACAGATAGTACCATTTGGTTGAGAGATCATACAGCACTCTCAGGAACTGACAAAAAGAATATTTATTCTCTCTTTAAAGAATCTTACGAAGAATCTAAAATTTCTTAAGAATGTAGAAACCAGATTTAAAATACTATCATTGTTATGACTCAAGGAAAGAGAAAAATACTTCATTCACTATCTGGAGAACAATATGTAAATGGAAATATTTTATACTATGCAAAAATATTTTTTTATTTTCTATGCAAAATAAGTCATTACAAATGTGGCCACCATAAACAGACAATGGCTTTTTGCAGATACCACATGTACATTTCTGAGATTATAGAATGAACCCTTCACATCTGTTTTCCACACCATCATCAATAAAATATTTTTGGAAATATTTATTCTAAGAGGGAAAAAAAGCAGAGGATAACACATGCAACAATCAAGAAAGCTCATTAAGCAAGATATCAGCCATTGCTAAAATGGAAAATGTGAAAATATTTTATTCAAAAAGCAGTACCTGATCTGTTCTGTCAAAACTGGACACTGTTTTCAAACTTCTTTCCCACTAGGAAAACAGAAATCCACAGTGGCAATTGTCCTCTTCAGTAGGACTATATATGTTATGTGAAGATTTAAGATATATCCTATTATGAATATGCCAGGCAAGTGCTTCCTAAATCATCCAAGTTCAGCCCTATCAGTTATAACAAAGTTGAAATTGCCCATTAAAATGTAACCAAGTTTCCAACCTTGGTAAAGGCAATATCAGTCTTATGAATATTCCTATAGCTTCTCTTGTTAACAACTGCACGGTTTGCATAAAATACATAATGGAAAACTATTTTGCCATTTAACATGACTCAGACTATGTTAAACATAACACGTTCTCTCTAGCCAACTTTCAGACACTAGAATTCCTGCAGGATCTCTTTGTGAATGGTCAGGAACACCTGACTAAACCAAAAAGTTAATCAAGCTCCACAAAATTTGCTACAATTCCATCCTTGTAGTCGCTCAGTTGTTTTAATTTGGTACTAGTTGCCATTTCCTGGTTTTGCAACAATACGCATCTTCTGAGTCTTGAAAAATAATTTGTCCAGATCCTGGCTGCACCCTATCCCTCTTGAATTCCTAAAGAGTAATTTACACTAGAGGACAAACGGGACACTTCCTTTATAGCACAGAATCAAAGTGTCATTTCCCAGCTGAGAAGCAAATCTTATTTTAATGGTTCACTCTTGAATGTAGCGAGGAAACAGCTGAATAAATTCCCCCTGCAGACACACACATTCAGCCCATCGCACACGCATACTGGTGGTGTTCCCTGTCAGAACAAGCACATTCTTATCACTTAGCATCTGTTTCCTTTTTTCTCAGACTTGTTTACCAGCATTTTCATTGAGAAGCTTCCTTATAGAGGATATTTTTTTTTTTCAATTTGTCATTCATGATGGAGCTACACCTCCCAGCTGCAGTTATTTTAATAATGCTAAGAATTAGGTATATAATTTTTCTGTGTGATTCAGATACTATCAGAGAGCTAAAATGCAGTACAAAACTTAATCAAAGCTGTTCATAATGAAAGTCAATTTAAACATTTTTTTATTATTATTATGTTGTTTCATATTTTTTGGCAGTAAAAGGACAGCGATAGAATTATCTTTTTTTTGAGAAAAAAGTAAAGAGAATATATTAATAAACAATAATCCATAGCAATATTATTTGTTCTAACTAGTTAGAATTTAAGAGTTTATTAAAACAAAAACAAAAACAAAAACAAAAACAAAAAAAAAAAAAAAAAAAAAGAAGAAAAAGAAAACAAGTTGAAATTAAAAAGCTCTGAGTGGGTTTGTAAAGGTTGGAATGGAATTGCTATTTCTAGGAGTTTCCATGGAAACTACAGTACTAAGCAAACCTATGTACAAAAATAAGAGATTTTTTTGTTGTTGTTGCTAAGTGTTCTTGAGAAAATCTACAGAAGCATCATTATCGTATGTAGCCAAACCAACAGTCATGCTAGTTGAATAATGTATAGCATACAACTGTAGTTTTTACTTGCTGAATACTTTAGAAATGAAAGTTCAGGCATCTGTGTGACCTTAAGATTTGGATTTAAATTTTTAGATTTAACATTGCATTGTTAAAAGTAAATCAACGTGGTTAACAAACAAAATTACTCAGAGCAAACCCAACATATTGCCAAATTTTTATGTTTAATGCATGCTTGATAATCATAGTAAAGTTTCTTAATTCGTTCTGATATGATAATTTTGTTTTTGGTGTTATTGAAAATACCCTTCTATCTTCTAAGGGTTTGCTTATATCTGAGTGTACGAATTAACACCTTGTGTGGACAGTTTTATTACCTGAGAAGAGACATAAGTCTTCTCATAGTAATGGTGAAAAGTAGGGCAGGTTTGGAAATTAAAACAGAAAGGTTTTGAATAAAGAAATAGATGCTGATCTTGCAAAATCTTTATGGTGAAAAGTCAGTTTTGAACCTTTTTCTATTCTGCATCACCAAATCAGCCTACATGGTTTCTGAAAATTCAGATTATTCCACAATCAAGCCCTAAATGAGTATTTAACATTGACAAGGAATATGTGAGCCGATAAGAGTATTTATGTAAACAAGATCCAAAACAAAAGACCAGAAAAACTGAACAATATCAGTTTATGTTAAGAATTCAATAGCTAGACTTTAAAGAAAACAAAATATTACAAATTTTACATTTAATTCTCTTCTGAAATAAGAAACTGAAATTCATGCCCATCTATTTTCCATGATTTTCAATGTCAAATGCTATTTAGAATGAGTCCATTTCCTTGGAATAATGCCAGAAATGTCTGTGAGTATGAAATAGCATCACAGTGTGTTGTGATTATTGATATGCTATTTGAAACATATTGATTACAAGATTTTTTTTCCCTAAAAAAGTTATATGCGGTAGTGAAGCTTTAAATATTTAATTAAAAGTCATGTATTAATAAAAAATGATTCAATAAGTCACCAAATGCAAAATTCTGCAATGATGTCTCTATAAATTATTTAGCAACTCGAGGAGTGTTGGCTTTAATAAATTAAATTCAAGGACATCTGGTCAACATACTTACAAAAAGTAAAAATGCCATTTTCTTTATCAGTGCAGCAGCCTGGGCTTTTATATTTCGCCATGAGAAACATCAAATTTTCTTGATAATTTCTTACTCAGACATTGTTTCTTTTCTACGAGAGGAAATATATTATATGAAGAGGAAATTATGAAAGAGAATAAACAATTTAAATATATAGGCTAATGTCTGTTCTTTTAAATATCAAGAAAACCTACATATTAAAAACCTATAGCAAAAAAATATATTTTAAAAATGGTTACTTAGCCAAAACCAATAACTACCAACATTAGTTCTGTCTTCTAGACATCACCTTTATTTATTTGTTTGTTTGTTTGTTTGTTTGTTGTCAACAGTCTTAAAAAGTACTTAACTCTGCAAGACCTTGGGATTTGTACTTCTGAATCTTGCCAGGAGATTCCATATCCTTTTAGCACACATTGGACTTTTGACATACATATTCCTTTTAAATTAATTTCTATGATCTATCTATTTTCAAAATGTCCGTAAACATACTCAGCACAGTAGCCTTAGTGGCAGCATGTATTAGTTATTTCTATTTTACTAGTGAGTAGTTAAGCCAATGGATAAATGCTTGCACATGTTTCATAAAAGAATTTGTTTATTTAAAAATCCACAATGAGTCATTAAATGGAGATTTTGAATCTTCCTCTTCAGTCAATGAGTTAATTGTATCTAGCTCTCAGAACTGAGAGCTCTGGTAATCTATGCATTTTAAAATGTACTTTCTCAAGTATTGTTCATAAGTAGTAAGCAGGGAGAATAGCTTTTTGAGGTTATTCTTGTAAGAACAAAGATATTTTTCAGCAACAATATTACATCTGAAAATAAAAAAACTTCCTGTTGTGTTTGGTAATCAAAAGCCCCTTCACAGTTTAACCACTGCCCTTCAATCAGTACTTCAATGGTACTGATTCAATAGCCTTTGTATTCCAAATTTTCTTCTATGTACCTAGAGAGATAAGAAATTTACCATATCAGGATGATTCCATGATATAACCTCATCACTACATAATTAAATACACATGTTCAGTGGAGGACAAAAACGTTTTCCACTCAAAACCAGTGATAAAACTACAGCAGGAGGAGAATTTTCTATACATTTTATACATACATTTTCTATACATCTGTGCAAATCAAAGAGGGCTTATGGTCTTAAATCCTTCAGGTTTTAAAGCACTCATCAGCATTTTCACCTGCTTAGCCAGTATCTCATGAGATATGACAGGATAAAAAGATCTGGGACTTATTCAATAATTTATTCCAGACTCTTGTGGTTTTAATTGACTTCAGTGTAAAATTTTGAGTTAATAATTTGTTTATAATGTCAGGAATCTGTGGACTAAGACACTGGGTCCATCTATTTGAATGGCAGTGCATCTAAGACCAGTCATGGGTGCTTGGTACAGAGTAGAAAGGAACTTGGTTATTTTATCCTCAGGCAACCCATACTTTAGAACTAAGGCAATGGATAAAGACACATCTCTGGCTACTTTCATTTTCTCACTGGAGCAATGCAAGAAAAGCCTTCACACTCTTTTAACTCAGGAAGATCCTTAGATCTCTTAATGTCTTGGGAAGGGTGACATGAAACAGAGACTGGACAGAGCTAGGGAATTAAGCAGGTGTTTATTGAAAGACCTCTAGGATCCACCTTGGGCAGGACAGGGCCTGACAGGGCTACACCCAGGATGGACCAAGAATGGTCACAAAATGACTGGCTGGTCACAAGATCTTACATTTTTATGTTTTGGTCCATTTGCATACTGGAGTTTAATTTCCCAAATACAGCTTCAGGTTGTGAGGTCTCATCCTTCTTGTTCCTATCTTCAGTCCACCGTTTTTTATGCTGTTGGGCTGAAAGTTGTCCTTGGTCCTCAGCTGGAAAAGGATTTGTTCTGTCTACCTACTCCACGAAGAGAGATGACTGGCACTTAATATGAGGCTCAGCACTACACACCTAGGAGCACAGACTCTGAAAAACATGAAAGCTAAAACTTAAGGCATCACTCTGATCTTCAATATCAGGGTGCAAAACCCAAGAAATGGATTTTAACAAGCAACTGTAAACAGTTTATTTGCTTCCTGCCCTTTCATTTTAGGAAGAAGAAAAAGGAATACAGGGACAAATTAGCGCTTTAATTTCAGTTTCTACTTCTAAAAGCAGTTTTTCTAATGGGATCTGGTCATTGTTTAATAATTCTGACTGATTTACCCATTAACTTCATTAGAAACATTAGCTTTATTTTGCTAACAATAAAAAAAAAAAAAGAAAAATATTCTTTATCTAAATCATTGATCAATAAAGTTGGGTTTTCTTTTTGACCAGCTAGGTTTCCATAATTTCATTACTGAAAGCAACATCCATTTTAAAGGAGAATGCAATGCCATGTGTAAATCGAACTTTTATATTAATTTACAGGCAAATTTCAAAACACAATTGATCTCTATTTAGCTGTAGCCTGGAATGTATAAACAGTTTTGCATTTCTCTTTGGATCCATAAGCAGTCTCATAAAATATTGGCAGAGGCAGTTTCATTCATACAATATTCTTAATTACTAGAGAAAAAGGAATTATGTGTTCCTAACTCTTGTTAGGAACTGGCAATATTGCCAGTGATGATAGGGGCAATCAAAGATAAAGCAGTTGGCTAATTGAAAATTTTGTGCTGTCTCCAAAATCAGTAAACTGGTGAGTCTGGCCTGAATTTTTTCATCTTGGTTCTCCAAGAAACATTCTGTTCTAGGTGAAAAGTAGATTGGTCAATCTCTCCTGGCAAGAAAATTGGAAATGACTGAGCTGTAGAAAAAATATCCTGGTCCCATTGAGATATACTCAGTTAACATTTAAATCAGTTTGAATGAAATTACCATCCTGTGTAGCCTTTATGGACTACAGGAGTTCTGTTTAGTACTTTACAGCACTACACAATCACCTGATCAACATCAATGAGATTCAAACTTGTTCCAGTGGTTTTCGGACCATGCTATTTTGACAGATCCAAAAGCAAAAAATCCTGTTTTGTGTCTGACCTATTTCTTAAATTCCATTGTTCTAGGCATGAGCCTCTAATTCAATAAACAACTCTGTGTATTTAGAACAGTTTCAACACATGTACAGAGTCCAACACTTTTGGGACAGACTCCTTTTGTGTGAACAATGGGATTTGTCTGCAGACTCAACAGTCATTCATCCAGAGAATCATTAAATCACAAGACAGAACAGTAGTGCAGCACATTTTTCTAGAAGGTGGCGGCTTCCCACCAAAATCAGGAGGGCAATGAATCTGGATTTGTAGTTGTGGTTTTCAAAATAATTTAGTGGGCTCATCCTAATGAAGAAAGTTTGTCTGTGGAAAACAAGTCATTAACAAAGAAAGCAATGGAACAGTCCATTGTGTAATCTGTTTTTTTTTCTCAGACACGTTATTGTAATTTCCTACAGTGCACTTAGGATGCTGAATGGCAAAACTGAGCTGTAATATCCATGCACAGGACCTAATAAGGAATGTACAACAGGCTGACAAGGTGGATTATGACAACCATTACGAGAAGACAATGACGTCCAAGCCAAGAGCAGGTTTGCCAACATTACTCCAAATTTATGTTGTTAAAATAAGTATAATAAGCAATAAGAATTATTGCTATTCAAGGCAGTTCTGTAGCAAACACTTTCCATTTGCAAACTGAAAGTGGGTAAGGTCTCTTTAAGGCAGGTTATGGATAAAAAGGCAGCAGCTGTTACACTAATCTGAGGGTCCCACTTTTAGGAAACCAGAAAATGAAAACAGAAATGAAGGTCTGAATCTCTTGCATGTTGTTACCCACTATGACACAGATTAACACTCTCAAACATGTTAGATGGGAATCTGAGAAGTGCAAAGCTGTTAAAAACCTGAATTTACAACTACTAATTTTCACCAGTTACAATGGTTCATAACATTATACATTGCTATACCATATACATATATTATAAACATTTTTTTGAAGCTTAGCATATTATCTGGGAGTTCATACAAAAATATTTAGGCTTTAAAAAGCAACGATGAAAATAAAAAGTTGTTTCATAATTAAAAAAAAGAACACATATTAGTTAAATTATATTAAGGAAACAGTGGCCCATTGAACTTTGTAAAGGAAATATATCTAATTCTGAGGTCTAAGGATCAAAGAGAGAATTATGAAGTGAGAATCTAATTCAGGAAGAAGTTAGGATTTGCAGAAACATTTGTATATTCAAAGAGCTATTAAAGCTTCTTTGTAGAAGTAACAGATAATTATTCAAATACATCATAAGGCTGATTTAACCCAGTTTAACCAGAAAACAGTAAGTGAAAAATTCAGGGAGTGCTCTGAATCTTTTGATTTGTGTAGTGTCTTCCTCTGAACTTACGATCACTGAGAAACAGGAGAACTGATGAATGATTTGCAGTTTGATTGGAGATTATTTGTTAATAAATTTGGGGAAAATATAAAATGTTATGGAAAGAACACTTGAAAGGAGCAAAGTAAGGTAATTGATTTTTTCTAGGTGAATTTCATACATAATGTAAATCACAGATAAGTCATAATTCAAAAGATGAAACAATATCGGATATCATGTTTTTATGGAAAAAAACATGGAAAGTTTGCTCTCTTCAGTATGGTTCTGTGAACATAAATTATAGTTTTCCTTTAACGACGAAATAAAAACTTCTTAAGTGAGAAACGACAGCCATTAGTTTACTTTTACTTGCATATTAAAAGAGGATAAAAACTTTTGCCATACCTATTCTATTTCAGAGACCTCCTTTGAACAGTTTTCCTTTCCTTTTTCCTTCTCATCTAACTCTAGTCATGTAGGCACACTTGAAAACTTGACCTTAACTCACGGCAATCAACTGGGGAGATTCTAATCTGCCCTGGAAGACACTGTTGTTTAGTTTACTTGAGTGAAAGAAGTGGAAGGCAAAGATCCTTTAGATCTATGATGATTATATCTCTATTTAGAAGGTACTTATTATGCATTTTAACACTGATTAGATAATTTAATATCCCAGTTCTCAAGCTAAATAGTAAACCATCTCAGGAAAGAAACATTTTAAAAAATATATAATTGGTGTATTCTGGCAAAAAAAATGCAACAGATGATCATTCGCAAAAAAAAACAAAAAAAACAAAAAAAACACACCAGAATGAAATGTTCTCTACTAGTTAAGAGAAGCTCTCTCTAATTTTATCCCAAATTTCTATTAATTTGATTTTTAAAACTCCCTGCTGTTACTACTCTTTTAGAGTGTACAGCTTTTTTTTCCTCACAATCTTCAGGTAACTTAAAATCTATTTCCACTTTTAGTAGAAGTACAGTAGCTTCCTTCCTCATTCCTGAAGTATCTATCTTTGCACTTCCAGGAGGAGAACTAAACTAACTTCTTAAATCAAATTTAGAGTGCATATCATAATATACTCAGAACAGAATGTGACAGCTTGAACCAAACATATTAGTATCTTATGCAAATTAGTGGGTACTTAGAGTCTGCAGAAGTTTCATACTGTATTTCATTACTCTACAGAGCAAGCATTGTTGAAACCCTAGATTTGGGTCACAAACAGTGAGAAAAAAAGTACCAAAACCTACTGGACAAGTCTTTACAGAAAGTAATCATGTCTGAATATATTCTTATTACTGGAGAAAATGAAAGAATAAGTCAGAAAATTTTAAAAAATATAGTCTCTTCAATACATCAATTGTAGTAAATTAGTTATAACAATTAGCTACAAATAGCTACTGTAAATTAAGAACTGCAGAGACACATTTGAAGCCCATCAAATTTCTAATTTTTTTCATTGTACCTTGGGCAGTTTTGGAAGATGCCATCATTATTAGGCACTACAGAAACAAGATAATGAATAATTATGCGAGAAGATAAGAAGAAGATGGTATGGTATGGTTTCTAATAATTAATGAAACAAAGGGAGCCAAGAAACACAATGTTGCCAAAAATTCCATAGTCTATGCTTCTTAAGCAACACATAGTCGTGCTGTAAACTGTTGTTTATAGTATTTTATTTATAGTCAATCATCAGCTGGTTTTGGAGGCAAAAGCAGACACTTCATCTATCTTCAGTGCAAATCATGTAGAAAAAGGCAATTTCACTAGATTAAGGAGCAGAGCATGAAATGTGTAGGAGTGAGGAAAGGAGGCTCTTGTCCTAATCTCTACCCAGATTTGTCACAAGTTTTATTCCAGATGTATCACCAAAGATTCCCAAAGTTTTTGATGGGCATCTTTCTTTCTTTCCAAAAGAATTGATGTAAAGACATTTCATCTGTACAACATAAGAGTGGAGGCTTGCATTTCAATGCTATTTTGATGGGAATTTGATTCATTAGGGCTCCACCCCCACCCCCCCCCAAAAAAAAAACAAACAAAAAACCAAAAACAACAAACAAACAAAAAACAACAAAACCCACAAAAACAAACAAAAAACCAACCAACCAAACATGAGTGTGCTGGTTTATGGCAAAGATATTAGTCCTTAGATTTTACAACATGGTTCTGCACTGTCACAGTCAGACTAGATTATTGTCTTTCTGCACGGTGTATTTGGAGTGTGAATTCCAGTGTTACTGGAAAATAACAAAGGAGATATTATTTAGGAAGAATGCTGTTGTTGATAGGATTCATGCTTTTATTTATATTATTATCATAGCCTTGCAAACATTACCTTGACCTTATTGCTTTGTTTTTCCTGTAATTTTCCCACAAATTTGACAGCAATAGTAAGGACGGGGACGGGGACAGAAATGTTAAAATAGAATTAATTAGTCAAGTTCTTTTGTATAGCCTGTGTTGTGGTTGGGTTTTCACAAAGATCTAACTGTTTACATTGATGAGGACTGCCTGGACTTTCAGAGATTTCAGGAACTTTGGTTCCATCTACCACCTGAGTTTGCATCCTGGGTTAATGATGCTTTTTTTCAGTTTTATCTTAAATATCCCCCCAAAAAGTCCATTAAACAAATGAAACAGTGAAGCAGAAGAGAAAATTGGTGATATGTGCATATATGTAGTCTGTGAAGATAATTTTAAGCCATTACCGTTTCACTTATACCCAAAGGAAAGAATCATAGTACAGGACAGAATAGTAGTAATACTTGTAATTTACTTTTATTGCTTTGCAGCTCAGGGAGTAAGATTCCCTCTGTTTTATGAGGCTTCTGCAAATATTCTCCTTCACTTGATAAAAATAGATTAAGAAAATCTTGATCTGTCTCCTGGCTTGTTTTTAAGTTTTCAGACTCCTTTTCCAGGTGATTTTCTAGATTCAACTGGGAACCTCCAAAATGTTAACTGGAAAATTTGTAATTAAGTGTTTTCTGATAGAACAATTCTCTTTTCTTACACACCTTTCAAGTGAGTGCACTTCTTTTTCTTGCTCTTTAGATTATCCTTTGGAACTATTAGTCCAACTTAAAAATTAAAACCCCCACTCTTTAGGAAAAGTTTGCCATTAAAGAAAGACTGATGCAGAAATAATTTCCTTAGTTTTATTAATTTTCTCGGCCTTCAGAATTATTATTTTTTTTTAATCCCAGCTAGTCACCAAAGTCATGGTTATAGAAAATTGAAGAATAAATAGAAGTTTCAAAGAGCAGATCACCACAAATGTATAAAAATAAGATGAGTGCTATACTCAAGGTTCTGTTCTCGACTAACTGTGAACAAAGAAACCATGTGTTAAAACCTAATCCTGATGTGTGAAGTGTCCTGTTTCTATTTATATTTTATTTGGAGAGAAACAGCAGCAACAACAATGGTTTGACTTTCTAATGTTATATTTTGTAATTTTTAAATCAAAAATTCTATGCTTTTTTGATTATGTTCTCAAGACAAAACAAAACAAAACAAAACAAACAAACAAACAAAAAAACACAACGAGATTTATGAAAGGTTTTGTTTCTATTACAAGAAGGAAATCTTTTTCAAAATCTCAGAAATCCTCAAAGGAAGGGGAAAGAATCTCTTGCCAAAAGTGCCTGTTAGGGTAAGGATGGGTTGAAGAGAGAGGGGTGGAATGCTGTCTGCATTAAGAAGGCTTTCGCAGGTGTTAGGCAGGTCCTGCAAGGGAAAAAGCATCAGCAATTTTGCCAGTAGTAAACAGATCAGATTTGTGTGTTGACCTTCCTGCCTGTGGCTCCCCACTCAGACTGCAGCCAGCACAATTCTCTTCTGCCAGCAGGAGCAGTGCAGATACCCAAGGACTCCAGGAAGGGGACACAGGAATTTTGCTGCTCATCCTCTCCTTTATCCCTCCATATCCCTCTCCCCCAGAACATGCTTATTGGCTGCCCACTTGCAGGGTAGACCTGCAGCCAGACAAAATATTTTGATAAAAGTGTGGATAAGTGTGATTGCAACACATCACCACTGCAGTATGGGCCATCCTTTATTAAGAGAAAGAATTTTAGTGAGGTGGATAGAAAGTGGCAAGTAAATTTTCAGATTAATCTATTACCTACTAACCATTTTACTAGAGGGTTTTTTTGTTGTTTTTATAAAGATAGATAAAACCTTTAGAGTGTATCTAATGGATAGCTGCACCAATGTTCCCAGGGGATTGTTAGCCTTAAGACAGCACAAAGCACCACCACTGCTTAATTGGAACAGTATTAGCAAACACTGAATTTAATTGGGAAGCATTGGCCTGGAGCAAAGAGGTTATCTAATGTTTTCCCAGGTATTTGAATCAGGGTTCTGGCACTGAGTTACAGAAATAAAAGATTCAAAGATAAACTTAAGTTGTTGTATAAAAATTTTATTTTTGTTTCAAATTATTGTATTCAGGGGTTTTTTAATCATTATTTTTTGCTTCTTTGGTTTAGTGGGGGGCTGAAATGTAACTCTGGAGGTTGTTGAATGTATGCATATGTATACTTAATATTGTTACACAGAATAGTCATTGAAGACAATTAGGGAACACCTTTATAACTTTACTCTTGTGTACTTTTTCTTGCTTCATGGGTAAATTGAAATTTCAGGCATTAATGAAATATAGCCAATTAGTAGATAAGATAAATATTATCTACCAATTGTAGCTATAGTAATATATTACTGCTTGGTTTTTTAATAGTAAAACTGAATTTCAACGGCAGAATGGAGAATTCGTCCATTTTTTATCTTATTTACTCATAAAATTAGGAGCTAAATATATTGGTCATGTAGTATCACTCAATGTAGATGGGGAAATTTCCTCCGGGAAGTCATGCACAGTCTTCATCAAGTTGCTAAGATTGTGTGTGTGTGTTACACACTGAAGTGCTCTACTCCTTTTATTTAAAATATCTGAATATCTAAGATAGCTTCATCCCTAGAGCAAACAAAACAGTCTGTCCCTCTTTGCAAGAAGCTTATCTGGAGCTCAAAAACTTCTCCTGTGACAAGTTCCATGATGGCATGGTGTCTCTCCCTGAGAAAGTCCAGTGCTTTTGTCTAGTAAATAAATATGATGAATATTGGGAGGTTCTGCAGTACCGTTGAAGGAGGAAAGGGGAACAATGGTACATTAGATATTGCCATGTAGCATCCCTCTCATTTTGTTCTATTTATAGAACTAATTTTTTATCAGTATTTTAGCAAGTGGACTAAGGGATTCAGATGCACGTTCCCCTCAGGTTATTTCCAAGTAGCTGATCTGTGCTGTTGCAACTGAGTTCAAGAACTGAGTTTTGGAGCTTGTTTTTCATTTCTCTCCCAACAATGTTCATGGAGCTTCACAAAATTGTTCCTGATTTGCATTACTATAACATAAATGAGAATTTCAAGTGCTCTGTTCTCTCTTTGCTGTACTTGCTGAGAACATAATTTCTTCTTTGCCAAAAAAACCCCAGAAGAAACAATGGAATAGATTTTCAATTCATAATGGTTTTTTGCTGATTTTTCTCTCCTTACTTCTCTCTAATTTGTATCCTCTGTCTGTCTCAGGGTGCTTACATAACTCACAGGATATATTGGAGGGATTTACAGTTTACTTAAAGATTACCATTTAAGCTGTTGCTTTCAAGTTTTATTAATAATGTATTATGTTTTCCATTTGTGCTCAATGTTTCTTTTGTGGACCTTGCTGAGAGTACATTTGGAGGGGAGAAAAAAAACATGTTAAAATAAAATGGAAAAAAATCGTTTGCAAGTGATGGTGTAAAAGTTTATCACTAAAAAAATGCTATCAATCTGCAAATTCTCATCTTATGCCAATCTAGTTATCTGTACCAGAGGAAAGTTTAGGCTAAACATCTCAATGACTGTAAAGTAAACTTAGATTGTCCAAAGTTAAAATACAGGAATTTTTCTTGTTGTTGACAGCAAGGGAACAGTATTTTTTCTTGTTCTGTGTTACTCTGAACCATAAAGCAGAGGCAAGAAAATAAACACATATTCCTCATATAATCAGATTTTTGGGTGGAAGACAAAGAATTTACAGCATTTCTACTTCAGTTCTAGTAAATAACCAACATACTTCAGCTTCTCAGTGCTCTATGGTATGTTCACTCTTTGTGAGCACACAGTAAATGACTTCATTTTTATTTGTCCTTGGTGCTAAATCACGGAGAGGATTGAAAAGGTGCAGTGGGGGTGGGGGGCCCAGTATCATCTTGTTAATGGAAACAGCAGAGGGCTGGAGGCCAGTAAAGCTTCTGCTCTGCATGACTGGGGTCAAGTCACCTGCTGCCTTTTTCATCATCCCTGACACGGCTCACCAGAAGTAGACTAACAGCTGAATCTCACTGAAAATGCAAACTTATCTTTTAACAAAGCTTTAATGACAAGCAAATAAAATTAACCCATCTTTTAGGAAATTTCATTCCAGCTGCGCTGCACTTACACAAAGTAGGAGAATCCCAGATGATAAGACTGTCTGTCAAAGATAAAAAAAAGAAAAAGGGAATTTAATGCACTTCTTCAGGTCAGCTGTCCTTTTAAAAAAGTCCAAATTCAGTTTACCTGAATTTCTAGTGGCCAATTTGGCTTAATAATAATAATTGTTGTCTTTTAGTTTCCTATTTTGGGTAAAACATGTGTTGCGCCTTTCTGACATTGCCAAAGTACCATAATTATAACTGTGAAATTATTTTGACACTTTTAAAATATGAGACATCTAGTTGGAAGTGAATTTATTAGCTGTGCTATTTGAAGCGGGCTAAAAGGAAAAATGTAGCTGATATGGATTTGTCAGGAGGAATGTTAGGTGACACGGAGATGATACAGGTACTGTTGGTAAACAGAGGAGAGAACTCAAAGACCAAGAATAACGGTTTGTTTACATATTTTTGTTTGGCTGATTAGTTGATTGATTCCCTGAATGCAGTGTTCACCCAAGGGCTGTGGGAATGGTGTCAGCGGTGTCAAACAGGCCTGGTGGGTCTTGCAGCCCGGCCAAACCTGCCTGCCTGTGGCAGAGCCCTGCTGTGTGAGGAAATGCAGTTTGGTTTTCTTACAGCTGATCCAGACAGCCACGGAACGCCGCCGTGCTGCATTGCTAAATGGGAAGACTTCTGCGCTAAAACTGACAGGCACTCCCAGTTCTTCTGCTGATGCTCCCCAGCCTCCTCCTCTCTCGTAAAACCCTTGCAGATCTGTGGGCGAGGCACCAAGGATTCATTTTGTGCTCTTCATTCTAATCCTGCCACTCTGCTAATCAAGTCTGCATGTTTGATAGCATTTTTATTATTATTTAATTATCTATTATTTTTGTTCTGCTCATTGTTATTGCCATCATCCTCCCTCTACAGCTATTTTAATTTACATCAGTTAATTTCAGGTTCACTTTTCACACAGCATAGAAAAATAGATGTCTAAAACTGCTTACAGTCTAGAGACAGAGAAAGAAAAAAATAGCAGTTATTTGTTGGGGTTTTTGTTTTGTTTTGTTTTTTTAATGTGAGTATGTAGCAGGGACCAGAAGAGAACAGATATGCAGAGGGAACCAATTTTTACTGAGGAACATTAAAAAGACAGCTGACATTTCAGGGTTGTTGAGTTTGGATTAATTCTCACCTGGTCTTCTGGACTGAATAATCTTTTTGTGTCTAGAGTCCATTAGGTGCACTCCTGGAGCACAGCTACCAGGTCCTTTCAACTTCATCTTCATGCGCTCTAAAACTGTTTCACAATGTGAATCAAAGCAACAGAGAAAAAAATGTGGGAGAGCATGGCAGGGAGGTCAGAATCAAAATCATAATGATCTGTACATGCAGAAAATAGGACAAAGAATTTGATTCTTTTTCTTAGCTCTCCTAGAACTCTTTGACCAGGATTAATTTTGAGTCTAAAATGATATAATGTTAGTAAAAACATTCACACAAAAGGCATACTTACTTAGAAGTGCAGCAAATATACTGAAAGATACCCCAGCATATCAATTTAAGGCAGGGGAAAAATGTTTTGTCTTATGTCCAGGGAAGAATATATGCACAATCAATCCTGGTTTTCACTGCTGCTAAACAGAATTGTCAACAAATAAAAAAGTGACAGAAACATCTCCAAAGATGTTGATTCTGGTTTGCATCCTTTGTGGATTATTAAAGCACTTGAATTCTTATGAAAAAACATTATTTGTTATATAATTTTGGTTTTTTCTTTGCTGATACTCATGTAAATACAAACACATCCCTTATTTCTGTTTCACTGCTATACTCTGAAAAGCTGCGCAGTTAGAAAATTGTTTTCAGTATTTTCTTTGGATATCTGAAGTTTAAATATTTTGCTGTGGACCAACACTGCCCCACAAAATTCAATCACACTGCACCCGGTAAGAATTTTTGCCTCAGTGTAAGTCTTTAATTTTACCAAAAATTTTCTCCCAATAATGGCTTATAAAGCTTTATTCTGTACGAATACACACAAAATTTCAAGCAACTACAATTAAGGAAACTGTTGGGAATCTGTGAAAGAGAAGAAAAAGAACCAAGAAAAATGCAAATTTGCCTGACATTAGGGATTGTCTCCAGTTTCTGCCAAAACTAGCAATAACACATCTAAAATATTTTATGGAACTTTATTCAAAGCAGAAAAAAATCCCTCCTAATTCCTGTGATCTTGAATCTTTAAGTTTTTTAAAATGTGAGGAACCAAAAGAATATCACTGTCAGGCACATAGATTTATTTCACCAATGTAACAAACTATGATTATATTATGGCTATGTCACAGGATTTTGGTCAACTTCTAGTGAAGAAATATACTACTGTGAATTTTTGTCATCAGGCAGAATCCGCTGCTTGGCTGAGGACAGTAGGAGTAAAAACACTTAAATGAAGCAAGGAATTAAAATCAGAAACAGGAGCACACTTTAACTGATGGGGCTGATTAGAAAACCTCTTTCTCAAATAATTTGAGTTCTATGGTTCTGAAATACATGTCAACTCAGGCATTTACATAAACACTCATTGACTGTTAAAGGAATGTTCTCTATAATAACCAGCCCAATATTACTGTCACTCTGCTAAAAAAGAAGAGGGAAGCAGTTGAGGTGTTGTTTCCTTTCAACTTTGAGTTATAGCAAAAGGTGGATTTAGTTTTCTTAATCTAAACTAATATTGTGATGCCTTTATTCTACTTCAATCAAACTTCTTGTAAAACCCATGACTACAGAAAGTCTGAGGTAGGTAACAAAAGCAGTACAATCTGTAGTAAATCCTCTCCTTCTTAGCAATACTCTAAGCTCTGTCTATTGTAAAAATGAAAGTGTGAAACAGAATACACCCACCATCTACAATACATCAAAAGTAGAGAAACGCACCCTTATCTACATTTCTGAGCGGGACTATCAGATAATAATCCTTGCTTCAAAAAGGAAAAGAAAACAAGAATGTGGTCCTTAAATCTTAGGCAAGCTGAAGGGGATTGCAGTGTAACAAAACCTACAAAGAAAGTGTCTACCAGCAAATCCTGTACCCAGAGCCATTCCCTTCCTGCACTCTCGGGATGGCACAGTGACCTCCCACAGCAAGGCTCTTTCTGTATTTAGACAGACAAAGACCTGGGCCCAACCTTTGTAAAACACTGTAATATTTGCTCTGCACTGTCCTCAAAAGGCTCTTGGTTACTGCAGTCATGAACATTTATGCTATATTAAACCATTTAGTACAAAATTATCTCAGATATAGCTCCACGGAAGTTAATGAAAGTCAGAGAAAGAGCTGTCCTTAGGGAGGAATAGGGAGTGAATTTGCAGATAAAAATCTATGCCTGGAAAGAGCGAGGGCTGGGAGTAAGTATCAACAGTCTCCAGTAAAACACATACTGAACATTCAGATCCCAAGATAAACCTCAGATGAAATTCAAATATAACAGGCATGAAAATATGTAATTTGTTGGTTTTCCCTTCCTACATATCATATAAGTTCAGAGTGGGTTCCTTTTCTAGGATAAAAAAGAAAATCAAACATTTTAGTTGATATGTTAGAAATGAGTTATTGAATAAGGAAAATAAATGGAGTTTGAAGACTCTCAACAGATTTGCCTCTTGGAGTGTAATTTCAGGGTTTGTTTCCCCCTTCTTCCAAAATATGTATATTCATTGGTTCCAGTGGTGTTAGCCTTGATTTACAGCAGTGTAACTGGGAGGAGATCTGTCTCCTGATGGAGCACTATTTCACATTTCTTCTATACACATGCATCATCAGCCTGGGACAGCTAATGACTACTAGGGATGATGATCAGTAAATTAAAAATTCTCTAATGAGGCTTTGATATGGTACAGTGTAATGGCTGCAAAGGAGACAATACGGTCTACTGGGTCATTGATTTGTTAGCTACAAATTCTCTTTGTGTGCCATAACATTAATCAGCCTTAATGGCTCCGATGGAGGCATATTAATTAATTGCAGCTCCATTAATAACTCCCTGATTATGTATTTACCTGACCTAGACCGTAGTGTGCATTTTAGAAAATCTTTAATTATGTTTTACACAATAGTGGCTCCAAGGGAGACTATAAATAGTGCATTGCAGGTACTCTTATTTCCAAACATTATTCCAAAGGCTATTTGATGAACATTTGGCTAATTTTAAGACAGATACACTGCAATATTTCTAAAGTTTATTTCATTAGTATAAATCAAATCCATAAGGACAGACAAGCAAGAACAGAGAGTAAAATATATGGATTAACTGCAGCTTCAGCTCCTGGAAGTCCCATTTGTGCTTGAAAAATTCCATGAAGGTTCAAAATTTATGCCCTCAAGTTTAGATCTAAGTTCTTCCATTTTCTTTTTCGCAAATTTCTCTTCCTATGATTTGTCTTGAATTTTTCATCACTGGTAAAATTGCCTGCCTTTTTCCTTCATCTCTATCCAATTCTCACATATAAATCAATCAATAAATAAAGGTATTTGACCAGTAAAAAGAAACGGAGATAGGAATTTTTTCAATACAATTTAGTATTGATTTTAATCTTGGAACTCCAAAAGTTTAATTCTTATTCCTGAACTTGCTCTCTTCCTCGAAGTATCTTTAGGACATTAAGGGAGTATTCCTTTTTTTGTTTTTGTTTCTCTAACAGACACTGTCCACTCAATGCCACTATGGGAACAGAATACAAATTTCAGCATTATGCAAGAGAATAAAACAACCTGTTTGTCCAGGAATGACCTTCAAAGACTAATGTTTTAACTCCTATCATTAAGACAAGTGAGTTTATAAACAAAATCTTATATATACACATTCACATTTCATCCACCTGGACTTTAATATAACATGTTGTGTGATGGTATATAGGGAATAAAATAGAGGGGAAAAAAATAAATATGATGTGCATGAATATTGTGGAGTGATTGTAACTTAGAAGAGTTAACAGACAAGACTGATGGGAAAGATACTCAAAAGTTCCAAAGGAGATTACTTGTAAAATTCCAGAATATCACTAAAACTCACCTCATTTAATATCTTAAATGGGTTAAAAAAAAAAAAAAAAAAAAAAAAAAAAAAAAAAAAAAAAAAGGAAGCTGTAAGTGGCTGAGTTTAAAATAACACAAAACTGAGACATCATTGAAGAAATAGCAAAAGAACAGCAAAAAATTAGCTTTCAGAACAAAAATGGATGAACTTGATCTGGCAACTGGAATAATAACAAGAGTTTAATGTTCAAGTATATAAAATGTGAAGAGGAAAAAATAAAAGTACTTTGAAGCTAATAAAATATAAGCACCATTATAAACTGTGAAGTAACACATACATGCCTAAGAAATATGTAAGAGAAAAACCCCACTGTGTGAGCAAAGTGATGCCCCAAAAAATCCACAAATTTATTTTAAAATTCAAATCAGGAGTTTCTAAATCGCACTGCAACTAAATCCGAACAAAATCTTTCACTTCCAGGCAAGTAAATCCTATTGGATATATCACAACCCTTTTGAGAGGGAAGAGAAAATGCAGTGCACAGATTGTGGCTTTCCTTGATGGCACAGAAGGGCCATGTTTCTGTTGTCTATCACTTCATGAGTTTTTATGTGAAACAGCTTCTTGAAAGCTAAATTCCCACATCCATCAGGCTTTAGAGTCACTGACTGTTTTACCTGTTCTTCATGAGAGGGAAAAAAGCTTGGCATCTTCAGCATCTTGCATTCCATATGGCACTAATATCTCCCTTTGTAGCATCATGACTAATTGGACAGTTAGAGAAGACATAAGTCATCATCATGAAGTCTTCAGGACCCTATTTTTTTTGTTAAACATACATGAAAAATGACTGTAGATATGAACAAATATAAATATCTGTTGGTGTACCTCTTTCAGGAACCGTCTTTTTTTGTGCCTCTGCAACACAGGATTTCTGAGAAATAATAGCTGCATTTGACAAACAGTGCCATGCACTTCAGTAATCAGCACAAAGCATGACTCCTGGCAGGAGTGTCAAAAATTTTATTACAAGCATTTCATTAGCCTTGCTGTTCCAGAAAAGCATATGTTGTGTTCAGGCAGCAGGTTATAGTTTTTTGTTGTGGTGGGGTTTTTGGTTGTTTTTTTTGTTTGCTTGTGGGGTTTTTTTGTTTTGTTTTGTTTTGTTTTTGTTTTGCTTTGATTTGTTTGTTTGTTTGTTTTCTAAGACCTCTTGTAAAGTTATTTATTCTATCAAAAAAAGAAGGAAAAGGATGAACCGATACTGAATGAATGGGTTTATACTATATTTTTATCAATGTTATTAAGATCAGTGGATGAACCTTGTTAGAACAATCTCTTTCGGTACAGATTGCTTAAATATAAATCTAAACCAAGAATTTTACTATTCCAAACTGATAACTGAGGATGTTCTATGGAAAAGGTCACCAAATACATCAAATTAATGAGTGGAAGGTGAAGAGTGACCTACAGATAGGAAAAATATGAGCTTGCTTTTGATCTTGTAAAAATATTTATTTATGATAATTTATGTGGACAGAAGATCTTTGCTATATTTTTAATTTCAACCGAAATAAGTGATGTATCTCTCTATATATATCAGAGTGCTGCAATAACAGCCATATCTGATATTTAGTTTCCTGGAAATGGGTTTTCTGAGCAGTTCAATATAGTCACCCTTTTCTTTTGCCTGCATTTTATAAAAGGGCAACATGTAAAAGCAAATTTAAGATAACTGTTTATCAAACTAAAGACCATTACATATTATGTGCTTCTGCATCTCCCTCTGCGCACTTAGTTAAAAAAAATGAAAAGGAGATCCTAAAAAATTGTGCAAAAATTAGTTCAAAGCCAACAGACTGGATTACATGAAAACATAGAAAAGGACTCAAGTTTCATTAGTGAGGTAAGACCTCAGCTAAACAGAATTATACAGTAATCCAAGAAGAAAAGAAAGGTTTGAAAACAAGGAAGTTTTAAATGAGGACTTTTGATTAAATAGCTAAATCTTGATCAATACAAGTCAGAAATTCGTTAAAGTGAAGAAAATGTCATTTGCAAGACAAAGGAATTAATTGTTTAGGAGTCCTTTTTATGGATATAACCTGAAAACTGTATTTACTTGGGCTGGACTCAGTCCAGCTGTTGCAGTTCCTTTTATGGAGCCTGTCAGCAGCATGCCAGAGATTCAGGTAACCTGAATGATGAAGAAATGTCAACCTGATGCTGAGGCCCAGAAGTTAAAAACACAAAGCTTGTGTCAGCACCAAATAATTTTCTCTCAGCCTGGTTGTTTCTTGGCAACTTTTAAAGGAATATAACAATCTCATAGTCACAAAAGACAGGATCGTGGCCATTCTTAGTGATGTCAAGTGAATAATGAACTGGAGGTTTTTTAAAGTCCTCAAGGGTGTTGACTCCTTTCCTTTGGATTTTCCTGCTGCCAAGATCTGTTATCTGTACATGCAGCAGACATCAGGAGCAAAGCTGAGCACGTGCTGCGTCACAGAGAGGAGCCACCAGCTCCAGGACAATGAAAGACATATCTTGAGAGTGCTCAACAGTTTTTTGGGAGGAAAATCCCACTGCAATACCTTCACCTGACATGGAATTCAAGTTAAAAGCAAGGCAAAGTTTTCCAAGAGAGTCAAAGTGGAGTAGTCTTTGGAAATGATGAGTGGCCAGGATTTTGAGGCGTAATGACAGTGCCTTCTAGCAAAGAGCTAGTCTGATTGGAATCACCCCTACAAGCTACTCGAGGTTGGACTGTGAGTTATACAATCTCCATCCAACCATTACATGTCCCACTAATAGTATCAGTTTCACCTTTGACATCAGAAGGGATAAAATTTCTTGTTACACCTTCTTTTTGGTGGGCAAAGGAATAAGAATGAGAAAGTTGTTGGGATGCAAGTGGCTGAAAGCAGGACTGAAATTACATTGACACTAATCACCTTGGATCAGGTGCCAGTGGCTCCTGAGGAATGTCATCAGGATCATTCCTGATGCTCTGGGCTGGACTCTCAGTTCTGCTCCCTCCATGAAGCTGGAAGATGTCTTTGGCCACTGTCTTTCTTCCTTTGGCAAGATGTGTATCCCTTTGCCTCAAATGCGTTCTGTTTTATTTCAGTTATGTATAATTCTAATCTAGCAAATCCTTCCTTTAGGGGTCATACAGAAGAGAACCCCAAATGTCTGTAAAGTTGGTTTGGGAGAGAGATATCTGTGCTCCAGGGCCTCTTAGCTCAGCTGTCACCTTTGTCAACTTTCAGTCTGTCATAATCTTCTATATTTCCAGTAGTCTTCCAAACTTTCATTATTTCCAGCTGCATAGTGACCAACATCTTAATTGAAGTGAGCAAGGGAAATGTTGTTCGTATGAAACTGTCTTGTGAAAAACTTAAAAATAGTAGCAGCAATAAAAAGTACATGGTTTTCATCTCTGACATGATCCTGGTTTTAGCACTTTACCAATTTTAATCTCTTTTCCTATATGCTTCTGTTGTACCTTCATCTGGTTGTTTTTAGCCCATTTACCCTTAGGAAATATTTCCTAATTAGTACAGTAGTGAAAAAAAATGACCCAGCAAGTGCTAAAGTATACCTTAGGATGGTTTCATAATTGATACAGAATTGCTGTCACATATCATGCTTATATTGTTTTCCTCTGCTGTACGGATTTACACTTCAGATACTTTCTGTTTCCATAACAAACCTCATAAACCCTTCAGGAACAAATGCAGTGTTTAGCTTATGTCAATACAAATTACAATGCTTTTCACTCTCCCTCAAAGTTCAAAAAAAACCAGGCAGCCAAAAAAGCAGATAGATAATTTTACCTATGCACCTTAAAAATGAAATAAAAGCCCCTCTTTAGAAATCCTAGAGATTACTAATATCTGTAAGATCTATGTAATTTAGTAGGAGCAAAATACCAAATACTCAATAAAGAGGCAAAACATTAAACAGTGGGATCCTATGAATTTTCTTACTACACCTGCACTGCACACAGACTAACACAGTATGTTTATTCACACAGAAAAGAGACAGTCCCAGACTCACCATTTTTAATTTTCTCTCTTTTTTTTTTTTTTTCTTCAAAAAATAGAGCTGCTTTAGTCATAAGGGTTGCAGTAACATCTGTGTGCTTTCAGGGTATTTACAAGTAAATTCTCATATTCAGCTGTTGCATATCCACATTTTCCAGGAATGTTAAGAAGTTTAAATACATAAGTAATAATTTCTAGATGATCTTAAGTGCCATAGCAGAGAAAACTTTAGAAACAATTCTAAACACGGTATGATAGAGATATTGAGGCAAGTTTAGATAAAGAAAAATAAGACAAAATTTATAGAAATCAGAGACTGATTAAAAAAAAATAATAAAGAAATCCCTCTTCCTTCAGACTATTTTCTCTCCAGCTCAGCTGATGCAGTCCACTTCTTGCTGCTGCAATGGTATGTTTTAAGCGCTCAAAACATTGTATCTTTTTTCAGGTATGCTGTTGATATTCTTGTGAACCCATTGATATGACAAACAGGAGGGATTTCAGGAATGTTTGCACTGCTCATTCCAGCCTTACGAGTAGATGCTATCAAAAACAGATGACAGGATTGACCAAGTTATGTAAGGGGCTAGGAATCTGGCAGTGTTCACTGTGACAGAAACTTGAATTCCAAACACAGGACTCTCCTATCACGATGTTTCACTGTCTTCTGTAGCCTGTCAGCACTGCTCTTAGTCTTAAATTCATATGGCTGATGTAACAACTTTAAATTAGGGAAAAAAAAAATCAACTAACAACAAAAAAAAATGAGCTCTCAGCAAAGCACACAGGATGATAGGAGGAAAAGCAAAGCTATTTGGAAGGTGCAGAACATACACATTCACATATATGCACACCACAAACCTGTAGATTTGACTGAGTTTTCTTTTTTTAACTATTTCCTTTCACTGTGCTGGAATATAATTTTGCAGTTGCCTTAAATATCTCTCAAAAAAATTTTTTTTTTAAAAAATATATTTGTAATTGGAGAGAGCTATTTGGCACAATATTACTAGAACTACCAAAGGGCAGAAGGAGACATCACCATAAGACTGTAGCAGTTGCTTCCTGTTACAGAGCATCCCTAAATTTCCTCTCAGTGGCAGGGCAGAGCTGTGGTCACTCTTCCTGCTGTAGGGAGGATCTCCAGGTTGACTTTACACAACTCAGCTCTGGGCTGGTTCAGGATGCCCAAATGATGTGCAGTTTTCTACCACGTGTCCCGTGTGGCACAAAATGTAGGGGTGGCCCATACTAGGACACAACACAAGAAGATCACTGACCACCCATAGGAAACCCAAGGTGGCTCCGAAGGATTTTCTGTCTGCTGCAATAAGGGCAAAAGAGCAAAAATGAAATTCTACTCACTGCCTGTGATGTTGCTCAGATGGACATTTTACTCAAGGTTGCAGCACGCTGCACAGAGGTTGCTGTCTCCGTACAGCAGAGCTGTGCTCCTTCTCCCTTTGGAAAAAGTGCCCTTTTTTCTAGAAGGCTGCATTTTTATTTTTATAGATGTTAAAATAGAAATATGAAGGGCTTACATAGAGGAGACATTAGTAGTTTTATGATAATAATGTTTGTTTCAGGTCTACAAATATCCTATACTTGTGAAGGGGATTTTGTTTTATCCAGCCTAATGAAAAAAAATGGAATCTTTACAGAACCTGGCAGACCAGGAATGGCTCTGAAATCAGTCCCATGTTCTTCACATGTTAAAATTATCATTTTCCAATTTGTTTGGGGCAGAGGCAGTCACATGCAAGCAAGTCAGTAATCAAAAGCAGCTACTGCAAGTATTAAAATGAATGTCTCCATGCGACCCGTATTCTTAAAAATTATCATGATCTCATGAGATTAAAATGCTTGTTACTAAAGTAAATGTGGAACTACATGCAGTTGATAACTTCTGATTATGAGAATGTGAGTTTTGTACCAAATGATCAAGATATTTTTCTTTGCTATCTTTGTGTCTGATGTTAGGACAAGATAAGGTCCATAAAGAAGCAGGAAATATATTTTAATATTTTGAAAATATACCTGTGGTATGGCAAGTAAGACGGCTCTATGCCATTACTTCAAGGATTCAGTGACATGTCCAACATTTACATCTTTTTGTGTCCATTTTTTCTCTTTTGTGTATATATATATATATATATATATATATATGAATGATATCCTTTATTGATGCAGTGTTAGATCACAAAAATGGCTGCTCTTTTTTGCCTGATAAGGCTGTGATTTATTGCCAAGGATCAAATATTTATTAATCATTTGAGCTCAGGATATGAAATAATTTTTCAAGTTGTCCAGCTGAGCCCATCCAGTTAAATATTTCCATCAATTGTAAGAGATGGTGTAAAGTTGGCCCTGAATGTCAATCTGTCTTCAAGAACAGTTGTAATTTCAGTCTCAACCCTGCATCAATGCTTAGACAGTGACTTATGAATTTTCAGTCTCCTAGCAGAACAAGTCCTTCGCAAGATCACTTCTGATATCAGAAGATCAGAGTTTTCTTAGTTTGATAAAATGTCTCTAATTAAAAAAAAAACTTAAAAAAAATTTGAAGAACCCAGAGGTTTCTTCCCGAGACGGACCTCTTATATCATTTCTAGGATATCAAACATGTCTTATTTTAACTGTATTTCCCTTTAATTTTAAAGATATAACTTTTTCTTACTGGAAATGAATTTGTTTCTTCAGAGTGGGAAATCTTGCAGGCAAACTCATTCCCTCTATAATTCTTAAGGGCCAAAGACAAAAGCCATTATCAACCTGGTTTCTGAAGTGATAGCTTTAATTAAGAAATGCCATTTGTACCTAATTCAATGCCATAAAATACGATTCTGTAAATAATGGAAAACAATCACTTAAGTACATTGCTTTAAACTGATTAAATTAAGAAAACAAAGATTTTCCTGAAGTATAAGATTCAGATTATGCTACTCCAAGGGCACAATTTAGTGACAAGCCTTTGATAAAGAAGGAAAAATCATTTCCATAAAGATTTTGGAGGAGTTCTAGACATGCTATCACAGGAACACAAAACTTCCTAACATAAATCAAAGGCTTGAATTTCCTAAGAGTTGGAACTGCATTTTGCACAAGTGTATTGATATAATGTCATTTATAATAAAAAATATTGTTTTGATATGAAAAGTATATTACATATTAGGAATATATTAGGGACAAAAATTTCTTTGAATATCAAGTTAGTTATTTTCAAATATATTTCCAGTTATTCTTTAGAAAAATGATAATTTGTGTGGTTCACATAAACCCTTCAAGACAGAATACTTTTAAGCAAAGAAAATTAAATAGGCATTAATGATGAATTAAAGAAGCTACAGAAGATTAGAGAGAAAATAGCCTACTTTTTTTTTTTTTTTTTAATCTATGTCTTCTGATTGAGAAAAAAATCCTCAACTAACAATGCACAACTTTTTGGGACCATAGATTACTAACCAAATTAATTTCTTGTAATTTTATGAACTGAATAAAAATCTTTAAATAATGGTTATCTGTCCAAAATAGTTCTGTTTACTGACACAATTTTATATCTAGGAAAAGAAAAAAAATTCAGATCTTTTTCAATCCTACAGTTGCAGTCCCATCTACCATTCTATAGTCTGTGAGATTAGGTTTATCTTCATAAAGAGAAAAGAAAAAAGGGAGAGGAGAGGAGAGGAGAGGAGAGGAGAGGAGAGGAGAGGAGAGGAGAGGAGAGGAGCAGGAGGAGAGGAGAGGAGAGGAGAGGAGAGGAGAGGAGGAGAGGAGAGGAGAGGAGAGGAGAGGAGAGGAGAGGAGAGGAGAGGAGAGGAGAGGAGAGGAGAGGAGAGGAGAGGAGAGGAGAGGAGAGGAGAGGAGAGGAGAGGAGAGGAGAGGAGAGGAGAGGAGAGGAGAGGAGAGGAGAGGAGAGGAGAGGAGAGGAGAGGAGAGGAGAGGAGAGGAGAGGAGAGGAGAGGAGATATCTCTGGGAAGGGACCTGTTCCAGTGTTTGACCTTCTTGCTTCTTAATGCGCAGTTTAAACCTCTCCAGCACAGCTTTATTGCAAGTTGGTTTTTTTGGTGGTGGGTTTTTTTTTGTTTTTTTTGTTTGTTTGTTTTTTTTTTTTTTTTTGTTTGTTGTTTGTGTGGTTTGTGTGGGGGGGCGGGGGGGGGTTTTTTTGGTGGGTTTTTTTTTTTTTAATTTAAAGAAACACAAACTATGTTTAGTTTTCTCTGGTCTGGTTTTCTATCTTTAAAAATATTAATAATGCATTTTATTATTGTGTTCTTGTTATCATTTTCTGCTGCCTAGTTTCACCTAGCTCTTTCCAACTTGAAAATGACTGCACTTATCCACGTCAGCTAAAGATTGTACTCTGAGAATAAATGTTCTTTATGAATTTTGGAATCAGTCAGCAAAAAGTTATTGATGACTGTGCCATCATCACAGCTGATATGCAGTTGTTGTTAAGCACTCTTTTATTCTTTCAGAAAAGCGACCACTGCATTTCTGAAGACTGCATGGCCTGTGTGAGCCAATTTCTCCAGTAAGTGATGTGCTGGCCAGCATTTCAAGCAACTCAGACACAATGCAACAGCACTCCATCTGTAAAGGAACTTCCCAGCTGAGTCTGCCAGGGATATGGACCCCATTCAGGGATTTGCAGGCAGGGATTTTCTGTCATCTCTCCACCTGCCACCTATGGTTGCACTCCAGACAGTTGCCTCCTTTGACCTCTTATCAGTTGTGGATTTCAGCTCTGAAAGCAAGCTGAACTGCCCCAGACAAACCCATAAAGCCTCTCTTCTAAAAGTGAAGTGTGACTTGAGGTATCTTTTCACACCACATTCTTGGCATCTTTTCCTGTCTGTGTGGCTGCACATTCCTACACAGATAACTGCATCTTCCCTCTGCCTGTGTGCAGAAGAAGAGCTTGGCAATGCTTAAGCACACATGAGTGTTCTTCCTCCCAACGCCACCCCTTGCAAAGTCTGATTGACACAGGCACCATCATGCTGTTATCACACTGTATTAGCGGCCAAATAAGAGCTTCTCCAGCTTCCTGCAGTGACAGTCTCCTTCTGACCGTGTAGGCAGAGTAAATGCTCACAAGCCTCTCTAAGTTTTTGATACATGCAAGAAAATGAATGGGAAGTTTTGGTACCAGAAGTCAATAATTATGCCAGACTTCAAGCGCAGATCTGACAGGCTGGGTCTGCCTCTCTTGAGCCTGCACAGCAATATCAGGGCTTTACACTGGCTCATAAACCTGTAAAGGCAACGACTCAATTCTCATCTTTTTTATGGTTTGAGCTTTTGTTGGGTTAATGGATTATCTGATTTGAAAGAATTATGTTTTATGCCATTTATGCTTTTTTGGATTTAATAGATTTACCAAGTAATTGTCTTTCCCAGAATCTGTGGGATTTTTTTTCCTGTAGAGATATCCTTCAATACAGTTAAATATTTCATTGTGTAGGTTGTTTGTATTCCAGGCAAGTCTGGTTTATTTTCCTGAACAGATATAGTGATAGGTAAAATTTAATAGTGTACCTTTGCTCTTCATAGCTACATCAATAATCACTTTTATTGATACTTTGATAACATTATATCACCCCACATACTTACAAAAGAGAAATCTTGATGGCATCAAATATTATTTACA
The DNA here is from genome assembly GCF_015227805.2 of Hirundo rustica. Lineage (NCBI taxonomy): Eukaryota > Metazoa > Chordata > Aves > Passeriformes > Hirundinidae > Hirundo > Hirundo rustica. The sequence goes on along the minus strand of NC_053450.1, from coordinate 144,061,885 downwards.
GCTAACATGCTTGCAGTATATTAAAAGCATTGTTTATTAGAGAAAAAAACTTCACTCTTTTTCCTAAGTTTCTCAGGTGTGCAGACAAAAAAGACAAAAATAGAGGACTTTTGCTGTAATGGTAGTTCTTGAGGTAATGTTTTTCAGTTACCAAGACTTCCTGTGAGTTGGCACATTTCAGACTGTCACTGGCTGTGTATATAGGAGAAGTACAAAGCTGTAGAAAAAAAAAAAAAAAAAAAAAACAAAACAAGAAAAACCCCAAAAGGCTATAGCTGTTGACTGTGCTCTTAGCAGGGTGTCAGACTAGATGGTCTCCAGAGGTGCCTTCCATCCCCAGTGATTCTGCAGATCTTAAGTTTGGAGTACACCTAAGTGCAGATTATTTTTGTCTTTTTTTTTTTTTTTTTTTCTGTAGAAGAAACTGATTCTGTATTTAATGAAATTAATTGCCCTGCTTACTAAATGTTGCTTCTCTTGCTTTCAAGAGAAAACTTGAGTTCAAAGGCTTTTGTTTAAGAAAAGGAGAAAACATAGGACATAAGATATTTGGCATCTATGGCATTTACCACTTCTGCAGCAATCCAGACCTAACTCTCCCTTGGAATTAGCACGCCCTCAGTGTGATCTCTGTTTGAACACAGAGCAATGAAGATTGTTGTGATTTACATCTGACAGCTGGGATTGTTCCCCAGGGAGTTTAGTCTGGAGTCAGTGTCTCTAAAGGATTGATGACCACTAAAGCAATGGCATTATTAAATTTAAATGGGAAAAAAGCCAGTGTTTTACAAGTGACCATTTAGTTTGGAAAGAAAGCAACACTGAAACTCTCACCCCTCTTCATCATGTAATTACACTTTAGACAAAAAGCTGGTTCCAGTTGCCTCATAAGGCTCCAACAAAAATAGTGTGCAGCCAGCCCAGGATATTTCTGTCAGCCTTTAAAAGCTCATGCAACTCCATTGTAGGTTAAGAAATGTTTTTTGTGAACAACAGGGAAGTCTTGACTAACTAAGGACTTAAAAATCAAATTAATCCTTCATTAAAACAGAGCCTCCTCCCCTTTTTTTAAGCATAGAATGTCAAGAAACAATTGACTACAGGTAATTGAACCAAGTATTTTTCTCATTAACTTTTTAAATTGCTCCATAAACTAAATGTCTAATTTGTGGAACAACAGGATTTTCTAATCGTGTTTATTTTGACATTTATGAAGCAACATTGGCTTTGATGAGCTCAGATTGTGACAATAGAGGCAGATAATAGAGGCAAATCCCAATCTAGCATTTCCATAGCCCCTCTCCAGTCAGAGAAATATCATAGATATAAATCAGAGAATGGTCTGCTGAAATGTGAGGAGAGGGGAATAAAACAAGGTGCTATTGGTTTTAACTTTGCCTATGTTTCTTTTAAAATACTGCAGCACCATATTCTTACACGCAGAGAGATTGCTCATTAAAATTATACATACCAAATGAATTATACATAAACATAAAAACAAGGAGGTTTTTTTAGCAAACACCTTTGATTTTATATTCCCCTAAACTTATATTTTAGAAGTTCACATGAATTTCCATGGAATGAATGTTTTTCATGTATTTTGCAAAATATTTCCTGCATTTCTCTATTTTTAGCGGAAGAAAATGCTGAAAGTAGGGCAATAAAACATACCACCAAATAAAACCCACTGTGGGCAAACATGATAAAGCAAGGGAACATGGTTCACTGAAATAGCTGGAACCAGGAGTATGTCAGTAACTACAGCCCTGACTCTCATTGTTGGAGTCCTAGAAACATAGAATTTGAGGTTTTAGTGTACAGTAACACATACGAGTCAAGATGGAGGACTTTGGGTGCTGTCTTTATCCTTCTTCTTCACCTTCTTCTTCCTTCTTCTTCATGGGGTTAGGTGGTTTTCTGTAATTGGGTGAAAAAGGTCCACATTGCAGGCCTTGGGTAGTCATCATTGAGTTAGAAACATCAATAATATAAGTGTCACCTTGTATTGGGTAATTATCACTTAAAAGACCTTGGAAAGAGTTAGAAACTCTCCATGTTACCTTGTTTCCCTAGCTTGCTAGTTAATTTCATGGCTTGTGAGCCTGTAAATACTGTAAATAGATAAGATATAATAAACATCCCAAGTTCGAGCTTGAGCTCTACATCTCTCATGTCTTTCATCCTGACCTTGGCAGAGAAGAAAAGAAGCCTAAACTATCACATCTCGCCAGCAGAAGTCAGCAAAGGTGAGAGTCAGGTGACGCACCAGATTTCACTATGGACACAAATGTGCGCCGGTTTCTTTAGCGTCATGCTGCTCCTGAAGAACCCTTCTGCTACTCCCGTCTCCCTGCTGTAAGGGGGCACACGGAAAAGTGAAAGAAAAGTAAAGAACACATCTGAGTATTTGAGTTTAATAGGATCACACTATGCAATTTGGGAACAATCTTCTTATTTCATTAGCTCTGATAGCTTCAGTAACAGATATTTACCAGCAACCTGAGGAAGTCGAAGGAAAAATGGAGAACAAAAGAAAAAAATGATGATATGCAAAGAAACAACTGTGGCTTTAGAAACTATTGATCTCAAGCTCAAAAATCCAAATCTAAAACTCAGAAGCCAACTTAAAGATCTTGATTTAGAGTAAATTAAAAACAAACAAACAAACAAACAAACAAACAAAAAAGGTAATTTGAGTTGCATTTAATCTGACTGCAGCTGTCTAAAATTTAGGCATACTTAATTTCTAATCTAGGGTATAACACACTGAGAGATAAGCAAAATTATAGACATGGTTTAGGATAGAATGATTTTCTTCTGAATGCATTTACCTCTCATGGGTGCCTTTTAGAGGATCATAAACATCAGGCTTATACTGGACAGAGGATAATTCGTGTTACACACCTCAACAAGATTTCCAGACAATCAAGCAGGTTATCACAGTGTCACAATAATTTATATAGTGGAATAATGTCAGAACTGACAGGTTCTAAATACACAAAATACACTAACTAAATACACCCAGAGAAACTAACATAAAGGAAATTAATTTTCATAGTATCAATCAAACCTCACAAATGCTCTGAGTACATTAATCCAATCATGTGAGTCATCAAGTCTCAACATTTTTTTTAGTCTATAAACAGATATAGCTGGTATTATTATGACAATTCCTAGTGAGGCTGTAATGTAGTTATATCTACTCACAGTTGTTTGAAACACAAATCTTTCCCCTAGAAATAAAATTTGGAAAGAAGTTAATTTTATTTAAATTGTTTTGGAGGCCTCCAATGTCAATTATTTCTAAATTGAGTTAAATGGAAAAATATAACCTGCTTGATCATGCAATTTCTTAAAATTTAGACTCCTATTATCATTGTTTTCCAAAAAATAGCAATCTGAATTGCTCAGGAATGAAAATATCCATTTAGATTCAAGCTCTATGTAATTTTTTAACTTCCATAAAAGTACCACTCAGTAATTTGAAGAACAAAGAATCATTAAAGCTTTTTGAAATATCCAAATTTCTGCATGTTGGCAAAACATCTGGCAGTCAGTTGATTTTTGCATAATTAAATCCAGTATGTCAGGGGCATGTGCAACTCTCCCTTGCTGTGGGGGTAATAGAGATTTTTTCAAAAAGGTGGTTGACTCAATCAAATGTTTTAAGGTCAGTTAAAGACACTGAAATAAAATCATTACAGATAACATAGAGCTTTCAATGGTATTGAACTGTATTAAATAACTATGAAATGGAGCAGATACCTTTCTATATGTATAATAGGAACTTTAGCTAAGATAATTGCTCAAATTGAAGGGCTTGATGTGTTCTTTCTTGTATATATCACATATTCCTAGCTGATCTTTACATTTTTATCCTGAAATCCTGATACTAATGGAAGAAAACTGAGAGTGATTTTTGTCTTGGACACAGTTTCAAAGCTTGCACACCAATATGCCCACACAAAAACAAGGGGATATCTCAAAAGTTGTGAGCAGCAGGGAAAGGGTGTGTGATGAAATGTGTTCATGCCATTGCTGAGTGTCAAGAAAGACTTTTCTCCTTCAGTTGGAAGTCCTGCAAGTGGAGAAACTCTCTCCTGAAAGCTGATGCCAGCAGAGCCCTCCCGGTCCCAGAGACTGACCCCTGCTCCCTGCACCTGTGTGGTGCCAGAACCTCCCTGCAGGAGTAGGTGAAGAAAGGATTGAAAACTGATTGGAAGAACAGGAGCCCTGAGAGCTGAGCTGCATTATGTTGGTGAATGGTAAAACAGGGGTGGAACATTCTGATTTAAAGAGGGGAATCAGAAGAAAACAGGCTGGAGAACCAAAACACATCACTGTGAAACAATGGAGATAATTTTGCTTTTGTGGCTAAATCTAAGCCATTTCAAGCCATTTTAATTTCTCAAAAGGGAAATGAAATAAATCTGTTATTAAATTTATATGAGAACCTAACAAGCTAGCAGAACACCCCCCAGTGATTTACATGAGATGGTCTTATTATCCATGGATCACTGACATGATAGAGCATAATGACATCTGAAAGAGTACTTGGAGACCACTATTTATTGTCAATGAGCAGTTAAGAAGCCCTTAGCTTTTTGGAGCCTCAGTTTATTGTGTCAGTCTGTGGAGAAACAGACACTAAAGACAGCAATATCTCCATATGATGGAGCCAACTGGCATCCTAACAGCATGCCTGCTCGTATTGTATTTGGAAGAGCTTTTTATTCATGACTAGCTCTGTGTGAAATAATCTCATTTTTCATTATATTCCTGTGTGTCCATCTCCTGGAACATTAACATATGAGTTTGAATTCAATCACCTCTGCATGTAGAGCAACTAAATTTTTAATTCACAAAAATTTTGCATTTTTCACAAAAATAGACATAGCTGGAGTGTAAGCACAAAAGTGTTAATGACTGTTTTTTTGAGCTGCAGAATACCCATGAATAATCCAGCCTTTTAAACTGCCATGTTCACTAGAGTTAGGATCAATTGCTGTCCCTAACTGGTAAGGGGAGGTGCTAGCCTCGCTTGTCACCTGGTTAGATTTTCATGAAACCATCTTCAGGCTTTGCTGATGTATTCTTTGCCACTCACAGTGCTAATAACTCTTTGAAATTAACTGCAAAGTCTTTTCACTGTCATCTTTCTACTCCTTTCCTGGAAATTTTCCTTTGCCATAAAATCAAGAGAATTTTCCTTAAATCAGGCCAGGGATGTGATACCATCAAGTGGACAATATATTCTTTTATATTTCCTTATTTTTCCCATGCTCAATTGTTGTGCTGTTCGATTTTTGAAGATTTGGAGCACTTTGGGGGAAGAACAATTTGTATGTACAATGTCTTGTGCTGTGAGATATATTTCTTCCTGGCTATGGTTGTTAAGTTATATCACAGTATATCATTACAATAATAAAATCTGTCTTGCCGAAAGGGATGCTGATTCAAACATCTACATCACCCAGACATTGTGAAATCCTGCCTTGAAAATCCTGGCCAGAGATGTCAGATGTGCCTTCAGTGGTTGTTGCCTCCCAGCCAGAAAAATACTCCTGGTGCACTATTTATTTTCACCTATGTTTTTTCAGAGTTTTAAATAAAAGGCAGAATCACAAATTCTGGCAATTCCCTAGGGGTTTTGATTCAAAACCTTAGAGAGTAAATTCTTTCCATTGATTTCAGTAGACTGAGATAAACCCCATTATCTGGGAATTGTAGGGTTATTATACTATCAGCTATAGCATATATCTCAGGAAATCATTCTCATTCTCCCCAGTTTTCATAGCAGTATATTACATACAACTGCCCTATACACCTTATTTTATTTATGTAATAATCATTACTGAATTATGATAAAGTACATTTATGCAACATTTAAATAATATTCTTCCTAGAGTAAGAAAATAAAATCCAGGGATTGAAATATTTCAAAGTGATTGAGAGACTCTTGTAAAAATTGATGAAAAAATCATCTCTATCACAAATAGGAAAGTGTTTTCTTATAGGATAATTAAGCAGCAATGACTTCCCATCAAGATATCAGCTATTTCTAGTCAACCAATAAAACTGTGATTCTGCCTGCGTTACTTATGTTCATCCTCTTCTATGAAGAAAAGGGTAATAAGCAAGAATATTTTCCCTTCTTTTGCTCCAGTCCTCATTGTCTCAGTTGGAGCTATCTCACCTTTATGGATGATTGAACTCCAATCTTATTTATTTATTTGAGAACCATGGAGATTGAAAAAAATATCTGTATAGAGATTATATAGAGATCAGATATCTCAATGCAAGGTCATGGGGACTTGTAACTGTGAAACTGGTGAAACTATTATAAAGTGGTAAGTTTAACTGACATTCTCAAAATAGAGTACCTAGGTTTCAGCAAGAGAATTCACTGGATATCATAATTTTGTTTACTGAGAAACATCAAATACAGTTGTTTTATTGAAGCACTGGTAATTTTCATCGTTTGCATTAAACTCTACTCCATCTTAACACATTCAGTGAGTTCAGCACTACCTCCTCCATGGCCACATACTGTCTGAATAACAGTGAGGAACAGGTGTGTCACAAAAACCAACAGTGATTGTTTACATCAAAAGCCAAGCAGCTGTGCCATTCTAAACATTAGTCTGTTCAGCTGGAAAAGATGTAAGGTTCTGCTTGTTGCTTCTAGTATGCATTTTCCAACAGATTTTAACCAGTATGATCCCAATGGATCATTTCCCTTTGGAAATGCTTCCTAACCACCAACGAGACAAATATCTGCTAGCCTGGTGAAGCACACCATGCATTCCCCCATTACCAGAATGTGAATCACCACATTCCTCATACTGTTCTATTACTGCTACTACTGCAGTTTACCTCATTTGACCTTGGGGAAAAGGCTAACAGGGATAGGAAAGTGGTAATGTTTCCCTTCTATATTTGGGTGTCCTGCAAACAAAGGTACTGGACAGGCTTAGCAGAAACTGTGCCTGAAGAGAGTGCAATTACAACATTTTATATTCATATGTTTTAAACTGCTGGGCACAATATCAGGAAAATATCAGCTGCCCAAAAGTTCAGTTAATTTTTGCCTTGGGCAACAGTTCATAATTATTTTTGGAGCCTGCATGCTTTACACTTGGCCAGTCCAACTGAATTTATTTCAGACATTCTTTATTGAGGAATGCATGACCACTGTATTGCAAACCAGGGCATTAGCATAAGCTGTTTACAGTTATCCCCTAATGTCTGCAGAATAACACCCAGGAGAATAAGAATTTCCTTTGTATACATTCTTCGAAGTGCCAAGGTCTTTGCAATTCTGCTTTTGAAGGACAGAAACAACAGAACCCTTTCCAGGCTGCATTTTAAAACTTTTTTTTTTTTTTTTTTTTTATCTAAAGTGACAGGGTTAGAGATGCTACTTTATCTCATGCAGTCTTGAACAGGTTATTTGCAAGACGGTGCACTCTTTATAACTGCCTTATGAGATGGTAGTTTTAGTTCTCGCACTGACCCAAATGCTTTCTGAATGTGCATGTTATTTCCAGTTCCTTCAGAACTTGTCTTAAAACCACCAGTGATTGGCATCAGGAGATTTCTTTTTTTTTTCCATCTAATCTTACAGTTTTCTGTGCTGTTCTTTCAGAGACTATATAATTTATTTGTTGTATGAGCTCCATAAAGTATTGCAACTCTCTGGCACCTGTGAAACTGCCACATCTACTGCATATTTTTGGGGTCAATTTTGTTTCTATCAAAGACTGCTTTTGGATTAATTATTATGCACAATATTCACTAACCATTCTCTTAATGTATCACTTAAACTCCATCCAAACTGGCAAAGCTCATTTAATTGCTTTAATCCTGTCACATATTCAGCATACGTTTCTTGATTTTCTTGATTTTATCTCTAAAAGGAGAAATGCTTTGCAGTCATAAGTGGCTTTGGGGACAGGTAATTTTACAGAACTTCCACAGTCTCAGCAAATGCTTTGTCTTTTGCTTTAATATCATCTATAATTCTATGCTATGGGAGATCATTTTGGTGACCATCACACTCAGCAAAATAGCTAAATTTTATATAATATTGAGATCATAAAATCGAGTACAGGTCTTCCAGCAGAGGTAGCAGAATCCTTCATCGAGCTTTCAGGTAAACTATCTTGTTCAAATAACTCCACACTTTCTTCTCTCCTAGACTCCACAGAATAAAGTCATTCTTAGCACAAATGTTGCGGACTCCTGCACACTTGGAAAAGCAGTTGCAGTTTCACTGTATTCAGTGAAATCACTGCAGGGTCATTCCCCTCACCCTGCTGATCTGGCTTTCATGTCCCAGTTACCAGAACCAAAAAAATTTAAAATTATGATCTAGAAAAGGGATTTATTGCTGCTCTGAAAGACTTTTAAAGGTGTTGTAGGGACAGACACGGAAAGCGACTCCATCAGGTAACACCTCAGTTCTAACCACTCTGGGCATGGCTCAGTCTTTAGTTACTTGATCACACCCAAGGCAAATCTGGTGATGAACCTGGACTTGGGAATAAAGGATGAGGTAGGATATAAGATGTTACTCCTTCTCTGTGTATCCAGCATGGGTTTTAGAGCCTGAGATGCAGAGGCTCACAAACACCACTGTAGCGAGGAGTGCTGTGTTCACACATACTACACACCACTAAGTAACTTTTCCAGTCTGGTGCACAAAGCCAGTGATGGGCATTCACACTGAAGTACTGGGAAGGCTTCAGTCTGAGGGCCTGAAATACATCAGCTTACATTTCATTGAAAGTCTGACTGACAATTCATTTACAGTAATTTGCTATGCATGCAACCACTTATCATGGATTTTCGACAACACTCAGGGCAGGATTCATCATTTCACTGAGTAAAGCAGCTACCTTTAGTCAAATGCATGAATTAGATGGTAAAGTTCCCCTTACAACTGAATAGTATTTGCCCAGCAGTACAGTATGCTTTCTGTGTACCCGTGTGTTTAGGCAGTAAAGCTGACTTCTGGATATCTCCTTTAAAGTGAGGTCAATGCTCTCTGCATTCCACCAACTCTATTTAACAAATCTCCAGTGGATAAAGTGAGACCTTCAGTACACATATCCTCAGAGAATCACAGTTTGGTGTCTTAACCTGTGAGCTGAATCCATTTGTGGCCACGTGTACTCATGCAGTAACTCAGCCATTTCTGGTCTTAGCTTTTTTATATAACATCTTTAAAATTAGAATAATGTATCTCCTTTATTTCTGAGGGCCTTTGTGAAAATGAAAAATGATCAAAAGCTATAGGGAAGCTCATTGAATCTGAGTATAAGAAGGAATTTAATAATTACCTCTTCAGGAGAGGTTTTAATATGTATGGGGAATGACACAATGCAACAAGTCATAGAACACTTTCCTTCATACGAGTTTAATAAGGCAGAGACAGTATCAAAAAAAGAAGTATATGATCAGATAGTTAATGATTTGGTCACAGTTCAGGAATATAGAGACAGACTGTGCAGACAACCTTCACTGTGGCATATCCTAAGTCTCAGTCTTGCTTTTTCACCCTTAGTAACATTTTAAATGTACTTTTTACATATTTTATGTGCAAAACATTTATGACTTCATAAAACTTCTTTTAGTTCCATGTTTCTTCCTTACGAAAACTTATGCCAGTAGGTTTTCATAATTTTTTTACTTCATAATCCACTACCAAGATCAACAAACTGAAAATTATGTTATATCTGCTGTTTTCAAACAATATTGATTTGATCTGAAAAATGCATCAACTTCCTCATCTCCTATTACTGCCGGGCATGAGCATTAAAATTAAGCTGAAAGCCCAATACAGGCATTACTAGCTGTCTTTATCTTTCCATCTTAAGCTGCCACAAAACTACTGCTAATAACAGGAGCTACATCCAGCAGAATTGAGAAATTTTAGAATATTACCCACATTATTTTCAATGGGAAATATAGTTACTATTGCCTTGGATTCTTGAGATAATGCCTTTTTTATATATATTAAAAGAATGCTGTAGAATTGTAGTACAAATATTGTTACTCACTCAAAGTTAAATCAGAAAGTCTTTAGCCAATTGATGATTACCTACTTCCATAAATTTGGGTATGAGAGACAAAAGCAGTAAAGAAAAAAAACTAATAATAATAATTAAAAAAAAAAGGCAGCAAAATTGTACATTATTTTCCCAGTTTCAATAAAAATTAGAAAGAAAGGGTCAAGGTAGAGGAAAAAATAAAAGCCTGAGTGGTTCCTGCTGACATGCAGACCAGACATGAAAGTAACTGATATTTCATCAGCAATTAAGAATCATCTGAAAGATTTTTTAATAAGTTCACAGAATATTCTAGATAAAATGAACCAGTCTTTGAGGTGGGTCTTGATGGTATCCAGATTGGGGAATGTAACTGATTGCTGTGCCTGAGGTTCCTTTGGCAGTTTACAGGGTTTAAGGAATTTTGACATCTGATCTACATAAGATTATTTGTGGCTGATGTCTTGTTACCAGTTACCTGTGTCCTGCCTTAAAATCCACACGTATTTCTGAAGCATATGCAATGTAATGTTATGCCAGATGCATTTAGAAGAATTTACAGATTGACATGCACACCTGCTTTTTCCTCCTGATCACTGAGTCAAAATTTCTTATTCAATTTCCTTAATCTCTTCTGTTGTTTGTTTCAAGACATTTGTTACATGCCTACCACCTTGTGAGTAACAAATCAGAAAATAGAGAAAATATCCACAGCAACTGAGCAACAAATTAAACAACATATAACAGCGCCAGCTGTACATAATCTTAACAGAAAAAATATATAAAGAAATATGCTTCCGTTCACAAAATGAAACAATTATTTCAATGTGTGTGTAATTTATAATGAATATATTTTCTGTATTTGAACATCATATTTTCTGAAGCTTCTCTGTCACAATTTTTTATTGAAAGTCAATAGGCTTAAAAAAGTCCCACAAATGCTATTCTTTCTTCAGTACCTAAAAATATTAGTGGATAAATTAGTGTCTATGCAGGATGTGTAGCTCATGTGACCAGAAATGAAGCTCCTCTCTAAACGTGGATTAATCAATAAAAATCTTCAATCAAATTTCCAACCCACTTGACTGTGTATGGATGGGATTTAGGTTAAGCTATCTCCCTGGATTCACACTGAAAAAACTTTACAAGGTAGGGAAATTTCACTGTGTTTGTGACTAGTTTATTTCCTTTACTCCTTACAGCCTCTCTTTACTACTATCTGCCCATGACTATTCATAAATGCTACTTTCCCAACAAGATCTGTAAGAATGTGCCTTTAGTAAACTGAGAACAATAAATGAGGCAAATGACAATAATGAATAATTATAAGAAGCAGAGAGTGTTATTACCTGTTCCTGTAGGTTATATTTCACAATACCAGCTATTGACATCTGTACATTACATAAAGCTACAAGACATTATTGATACCGAACAACTAATGCTAGGTGTTGTTTACACCAGATTGCTTCAGTCTGGATCTGTAGAATTTTTGGCAGAAATATTGTCTACATTGTTTCTTGATCCACTAATTACATACATAGAATATCATGTGATATCAGACAAAAGGATCCAAAAAACACTGAACTTTGAAGAAGAGTTCTTATATGAGGGTTTTATAAAATGAAAAGCATGTATACACTCCAATTATGGAAGGTTTCTGTAATCAGAATCTAAAAACTAGAGTCCAGTCTTGCTCTGAAATTTAAAGATTGTGCCAGGTTTTATGTGAGGAGGTGGCTGTGTCAAGCACAGAGATAGGGAAACTCAGTTGAATGCTTTGAGGAAGGCAGGCTGGCTGCAGTAAGATATCAAAAGGTTCTATACCAACCAGGGCCATTGCAGCACAAAGCTGACAGAAGATTGAGTTGAATTTTACAAGGTGTGCTAATGAATACAGATGGGAAGCAATAATTGCAATAATGATAATTCTGAGTCCTCCTCTGGTCTGTTTAGGTAATTCCTGCAGTCACAGAGTCCTTACCCCGAGTGCAGTAAGAGAATCGGGCACTTGATTTGCTACATGTGTTCAGGGACTTTTCTATAACAGAAGGTCATCAGAGCTGGATTCAGACTGCAGCCTCTGCACTACCCAATCAAAAAATCAAGTGCTGGGTCATGAAGTGGTAGTCTGAACCCGGCTGCATAGATAGCTTTTTTGTATAAAGCAAAGTGGTCTGGATTCTCAGTACAACTGGAGAGCTCAGCAGAAACCAGGCTGGACCTAGAGCAAGGAGGAGTTTTAACAAGTACCTCTCCTGTGCCAAAAGTGCTGGAGCAGACACGCGGTTCTTGGATGGCGCAGCTGAGGCTTTCCTCCTGATAAACCACCCTGCCTCTAATCGTTCCACTTTAGGACAAGGAGGTGCCCTTAACCTCATGGTTGGAGCATTGCAAGACCCAGTTCATGCCACAGTCTGAGAAGGGAATTATATACCCTGCTTACTTGAGGAGTGTTTTAAAGCAATGTATTGACTAACTCAGGCTGTTGGTTGCTCTCCAACTCCCCCAGTTTTGTTCTTTTTCTACAGTACTGAATATGATTCAAAATTCTGTATGCAGAGAGAAAATGCAGAAGGAATGCAACCCTCTACTCCAGGGATTAGAACAGTCAAGTGCAAGTGAGATTCCATATGTCCGGTATTGCTGTGTTTGTTTAATTGGGAATTTATAATTTTAAGGTGGGTTTTTTCCATCAGTAAAGTTGTCATTTTCAAAATTAAATTACCTTTAATACAAGGGACTTGTCCTTTGAAGCATATACCTAGTTAGCGCTCCTACATGTATACATATGTACATCAGCAAACTGTCCTAATTTGACACAAACCTGTCCCTTGCAAGAAGAGGTTCTGGGTTCAAACAAGAGCAGCCATAAGTACAAGTACAAGCCACAAGTACATCATGCCTACAGAAAAATTGTCCAGACTCTGAATCACGATCCAGGCTTCATAGATACATTCCACTGGCTGGTCTTTTAACACTGTGGACATTTTCCTCCAGACTTTATTTTCTCCTCACAGCTTGCTTGGCTTTTAAGGTCTTCATTCTGAATTTAATCATGGAGCAAAGTAAAATGCCAGGATCAGTTCAAGCAATGGTTTTCAGTTGTATTAGTCCACCCACTCTGCTGTTCAATCTGGGCACTTTCCAAATTTATTCACTGAGAGAAGTGATGTTTGAGCTAAGCTTGGAATACTGAGGAAAAACTGGGGGGGGTGGGGTGTGGGGGGGAAAGTGCTTCAAATGTAATGAACACCAGAAAGTATTTATTGGTATAAAAAACAACAACTTCCACTCTGGGTCCACTATACGAGATGGTAAAATGATCAATTTTTTACATTTCTTTCCTATTTATATCTCTATTGATATGCTTGGTGTTTTATGCCATAGTGCTAAACTATTTAAATAAAATGCCATGAGAAAAGTGTTAATTTGGGGGAAAAAAATAGATACTTTGCATTCATTTATATGGAAGAGGAGTGTATCAGAAAAGGAAGTCGTACTTTACAAAAACAAAACACAAGTAAGAAATAGGAGAATAAAAGACATTGTGAGCTTCTCTAGTTTTAAAAAGTAAGAAGGGAAGATATGAATGTTATTCATCAGTCACAAATAAGGATTTTTCCCATTCTGTATAGATTTTAAAACTTGACAGGGGAATAATTTATATCTTAGGAAAAAAAACTTTCTTAGTGGAAAAAGACTGATATGATAAATTCTGTTTAGTTTAAAAAGGTCTTTTGGATATCCCTTAACAACATTTTAAATTCTTAATTTCATTGAAAATGCCATAATTTTTTCTGAAGTTGTCATTCCTAGCTGACTTTACAATAGCATGGGTTATAATGTATCACTTTTGGTATTGACTGGGTATTTTCAAGCTGCAAGACTGTATTAAAATTCTGGTTATTTTAGTAGGTTTCAGACTGATCTTGCAGTATCAGAATTAGGATATTCATTTTTTTATTGTGTGGTTGATTTTTTCACTCAGGGTGAAGCTCATTGCATGTTTTGTGGGCCATAGCACAGATCAGCCACAACCAAGCGACAGAGTCTTTGGAAATGGAACAAGAAAAATTCCTTATTGAGCTCTTAACATCTACTGAGAGAACTTTGGCAGGAAATTTTTCTGAAATAGTTTGTTTGTGGTTGACATTACTAATCATAACAATATTTCTGAGGAATTGATGGTTATGTATTTCATTGTTTGCCATTTTATTATTCCTTGCCAGTGTTGTTTTCCTAATGTAATTTTAATCTGCTTTTTACTGGTAGATTAATGACTAATAGGTAAAGCACTTTGAAAAACATCTTATGCACATGCAAAGCTCATCAGAATTTCAACATTTCTTGTAGATGACACACCAAAAATCGTCTATTTCCTCAGCAAAGTTAAAGGGACCAAATATTCTGAATAATTTCCTTAAAATGTGAAAGCAATAAAATTTTTTTCATAACAAATATAATTCCCATAACTCTGTTTAACAATACTCACAGACTTAGTCTACTGGCTCAGCTGTAGCTAGATCCGAAATGATTTCTTTATCTAATTAGCAGTTGTGCACTTCTCTTAAGAGACTGTTACATCTTTTCATCTGGCAAATGTTAACATGTTAAAATGCCAGTTGCTTTTGTGAGGTTTGAAGAGGATGAGCAGTAAAGGCAGAACTTCATTAATCTCCTGGGCTGCCTGCAGTTAAATCAGTATATTTGGTAGACTTTGCTGGAGCATGGGAAGTGATTTTGAAACTTGTATTCAGCAAGAGAATGGGGTGAAAACTAGATGAGAATTTATAATACCAATCAGACTCATCCCCCACAAGAAGGCAACTGAAATGTTTGACTTCCAAATAATTTAGCTGTGAAGTTAGTTGCTCAAAGAAAGAACTGAAGACTGGAATTTAAGGGATTTAGTATCTTTATTTATATAGCTGGATTTATAGCCTGAGACATACAAATTTTAGGTTTCTTCTGAGTTAAGAAAAGCAGCATTGGGAAAAACTGACTTCCACATCTCATATAAATACCCAGATAATATGGGTTAGTACCTATTATTCCTGGCTAGAACGTGGTCTGGTATTGCAGCCAGTTAAAGACAATTTCCACCAGTGATTTCAATTCTGAGAATGTTATGTCAAAATTGCTGTGTTCTTAATAACATTTTCAAACTCAATAAATTTGTAAAATTTTAGACAAAGCATATGTTCAGACCTCCTATTACCCCAGAGCAATTGACTGTGTCTTACAATGTCTTATTGTCTCCTTGAAGTTTAGCTATTGCAAATGTTTCAGCAGCAGAATTATGACTGGTGCACATGGATCTGTGCCTCAGTACTGTTATGCATATTTATGTGTTTCATGAATTATACCTAGTTATATCTTTTCCTCTTTTTAAGAAGTATCTTCAGTGAAACAAAACAAAAAAACCCCTCTCATTTAGCTCAAGGAGCTGACCTAAATTAATCATGGTCACACTGCAGAGTCATGAACTTTCATCTTAGAATCTTTCTGTGGATCTCACAGCCTCATGAAAAACAGCAGCATTTATTATCAGTTATGTGACTGATCAGTAACGAGATGTGATCTTACTGTGGTTTTTAAGGGAAACAGGAGTTCTGCTCCCCTGTTGTTTTCACTAAAGAATGGATTTATGGAACCAATTGCATATATTGTCACTTTTGGAGTATCTAAAACTGTACTATAGAATAAAATGGATTATTCCTAACTGAGATAAATTTAAGTTAGCATTTTTAATTAATTATAATTTACTAGCATAAACTACTCCAAGATTGTGTATCATAATTTTAGAGGAATCTTAAAGGAACAAAAAACATGAAACCCATTAATTTCTTCATATGTTAAAAAGCTACATAACTGAGTAATTCTGGTGCTACCTCTTCTTTTGGCTTTCATTTTGCATGGGTTCTACTGGCAACTGAGAAATGTCGTAGCTTAAAGACATGCACTTATTCTATTTCCTTTAACAAAGAGAACACTAACCATGTTTGTTACAAATCATGAAGTTAAACCAAACTGCATAACTGTAATACACTACTCTGTAAAGGATATGGAAGTAGGGCTCTTTGAAAGCTAGAAAAACATTGGCAATCAAAAGCTACACGAAAGTAATCTTATTTTTATTACATACAAAGAACATTTTCCCAGGAGTGCTGATGCCTGCCAGAAAATAAATAAGAAACTAGGATAAAAGAAAGAAGAAAAGATTACTTGAGTTAAGGTGTTTGGCCAGACTTTCCTTAGCTTCACATACCCAGGAGGAGTTGGGATTCTTCTGTGCTTAGCTACAATTGATGAAAATGTCTGCAAAAAGACTTTGTTACAACCTAAACCACAGCTGCAGGATCTCCACTTCTGCTGCACCATTCTGTGCTCACATTTCTAAACCTGACTTTAAATCTGAAACCAGCACTTACTGCTTCTTAAAGAGCTACTGCCTGGTGCCAGTACTTCAATCATTAGCCCTGAGCTAAGATCAGAGTGAGACTAAAAGAAAATAATAAACAAAAAAAGGATCCTTCTTTAAAATAATAATAATCATCAAACTCACAAAAACATAAACAAATTGGGCGCAGGTGAGTGGCGAAAGGCTTTTGAAAGGACCAAAAGCCTGTCTGCCAGGTAGCCACAGAAATGGAATTCTTGAAGTTACCATTCTGACTTTAGAAGTAGTCAGGGAGCTCTTGGAGAGGAACAAAACCACTCTGAATGAGATGCAAGACATGCATTCAGTTTGTTAAACATAACAAGAAGGCATCCCCACAAGAAGTATCTCTCTGCAGGCTCGTAGATAAGCTGATTACTAGCCTTGGCTACAAGGCTGTTTCCCTGCTTTGGTGTGGACTGTTGCTGGGGCTAACAGCAATTAGGAGCTGTAGCACGTTTCAGCTTCTAGGGCTGAAAAGGGGCTGCTGGGACACAGCAGTGGCTGATTCTCCCACACAGATGCTGACCATGCTCCCCGTTCACAGGAACTGCTGCCTGAAGCCATGAATTCCTTGGGAAATTGCACAGGGTGACTTATCCCTGGCACCCCCCCCCACTCCAAGCCCTGCCCATCCTGCTCCCCTTTCAACATCACAGATCAGGAGCTGCAGCACAGAAAGATTTATCTTTAAGAATTATTCATTCATCAGGGAAGAGGCTGATAGGACAAATCCTTCAGGGAATTGCTGGGAAGGAAAGTGTTCAGTCAAGAAGTGCTAGGCACTGATTGGTGTCTGGTGTCAAAATGCCTGCTGCAGGTTTGTGAGCAGGTATGTGGACAAAACCCAGAGAGATCAGGACCTGTGGGCCTCCTGAGCCTGAATTGGTGTTAAAAAGGCTAAACAGGTAACAACCCACCCAGACAGCCAGATTCTGCAGTTAGGTGAAATGAGGCATATCAGTATTTTTTTGCTGAACATTCCCTGTGGTTCTACTTGTAAACCTCACAAAAGCTGCTATTTTTGGGACAATTTGACCTTTTAGGTACTACAGCAAGAAGTGCCTCTTTTTTTTTTTTTTTTTTTTTTTTTTTTTTTTTTTTTTTTTTTCCCCTCTGTAATTCTCTATGTCTTCTCAACTTACAAAAATCCATGAAATAATTGGCTCAAGTTCAGTTTGACCTTACAGTCAGTTTGGGGTCAGTTCTTATTTATACCTATCCTAGTTTTCCCATGCTTAGTGTAAGGACAGCAGTAAATGATTGAAGTACTTTTCTAATTGCAACTTCCTTTCCATGTAAAGTGAAAGACAGACCCTTACTTGGAGATTACCAGACAAGCAGTTAAAGAAAAGATAGATGGCTTCTGTGGTTCCTTAAGGCTTTGCTAAATAAGATTGATTTCAGCCCTTAATTTCTTTTGTTAAAAAATGCTAGTAGATTTTTTTTTTTTTAATTAAAAAAACCATATTCCCTTCACATTCAAAAAGTAAAGATTGATGTTTCTTCACCTGGTGAATATAATATGTACATTTTAAAAAGCCCCAAAATAACCAGAACCCCAAAGAAAACCAGATGGGAGATCTCTCCTTATTTTATATAGTATACTGAAAAAAGACCTAAAATATTTCTGCTTCTGTTAGAAACTTTATTCAAAAAATTAATATTGCAGGAGGGTTTGGAGCTTTTCTGTTTGGTTATTTTTGGTATGTGGTTTGGGTTTTTTTGTTTTTTTGGTTGGTTGGTTGGTTGGTTTTTGTTTTGGTTCAGATGTCTTAAGTATATTTATATTGTCAGTCAGGACATGAATGTTAGTGTTTACAGAAGATATTGATTCCTATGTACAAGACTTCTAACCAGAACATATTAGGAGCTCACCAGCAGTATAGAGACATACCTGCTTAGAAAAAGACATTAAGCTTTATTTCTCCATTTCCTTTGTAAATTTTAATGGGAAGACATTTGACTACTTAAGAATTCTAGAAAGGTGTTCAGAGCATCTGTGCTTTCTTGAAAGGCAGCCAAAACATCATCAACACATCTCAGCCACACTCTCTGTCAGCTTCAACAACAGACACAAGATCCTGCCCAGAGGACGATATGAAGATATTAGTAAATACTGGATTCAAATCTGTTTATAAGGTTTTAGTGACAGAAGGCAGCAAATATAGTCAGCAAGAGCTTGTTGGAATGATGTGAAATCACAGACAAGTTCTGGTTCATGCTCAGGCTCCATTATTATCCACAAAGGGCCGATTTGCTATGCCCTGTATCCAGTTGGGCACAGCAGCACTGTTAGGATCTTCCCTTTGATGCAGGAACTGGAAAGGCAAACCCTGGAATTGTACACATGATCCTCCATGAAAGGAGAGGAGAGGTAAGAAAAAGGTCAAGGAGTGACAGAAACTCATTTGGTTAAATATCATAGAGATGGGGAAGGAAGAGGCAAGGGAAGAAACAAATATCTCCTTCTACCTAGCTCATGGACATGCATGGTTATAAATACAGTTTATATACGGTGAGACCCAGTAGTAAAATAACATTGAGAGTAGGGAAAGCTGAAGCCACATGAAGAAGAAAATTACACATTTTAAAATTATACACCAATCCATTTAAATTAGAATGAAAGCCAGAGAAAATCTGTGGATTTTTTCCTACCTGAGGCTCAGCAGAGTGCAGAGAGACCAGAAAAAAAAAAGTGACCCCTGGATATCAGACTGCAGACATGCTTCTATTGCTGTCTCTGTCTCCTGAATCATGCCAGATTTCCAGATTGTGCAATACCCAAACACCTACCTCTACCCTCTTTCTGCCATAGAGAAAATATTGACAGTCTTTCGTTTTCTGAGTCATTTTTGCCAGACATAGACTTACTGGCAAACAAATCCATTAAAAGGATTTAAAAAAAAAAATAAAAAAAAAAAAAAGGCATATTGACATCTAAGTGGACCACCAGATCACCCTTTACAAAGCATGGCATGGACAGAGCAAAGCAACACGAAATACGCATTTTCTGGTCATTTAATTTTCGTGCATGTTCTGGAAGAAAGGAAGAACTGTTCTTCAAAAAATATCATTGCTGTTCTTTCTGGGAACATAAGTTTTGCTAGAACATTGTTTTCTACCTAAAGGTAATCAAATAAAAGGATTCTTCTACATTTTGAGAGCAAAAGGACATTTAAATTAAGTAAAGATCTGAGAGACTGTCATTAAGAACAGCTATTTTCTTTTAAAGTTTTAGTCAGTTGTCTCCTATTAAATATGAATAATAAAAATTTTCTAATTTTCTAATTTTAAAGCAAATGTTTTAAATCTAGTAATGGCAGCTTTAGCCTGCTTCATTATAACAAAAATTGACTCAGCTATATAAAGTCACCCATTGCTGTTATGGTGTAGCTGTTCCCAGCTGTGTAACTGGCATGTCATTTCAGAGGGGTTAAGTTAGTGTATTTATAGGAAAGAATTTTCTTTAATGACCTCTGCACTAATAAATAATTATTGAATTTTAACTCTGCCATACTCACTCCCTTCTTTCACTAATACATTCCTTCCTCCTTTGACAAATCTGGTAATCTTGCCAAAGAAATACAAGAGAGAGAAAAAAAAAAAAAAAAAAAAAAAAGCAGTTTCTTAGGATCTGGATGGTTTACAGAAGTAAAGATTTCCATTCTGACAAAGAATGTATAAATCTTTAGGGGGTCTGATTCTCAGAATTCTTTGTATTCAAGGGATAACTTGAAGATGTCTATCCTTCAGTGCAAGAAAAATATTGGGAACACAAAATCTTTGTATCTAACTTAAAAATTAAGGGATTTAATGTATTATTTTAATCTCCCTTTGTTTCATTCATTCACATCTCTTTTTCTATCATCATCCCAAGATAGAAAATGATCCCTTGCTCCCTGCAAGGCTTTAGTTAGGCAAAGTAGTCCACTATGAACTTTCCCCTACAAACCTTCACTTACTGCGGTGCAGTATCCTCCCTTTCCACTACACAGAGAAGCTGTAGTGGATTGGCCTGAAAATACTCTTTCCCTTTTCCTGGAAAGTCTCTGAGACACAGTTTTCAGTAGAGAAAATGAATGAGTGGCAATAAAAAATAACATAAATTCACACTGTTGCCTCTCCAAAGTGATAGGACGCCACTTAATTACAGCTTTCATGATCAGTGATAGATTCCTACCAGCAGCGCTATAGATAAACCTGGCACAGTGGAAAAGACTTTACAAGGGATTTGCAAGATAGCCTCTGATTTTTATCCTATTTGAAAGGGGCCATATTGCATTTCTCCTCTCTGCAGTTTGTCAGCTACAGGCCCAAAGAAGAAATCTAACATTTGTGTTGTGGAAAATGCTCTTCAAAATTATGTTGATGACTGCCATGGGGTTTCTCATGACAGTTGCTGAATCTTAATGGTGAAATAACCTCACATTTCCAGACATAAAAACACAATGGGAACCTTTGACCTTGCAAGTGTTAGCAAACAGCAGCATCTTTCAGCACCACTAGTTTCACATCAGTCAGACTTAAGGTAATAATGCTGATCTCCTGCCAAAGAAATGAGCAAAAAATACTGAAAAATAGAGTAATTACACTGAGAATTGTCTCATAATCACCTCAGACCTTGATAATGCTATGCTGAAACCTCTACGAGGACACTGCACCCCTAGATGTATTAAGAGAATATACCATTATGAATTTCAAGACAAATGAAGAAAGTTCCAGCCCCGGCTGCTGTTGAAGTCACCATGTATTGTAGGTTGTCTGGCAGTCATGTCAAGAGTAAAACTGAGCACAAATTCCAGGAGAAAGCAGGTACCAGATGCCAACATCTGCTTCTAAATTGTAATGTTTACTAGAAAACAGCACTAGTCAACAGAGGAAGACAATAGATGAGGCACCTCGTGACCCACCATGGTCTTCCACGTGGTCTTGAGGCAGCTGTTCTAGAGAAGAGGGTTGCCTTAAGGGAATGTTCCAGGCTTTGCTGTTTTAATCCTAGAAACCAGAGTGGTGAATTTTAATTAGAAATCTCACATTCTGACCCTAAATTCTTTTCCTCAGCCCCATGAGATGAGTTTGCTGATGGAATCAATCTCCACATAGTTATAGTCAAAAAATTACCCAAATTAATGGTAATTTTAAGGAAACTTCATTGCATACATCTTTATAAATCAATAAAAATATTACAAGTTATGTTGAAAGCCAAACCCAAGTCTGGTCATGCTGAGAGTTGGGTCATACACATAGAAAGATAGTAAAATATAGCATTCATTGATGCATCACCATTATATGCACCATGAAAAGCCATGTATTTAGTGAAATGACTTTTCATTAGTAAGATCTAAGTAGTTGAGATGCTGAGTTCTCAAAAAAAAAAAAACTTTCATGCAGACATTTGAAAATGAAAGCATATCTTAGAACTTTATTTGGAGAAACCAAATCTTCTGTAAAGGATTTGCAAACTAAAAGTGAGTCTTTGCCTCATGTGGTTTGGTAAATTCAGATGTATGGTTTGGCTGCTGGCATGCATTATATCTAGCATGGAAAAATCGCTGAACTTCTCAAAAGTAAGCTAAATCAAGAACTTTGTGAACTGGTACTTTCATTACCTTTCAGAATGTCTCAAGCCCACTCTGCAACATAGAAGAGACTGAAAATTATACAGCTCCAGGAAGTGATTGAACTAGTGAAGCTCCTTATACAGCTGAAAATAGAGGTACTTAATTGTGGCAAACATCAGAATACACTTGCAGATTCTGTACTAGGGTGTTTTAAGCCAACTTATCTGATCCGGAGGTCTCTGGAGTCAGAGGAAATTGTGCTATTCCAGCTTCTGAACTTCAGACTTGCTTAGCAGTGTGTCAAACTCAAATATAGGTAGAAAGAAAGAAAACAAAAAAAAAAAAAAAAAGAAGAAATCATTAGAACAATATCAACCTCTATATCTTTCAAAGAAAGTGTTCAATTTGCTTCAAATTCATAATAAAGAAGACTGCTTTGTAAAACAAGATATGCAAAAATGCTGAATTGGTTTTATGGAGTAAGTGGAAAATACAGATCTGTAAAACTAGCTTTTTGTTTACTTATACTTATGGAGAAGCAACATTTAACTAACAGCTTTTTGAAAAATTGCCTGTGTTAATAGCTCACTGACATGCTAAAAATATCTTCAGTATTTAGTAAAATAGCACACTACAGACAATTTATTTTCCTTTAATTTTCTTTCTAATGCACATTAAAAATAGTCTTCTATTTAAATATCCTCCTTTTAACTGAAGACTTGATCAGTACAATGGAAAGTCTTAAACCCTCATTTTTTTTCAATAACATAATATATTGTTGACATACTAAAATTTCATTCTGTTCAAGAATGCAATGATCTCAACACAGTTTCAATGTAAATTTCACATTTTGGATCCTTGCAACTGAATTTCATGTTATGGGACATTAACTCCGTCATTTCATTTTTTTTCTAAATGGCCTGTAGTAGGTGTCAAGATGGAAGGACATTGACCTGTTGGAGCAAGTCCAGAGAAGACCACCAACATGATTAGAGGGATTGAGTACTTTTCCTATGAGGAAAGGCTGAGAGAATTTGGTTTGTTCAGATTGGAAAAGAGGTGCCTTAGGGATGATCTGATTGTACTGTTCCAGTGTCTGATGGGAGCTCCATCCAGCCTGGCTTTGAGCATTTCCAGGGATGTAATATCCACCACCTCTCTGGGCAACCTGTTCCAGTGCCTCACCATCTTCACAATAAAGAATTTCTTCCTTATATCTAATCCAGCACTATCCTGTTTCAGTATAAAGTTGTCCTGTCACTACAATCCCTCGTAAGATGTCCCTCCACGTCTTTCTTGTCAGGTCCCTTACTGGATGGCTGAAGGTGTTCCTGGACCCTTTGCTTCTCCAGGTTTAACAACCCTAATTTTCTCAGTTTTTCCTCATGGGAGAGGTGCTCAATCTCCCTAATCATCATCATGGTCTCCTCTGTACTCACTCCAATAGGTTCATGTCTTCCTTGTGCTGAGGACCCCAGAGCTGATGCAGTACTGCAGGTGAGGTCTCATGACAGCAGAGTAAAGGGACAGAATCCTCTCTTGTCCTGCTGCCCAAGGTGTTTTTTGATGCAGATTTCTGGCTTTGGGGTTTCAAGCGCACATTGCTGGATCATGGCCAGCCTCTCATTCACCAGCACCCCCAAGTCATTCTCAACACGGCTGCTCTTGATCCCTTCATCCCGCAGGTGCAGCACCTTACACTTAGCCTCTTAAATCTCATGAAGTTCCCATTTTCTTCTCCAGTTTGGCAGAATACAAAATGGGAAAATGGTTGAAACATTAGAGAAGACTCTGGAAGCAGCTGCCTCATACTTCAGTGGGGGCTCTGCCACTCAACTGAAGTGTGCTCCTGGACTGGGAGCATTAGCTCCCTGTGACTCTGAACACCCAATTATGAAAAGTCTTCCTTTCATCTTGTATTTCAGAACTAGTTGGGAAAAAAGGAAAACAGGGGAAAAAAAAAAAAAAAAAAAAAAAAAAAAAAAAAAAAAAAAAAAACACCTTCAGAAAATTGTTTCTCAGACCAAACCCCAAAATTTTACAGTCAAGAATTGGAACTTCCTCTCTATCTTTAGACATACTGTAATATTGCCATTAGTAAAATTTTCACTGCTGGAAAAAAAAAATAAAAGTAGAAAGGGTAACCAACACTTGCAATGTTCCAAGTTGGATGTCCCCTTCTCAGTTCTGGCAAAAGCATGCCAAACCTGAAATACTCTATACAGTAGGTTTTAGATTTCATCAATCCATATTGTCCATATATTTCTGGTTAAAGCCTCTAGAGCTCCAAATCAGAACTTCAGACTGGAAATTTTCAACAGTCCTTGAAAGGTTTTAGAGGGAATAAGAAGTTCTTAACTATTGAAAATTTCCATTATTGCATTAAAGCAAGAAATTAATTGCATATATCTCCAGATATATTAATTGTGCACCACTACATGACAAGACTATTTCCTAGTGAAAACTTAAAATCACATCACCACGGGTACACTTCACAGAGCTCTGTGCTGATACAAGGTTCCCATCAGTCTGGCTTTTGCATTTCTTACAGAACAAGAACCTACTCTTTAGTGCAGGAGCAGGTCCTTGTGTGTGATGTGAATTCCATAAAGACTTTTCCCATGTTATTTACTTAGATCACAAGACCATCTTTCTCTATTAAAGTTGAATTACTAATTATGTCTTAGTTGAGTCCACACATGGTTATACAAACATTGAGGATGACAAATAGTAAATTGGAAAACAAATGCAATGACAAAGAAACAACTTTTGAATATGTCTGTCACTGAACACATTTTTTAACTTTCTATTATTTAGTTTTTTAATTATTTTTCAAACTCAGAAAGAAATGTCATTTTAAGGTTTGTTAAAAATTTGAGTAATTTTTTATGAATTTGAAACCAGTGGAGAACCAGAGCTTCTTTAATTAAGATAATTATAGATGCTATTAAGATCTAAATAATGATATAGGGAATTTAAAAGTCAGCAAAAGACATTGGGGAAAAATAACCTACCTCTTATAAAGAATAAAGTCAGCAAGTAAGCTCACGTTTGAACGTGACAATATGTTAATGGAATATTGGACTGCTTTATGTTGGAATTTTCCTCAGATGAAACTGACTGTAGTTCTGAATGGTGATGAAATCATGGCTGGTAATCACCAGTGGGAATTTTTTTCCTGCTGTCTGGAACCCCAGAGCTCAACAGAAGAATGAAACAAGCAAGTCCAACATTTAAAATTACATTGGAATAGGGATCTATTTGAAAGCTGTCTGGAGTCTGACCTGCTAATTAACTCTTAGTTTAAGAATTTAAAAGGAAGATCAGACTTTTGTGGGTGTGATGTCTGCTACTCTATAATATTCATGTTAAAGCAGCAGAAAGGAAATGCCGTACTAGAGAAAGGCAGAATATGCTGCTTACTTATTCTCTTCTTCCTTCACTACAGAAATGAAACTTATCTGAGTGAAACAGCTTATGAAAAAATCCCCCACACCCAGATGATTTTATATATAGCTCTTACTTGAAATCTCGTCAAAGAGAAGAGAAGCCTATTTGATATTCAGCTACCTCTTCAAAATATGTTTTTGCATCAGTAAAGCACAAAATATTTGGAGATGGTCACATTTCACTTCTTAATGGACCTGATCTGGCATAACACTTGGGACCATTCCAGAATAAATTATTGAGGGCAATTTTTTCAGACATAATTCTTGAGTCCTTCAATAGATTACTAAAATAAAATAACAACAAAATGAAACACCAAATTAAAACAAAACAAAACAAAACAAAAAAAAAACCCACAAAACCAAAACCAAAAAAAACCCACCTATTTTTGTATTAATTGAAGATGTTTTAAATTTGATTTTCTCAAGTAGTTCATGAAATTCATTAATTTCAAAATCCTCTTATGGTTCATTCTGATATTAATTCTGCTAATTCATTTTTTTCTTTAAGACCTTAATCTTGTTTCAGTGGACAGAGCTCACCTATACGATAGATTAATTTGGAATATATTCTTGAATTCTGGAGAATATTTACTTAATTAACTAAGATTAGACACATAAGTAAGTTGAAACCTATAAAACATTTTTTATTGGAATCCAGTATAACAAAGTCGGGGGCGGGGGGGGGGGGTGGGGAGTTGTTATGCTAAATGAATTATACAAGTGTGACCATTTTCAGCTGAATTAACTGAGTATGAGTGATGATATACTTTTCACACATAGAAAGACTTAAACATCTACTGCAATTTATCATTACTCCCCTTTAACATTAAGGAGATCTGAATATTTAGAGTAGTAATGTGTCATTGTATGATTGCCAAGATAATTTGTGCTGTGCATAGCACCCAAGAGCTGAAAATCCTAATTTACTCATTTTCTATTTGTCCTTGTCTTCTGAAGAATCATTTGGTTCCTAAATCCTCCCTGTGACTTTCAAAAGTAGTCTTAAAGTTAGACAAATTTATGGTTATTTTATGCCAAATGAGTTCCTAACATGCATGGCTGCTGGAATTACAGAAACTGAGAAAATGATCCACTCTGTATATGGTCAGAACCTAATATTCATGGGGAACTGAACATGTTCAAATCCTCAAAGAGCAAATTCTAAAATGAAAACATTTGCTCTGCAAATAGCAGCATTTTGGAGGGTATGGAAAGGACATTCTGGTTTGTAACTTGAGTACTTTTTGGATGGTTCATATTAACAGCCTCTTCGAAAAGATTAAAGGGTACCACCAGTGTAAACAGAACCTGTGTGAAACAAACAACCAATTCATATTTAGGGAGCTATAAGTAATCGAATGGACAATGGAGCATGCTGTGAAAATTATGATTTGCATACTTTTCTGAGAACTTTGGAATTGATCCACAATGGCTCTCCTGTTCACAACACTTCAGTAGCAACACTGGATATATTACCCTTTTATGGCAGAAGAGACTTCCAAATCTGTTGCTGGTTGTGTAATATTAATTAATAGGACAGACAGCCAGCTGGATCTAAAAGATTTTAGAGGCAGCTGATATCAACTGGTGGAGAGGACAAGTCACCAGATTAGAAGAGCTGTATCTGCTGCTCTCTGAGATTGTAACACTTATCTCCAGTATAGGTTTGTGCTTGTGCGTCTGTATGTACATATTTACATACATATTAAGGGTGTACTAAGTTTAAGTGTGTATTTATGCTTGCTAATGTTTATGATGCAAGGGTTTAAAAGGAGAAAATACGAGTCATAAAATACCTACATTGGGGCACAAAATTGATTAAATACATTAAAATAACAGCAAAAATATACATCAAGTGCAATTTAACGTAACATTTCTTCCTCTTTTGGGGAATTTCATTCTTTCTGAGCAAGATTAAATACCGTGAACTGCGGAACAATATTCTCAATAACGATAAAAGCATAAAAGTACAAAGGCTGACTGATATGATGAATGATGTCTGACTGAAAAAGTCAGGGATCCTGTGAAAAATTATGCAACTGAAACAGATGGCAGGGTTAAAAAAGACTGGCTGAGTGATGAGCACCATGTAAAGGGACTCAAGTTTCCAAGCCTGAGCCACTTTTGAAGAACACAAATGATGAATGCACATAGGAGTTGAGGTAAGGAATAAAAATTGTAAGAGCAATTCTAAATTTTTCACATCATAATTTTGTTTATTTCTTGGCTTTGTCCTTCTAAGACTTTCCAGTTAATGATTGATTTTCCTTCTTTCTTTCTTTCTCGTTTTTGACCTTTAAGCCCAAGTTAGAATGTGGAGAATTTGAGAAATGGTTAAGATAAAAGGACCTTCTGTCAGGCCAAGTGTATAACATAATGCAGGTTTTTTACTCATAGGTCCAGTCCTAGATCAAAACTGAAATTTTACTTTCTTAATTTCCATTGTAAGATGTTAAAATCATGGGGGGTTGGAGCAATTTAATTTGGGAAGGACATTGGCTGGCCATCTGATCTCACCATTTCCCAAGACAAAACCTTGATCTTCAAAAGTTAGATCAGGTTTTTTTCCAGCTCTTGTGTTGTCCAGATTTTATTATCTTTATGAATGGAGATGCCAAAACCTCTATGGACAACCCTTTTGACCAAGGTCTTGGTGAGATCAAAAATTAAATATCCAGTGAGAATTTCCATTGCTCCATTGCTTTTCTTTTGTTTTATTTCTAAGTGTTTCTGAGGTGAGTCTAACAGACTTCTCTTCAGGCTGAATGTTTCCAGCTCTCCCAGCCTCTTCTCAATGTTCCAAGTCCTTAATAACCATCACTGACCCTCACTGAACTTATTCCAGTTTGCCCATGTCCCTCTCAAACTGGGGAAGGATCAATTCCTTGTAAATGATGCTCTGCCCAATGCAGCCCAAGATGCTGTTGGTGTTCTCTGCTGTAAGGGAGTTTTTCTGGCTGATATTCTTTGTGTCCACAAGGAGCTCCAGGTCCTTTTATTCACAGGAATGTGAAGTCTTACCTGATACACTTTCACAACACTTGAGGAAAGGAGGCAATTTTATACATGTCAGATGCAACAATAAAAGTGACACTCTAGGGCTATCAAAAGCATCCTGTTGTGTAATGAGGAAACTCTAAAAAATGTTTCAGTTTGAACTTAGCCTGCTAAATTTTTATTTCTATCTTGCTGAGAGACAAACTGTGTAGCTCTTTTTTTCCTATTTACAGTTCAAAATTAATTTCAAATACATAATTGTGAATTTTCAGATTTTATTTTTTTCCCTGTTGTGCAATGTAATGCCAAGTATTATAAAATTAATTAGGACATATTTATAATGTAGAAACACCACAGAGGTTCACAGCACATGACAAAACTTTACATTTCAGTACTCCTTAGGTATTGAGGTATGTACTGTATTTTTCACTTTCTATTTAGCAATATAGAAGTAAGAAAAAGATCTGCACTTTCAGGGGAATGAAAGGAAGCGGTTTGCACCAACTTAAACTGCTCATAAAAGACCAATATTCCTCCCCCTCTTCCCTCAGAATGATTATCAAAATCAGAAGCACAGAGGAAACACTGTAGCTGTAAGAGGCTTCATGCATAAGAAACAGATGTAGATAACTTTCATATACTAAAGATATAGCATATCATTCTAAAATGTTACAGAACAACTACATTAAAAAGCTATATTATAATAATATTCCACTGGGGAATGGTTTTATAATTCCCCATAAAGTTTTCAAGTCCCTTGTTGTTATTTTCAAATTATGCTATCTCTGTCAGTAATGTGCTAAGACATTAAAGAAAAATACAATAAATGTTTCATAAAACTATGCAAATTAACATCTAGACTTAATCTTCCAGGATCTATGAAATTTTATATAGTAGTTGTAGTTACAATCAAGTTTAATGTCAGAGACCAGTCTGCAGAAGTGCAAGTGAAACTTTCATTGGCTGTATTGCAAACCTAACACTTAGACTGGTTACAGATTGAATGAGAGCGTCGTAAAAGTAAAAAGGCTACACCAGCCTTGCACTGCTGACAACGTTCTAGGGAGAGAAGTTGATGCTACAGAGGTCTTGGCCATCTCCTGTGCTGGCAAAAATGCCAACAGCACATTTCTGAAATACACACTGATGAAAACTGTTTCACCTACTTAATAATAAATGAACAGGAAAATACACAGAGAATAGTTATGAACATCATATCCTTACGTCCATGCATTTGGTCTCACTTTCCAAAATAAAGTCTTCTTTATCCTGCTTGCTGTAATTACAAGATTAAAACTGTGATCTCAGTCTCACAGGTGTGTCTGTCATGAGCTCTCCTGAAATACATTGGTCTTATGTGTATTTAAAGATTTGGCTCATTATCCAGAAGTCTGTGTTCTCTTGCAGAAACACAAACTACCGCAGATCCTTCTTGCACTCTGGGTCTTT
Source organism: Hirundo rustica (assembly GCF_015227805.2). NCBI lineage: Eukaryota > Metazoa > Chordata > Aves > Passeriformes > Hirundinidae > Hirundo > Hirundo rustica. The sequence goes on along the minus strand of NC_053450.1, from coordinate 144,031,935 downwards.
ACCTTCCTTGCAGACACATGGACAAACGCACATTCTCCACATGAACATAAAAATATAAGTCCTTTCAGAGAACTAGCAATTGGCATTAAAAAACCAACTAGAGCAAACTCTTAGAGAAAGACATGCAATACATCTCATATGGAAAGCTTTACTCGGAGGCCAGAAAATTTCCCTGGATTCAAAGATAATTTTGCTAACAATGAGATCTGAAGATCTGGACCAAAATAAATCTAATAAACCTTGTTTTTGCGTATTGTTTTTTTGTTGATGAGTTATTAGAATGCATAATAATGTCAATCAATTTTCTCAGTCATACTGACAGCATGATGTGTCATGTTGAAATTTTATTATAGAATATCTTGAAATGGAAGGGATCCACAAGGATCATTGAATCTGGATTTACATAAGACCACTCCAAAAATACCATTGCGTGCCCAAAAGCATGGTCCAAATGCTTCTTGAACTCTGTTAATCTTGGGACAATGACTACTTCCCTGGGCATACCATTCCAGTGCCCAACCACCCTCTCCATGGAGAGTATTTAACTAACATTCAACCTAAACCTCCCCTGACTCAGCTTCAGGTCATTCCCTCGAGTCCTGTCACAGTCATCACAGGGCAGGGATCTGTGCCTGCTCCTCCTCTTCCCCTCACATGGAGCTGTGACTGCACTGAGCTCTCCCCTCAGCCTCCTTCAGGCTGAACAGACCAAGTGACCTCAGCTGCTCTTCATAAGGCATCTTTGTAGATGTCCTTTGGATGCTTTCTAACAGCTTTATATCCTTCCAACACTGTGGCATCAGAAAAACTGGACCCCCGCACTCGAGGTGAGGCAGCCCCAGCTCAGGGCAGAGCAAGACAATCCCCTCCCTTGCCCAGCTGTACCTGATGTCCCCAGGACAGGGTTGGCCCTCCCGGCTGCCAGGGAACTTCTGGCTCATGTTCAACTTCAACCAGGGCCCTTTCTCCAGCCTCTTGTTTCCCAGCCTGTCTGTGCATACTGAACTGCCTTACCCCAGGTGCAGAATCTGGCTTACGTGGCTCATCTGACTGCCACTGAGATATTATGATTCCTATGTCAGTCTTGTACTGACAGAATTTTGGTCTAAAATCAAAGAAGTTTCACAGCAGAACCGCAGTAAATTTAACTATGTGTTTGAAAATGAGATAATTGTACTTCTTAAAAAGGAATAGTGAACACCAGCAAATACAGTGAGCTTGGAGGTTCCTCACATAGTTTTCCCTGCTGCCAAATGACTTAGTTCTTGAGTTTCTCCAGGCTCTGATCTCCAGTCCACTGTCACTATAGCAAGTCTGCCTCTGTCTCTGCAGAACACCTCCAACATTGTTCCAGCATGTTCTGTCTTTCTACTGTCTGCACATGCTCTCACACCAAGCCCAGACTCCCTCAGCAATCTGAGCAGGGTCAAGAAAGTAAGTAAGTGCATGTATGTGTGCATGTTTAATGACCCAGAACAAGACACAATGACACAAAGAAAATGTGAAGTGCTGCCCATATCTAGTCCTTTAACCAAACAATGGGAAAACCTTTATTAAGTCAAGGAATCACTGTCATAAGTGATGCTGATGGAGCAACAATGTTTATCAGCAGTTACATAAAATTCTATGTACAAATTCCTCAGAATCAATTTTCAGAGTGGTTTAGATCTCAGTAATGCCAGGATTTCTTTCTTTGAGTGTTGTAAACTAAAATCCCTGATCAGTCATTAAGACCCTAAATTCTGATGTATATGATCATGTCATCTGATATTATCACAATTCTTAAAATGAGTTTCAAAGCATGAGAAAGCATTACCTGCACATCACTCACTACCTCTTATGAAGTGCTTTTTAAAAAAGATTATGTGTATTACATGTATTCATGCTACTGGTATTCACTGGAAAAATTTCAACCATCTAAGCATAGAAATCATTAGGCTAAAACATGCCCATAGGTGGTTATGCACACAGACCAATGACTGGATCTTTAAAAAAAGGTCTATTAAAACAAAAAAATGGGTAACAAGTCTGAACTACTCCATGCTGATGATCACGTTACACAGACAAAACAGCCATAAAAGAAGATACACTCTGAATGTCCATATGATTCCTCTATACAACATATAAAAAGTATATCACATCACTAGAAAAACTCTTTGTTTTCAAACAAAATTAAAATGTAGACTAATTTCTGAGACTGGAATTCATGTTTGTGGTGATGCAAAAGTTATTTTATTAGGTTTTTAAGTGTTTTATATAATTAATTTACAGTTTTTTATAAGAAGTTTTGTAAAATGGTTTGCTCCCTGTACCCCTGTTCCTCCCAATGGTTCTTACCCCTTATATTGCTGTCAATCCCCTCTCTCTCTCCTTGGACGCCCTGTCTGTCACCTCGGGACCCTTCTCCAAATTCTGGAAAGTTCCAGGGAGGGTGTCAAGTGATAGGCTGGTGCCCAGGGAACCCTCTTTCCCTCATCACGGAGTGGCTCTCCTGTTGAATGTTTACATCCCTAGTTCCACCCTGAGTTAGCCTGGTTAGTTAACCTGTTGTTACCACCTCTTGTTCCTCACCCGTTTAAAAGTTACTGCCCAACCATTGTACTCTCCTGAGTAGCAGTGGTCAGGTGTGGAGCTCCCGTTCGGTCTCCCCCTCAATAAAACCTTGTTAATCCTGCTCAGAGAGTTGCCTTTCTATCCGTTGCCATGGTTGTGACTACCAACAAGTCCGTCACAGGGTGTGGGGAACCAAGATCCCACAGAGAGGAGAGAGCCAGTCGAACTAATGACTCTGACCCAAAAGCACATGTGCTGTGGTGAGGAATGGAGCTAGCCCGTGAGCCTGCGCTTCCACGCGCACAGTGGACGTTCTAAACTTTCAAAGTTGTTGACATCCAAGACTGTAAATTTTGGCCCCCTACTAATAGCAATCACAGAACACTCCATTGTTATGAGCTGGGTCATTGTTATAACTTACATTTGTGTACCTTAACTAAATCCTGAAAGACACAAAACTCTTCCCCATTGAATAATTTGCTCGTTGTCCTGACTGCTCATGAATTTCTCAGAAAGGCAATTCATGTTGCTGATCACAAGTGACATTAATACCCTAGATGTCAGGTAATGCATTTAAACTTGCCTTTTACTGTACAATGCAAATGTGTTTTCTCTGAGCATTCTGAGTGCAACTTAACAGCCAGGCAGGAAATGGGATAATTGGTTAAAGAGATTCACAGTGCACTATTAGTATTTTTATTACTGCTGTAATTTTATTGTGTATTTGACTTGTGAGGGAGACAAAAAATGAAAAGGCATTCTGTATCTTTCCAGTTCCACTAAAATGCTTTGCAACCAGAAATTAAAGTGCTGACTAAGATGCTATAATGAACCTTAGGAATAATCATGAATATATTTCCTGATTTTGCATTACTATCAGTCTCAGCAAGAAAAGAAATATTACAAGAGTGTGTTTTCTTCCAGCATTTAGAGCTGTATTAGGAGTTGAAACTATTATAAATGTTCTCATTAAAGCCTTATTTGGATAAGGAAAAGAAAAATCTTATAAAACTAAGAAAGAATACTAACTGAAGAAACTTAACTTTGAATATAGAAAGTTTCTGTGGCAAGTTGCCTAGCTGAAACTGTAAGTTTTTATTCTCCTTCACAATTTTTATAGCATCTTTCTGCAGTTTCCTTTACTGTGGCATTCTGCGTGGCATATTGTATGTTCTAAGAGATAGCTGTTAGTCAGATCCAGGGTTTTTTTATGCAGACATAATGCCTACAGAAAACAATGGGGTTTGCCAGAGCAAGCGTAAAATGGAGGATAAGGCATGCTGGGGGAAACATCAGAAGAATTCAAACAGTGATGAAGAGTTGAACATTGAGAAGATGCAAAACATGCATTTATTTTCCTCATGCATGTTTGTATTCCAACCTTTTTCAACTGCTTTAGAAACAACCATAGATTTAGAATGTCTATGCAACACCAGCTATTTACATCTCCTTTCTATGCCCTTGACAGGGTTAAGAGACGGCATTTTTGTGGCAATCTAAATAGAGGAAAATTGAAATTAAGTGTGATAATGAAACTCACTAATCAGATTAAAAAAATAGATACAAAATATCTCATGTTACTAGAAAAATATAAAAATTTGTTATTAGATAGATGGAACTTTCTATATGAGTCAACAACAGTCCGAATAAGACTGTGAAAGGTAACGTTGTCTTAGGACAGTTAAAGAGATCCAGACTAGACAAATATAGTCTAATAAATCTGAGGGTGGTAACTGCATTTCAAAATGCACTCATGGTGGCAGAGACAAAGAAAAAAAATAGTCCTAGTCAAAAGACCAACTTGTGATAGCAGATAGTAAGCCACACATGACTTTAGAGGGCAAACAAGAACAAGTCAATACTGCTCATTTCCAGATCTTGAAAGGGGTGCAATGGACAGCTGGAAGAGCTTTGAGAGCTAAAAAAAAGTCCCACAAGTGGTTTCTACTGATATTTCATTTTTGTTGCCTTTTCCATTAAATAATAATAATAAAAAAAGATGTTTTCAGAATTGTACGTTTGGACAATGTTGATCTCTAGAAGCCTTCTCTTTCGGACTCTACAAGGAAGGCAGCTAAATTATTTTTCTCAGCCTGGGAATAACTTGTTGGAAAATCACTGATGACTTAGAAACTATCAGAAATGATCAGGGAAGTGGAAATTTAAGTCTCTGCCTGTGTTACTTACTGCTGTGACTTACCTCACTTCCAAACAGAAGTCACAGATCAAGCCTGAGTCTATTTCACACCAAGAAATAGCTTTCTTTTTCTTTTCCTTAATTTGTTCAGCAAAGCTAATGGCTTACTGTGAAGTCATTTTCAAATTCTAGTTTACTAATGTCAATCTGTCTACCTAAAATACCTTCTACACTGCTAATTGGAGACATTATTATTCCTTTCTTCCTGCCAAAACCTGTTACACAGTTTTGCTTTGTGTTTTTTAGCAGTAATTAGACTTCAGATGACTAGTAGTGTTTCAAAATCTGAAACTAGCTTATGTGTTATGCCTGTAAAGTACTTGATAACAAAATGCTTTCTATTCATTAATGTTATTGTTCTCAGTAAGAACTACTTGGCATGTGCAGAGGTGAATTATTGCCGGTTTCAGAATTACATCCTTCACTTCTCTTTTTTGTAGAAAGGCTTCTGAAAGGCTAGCCACAATTGATAATTGTTGTCATTTGTATTTCATATCAAAATGTTTTCACTTAATTGTGCTGTATGAAATGTTTTCTCCCAAAGTGAGGAGTTGAGGAGTCTGACATGGACGTCTGTGTCAATCACCATCTGTGATTTTGGTTACAAGCCTATATCACCTTCCTAGATACACTTATTTTAAAACAGAGCTTGCCTGTAAAACATCATGATTTAGAGCTGATCATATAAATATCCAACCTTCTGTTGTGTGCCTTCTTGAGGAGTACTGTTTGTACGTTCACATTTTCAAGCTATGATGAAGTGTGCCCCTCTCCCTTGCTACATTTTCAGGCATCTGCAAAGCCCATATTTAAATGGCTGAGTGAAAAGATTGTAAAACATATTTTGAAACGTAAAAGTTTCCAATGATATGCATTTGCCTGCCTTGTGAACTTTGAATTGAAGGCTATCTCTCAGTATATTACATTCATTGCTTGCTTTTATTATCCCAAACCTGTAGTGCCTTTGCTTTCCCTCTTGCTCTGTTTGCTCTTACTTGTTTTTGTCATTCCTCTCAAGGGTATCATGCCCTGGGTAATAATAAAATGAAAGGTTCATTCCTCTTGCAGCATTCTGCACACTGACTGAATTGTTCTAAACTCCAGAGGCTGAGAAAGGCAAACCAATGTGAATGATGATAGGTGAAAAGGTCATTGTTTCATTCTTGTATAAAATAATTTTTGGTGCCCACACTTTTTCACTTTTTTTCCCCTTCCTTTCCTGAAGGTTTTTGTTTTAAGTCTCTTTTTAAATCTCTTTAAATGATTTATGATCTCTTTCACACTTTGTTACCTTTCTCTGCATTGTAAATGCCAGTGTGCCACATCTGAGAGATGGGAAGTTAACATGCCGTGGGGTTTTATTGACGAGTCTGTGTCAGTGCAAAAAGAAAATGTTTTTAGCTGGTAAAGCACTGCATTTGTTATCCAAAACCTCCTGACAGTAGTAATGATAACACATGAATGAGATTAAATACTGTCAAGACCTTTTCAGTGTGCTGGAGCAGAAGATGAGTGAGACATGGGAAAAAAATTCCAAGATTTCAGAAAGTTGTTTCTTTAAGAAATAAATCACACATCACATATTCAGACTATATGAGTGTATCTATGTACCTGGCAGTTGTACACAGACATGTTTTCATAAAGATGCATATCAGAAGAAAGTTGGTTTTTTCTTATTCTCCCAGCTGAGAGGCAGCACTCCCAGATGCCTGTTGAAACCAACTGGGATCTCAGCCCTGCATCTACCTCTCTATCAGTTACTAGCCTCCAGCTGACCTTGAAAAATTCACTTCAGCTCTCCTTTCCCAGTCTCTTGATATGCAAAATGGAATTATTGATCTGCCTCTCCTTGGCAAAATTCATTTGATAAGCACTAATGAGACATGAAATAGGTAGAAAAGCTGTGAAATATCATATACCCATATTTATAGCCCAGGAAGATGTATTATGGAAATAATGCTGGAAAAACTTTCTAGATCATATTTTATGGGTATGTTTCCTGACTGAGGAAACTTAATAATTCTGTGTACTTCAAAGTCAGTGAAAGGGTTACTCCCAAATTCACAAAAGGACCTAAAATATTCTTTAAAATTCTGCATACAATAATGACAGAGAAAAAAATGTAAGTGGAGAAATTGACTATTAGTTATGAGAGAAAAAGTTTTCACTACCTCATTCGTATTAGGAAATACTAATTCTGCACTCACTGTACACAGAGGACAGATATCAAATACTGTCAACACTGGATTTCTCTGTGTTGGCTACGCATTTATCAGGGCACACAGTCAGCTTTATATAGGACCCGAGAGTTTCTCTAAACAGAAAGAAGCACTAAATACATCTTTTCAGTCTGCATTTTCATACAGTTGACATATCCCATTTCCACTGCTGTACAAGCTGCTGGAATTATCAGAATTTAAGTTTTCTTTCCAGGAATATGCACTTTCTCTTAGCTCCTTCATGGTAGTTCAGTTAATCCAATTTCTGTTGTGGCCCATGAACTTCCATGGCAATAAAAATAAATATCTAGTTTGCAACAAACAACTGATAAATTTCTAAACCCCCAGCTGTTAGAACAATTCTTCAGTTATAACACTATATGATATATATATGTACATATGCCAACATTTACAGTTTCTTTTTCTTTAGGAAAAATATTGCAGACAGGGTTGGTAAAAATTTGCCTTCCCATTATTTTGCAATGGAAAATGGAGGTTTTAGTGGACTTTTGTCTAGAAAGATGCCCTTTTTGGGTCAATTAACTCATGTGGTGGGTGAAAAAAATTACTACAAGTTGACCACATTCTGTTGTAAAAGAGCAGAAGTATGACTAGAGACCCAGCATTAATTAAAAGAAAGAAGGAACAAAAAATTGGATCCAGCATAGTCTGGATTGACCACTGAAGTAACTCTTAACTATGCAGCAAGAGCAACTGACTGTACATGTGCGTTAATTTTATACTACAGAATAATTAGATAAGAAAAGAAGGAAGAAAAGGCAGAGGTGAGTGGATAATCAAAGAGTTCAGCTGTTCAGAGGACTACTCAAAGGACATAGGACCTTAGGGCTGTATCACGCAATCAGAGAAATGATTTTGATATTTGTGCAATGAAATGCACAGCAAGAATGATAAAGGATGTCTGAAAAAAATCCAATAGATAGGAAAAACGTCTTGAAGTGTATTAAAGATACAGAAGATCCTTTTGAGCATTACGGGACAGAAAAAGCCTCTCAGTGTAACCAAGGGAGAACAGATACCAGATTTCTTAGGAGAAATAAGTATTCTAGCATCAAATCTGACAAAGAGACCTTGGGAAACTATGAAGCTTCATCGACTCCAAGAAAATTTAAAAATAACAAGCACTGAGGTAGGCATGAATGCAAAAGCTACGGCAAATTTAGCTTATTAAATGTGAGAGGTAGAATATTTGCTATGACATTTGAGGAATAAATAAAGATATCTGTGGGAGCAGGGGCAGTGAAGGGGCAGACCAGGTTTAGATCAACACAATTGCTCAGCTGCTTGTGTTAGAACAGATACTGAGTAATCTTCCAGAACTGGAATTAGGATATTGCTAAAATTTGATAGGGTCTAAATAGTATAGCTTTTGATAGTATATTAAAACAACTTTGTAAAATGTATATTTTTCTTTAGAAATCAATCAAGCTGGTAGTTTACCTTTTCAGTAAGCTGATGGGTTCAGCAAAAGATTGACTGTCATGAGATATGTTCATTTTACTGCTAGAAGGAGGCATATTTTTAGCTTTTAGATGTGAAATAGAAATCATGCTCTATTAGGGAATTGTGAAGAACTGTATATTCACTGACTGCAATGAATTTACAGATTTGAGGAGACTGATTTATCAAAATTAATTTATGATGGAGACTGAAAAAGGAGAAAATATGAAAATGAAAACTACCAGGATAAACTATATATATATATATATATAAAAGAGAAAAGAACAATATAAAACTATATAAAAATTAAGAAACCAAGGGCTAAAATAGATAGGAAAAAACAATTTTTAAAAGGGAATATTTTACCAAAGATAAATGTTTTACCTTCCTGAGAAGGAGACTAATTACTGTAGAATTTATCAAAATCAATAAGCTTTGAAAGATTTCTTGTTTTTAAGTACAAATAACATTAAAAGTCATGATTGTATCATAGAAAGCTACTGTTTTACAAATTGGAATACTAAAAGCTAGACAACAAAGATACTGACTCTATAGATGCGTTTCTGGAGGGTAAATCTGCAGAGGAAAAAAAAAAAAGAGAGAAAGGGAACAAACAAACAAACAAACAAACACCTGATAATGAAATTACTTGGACAAGAAATAATAACTTTACAGATGATCTAAGACAATTGACTGCTTAGATTCGTGTCAATTGTAAAATTAACAAATGTCAAACTTGATGAAACCAAGTTCAAGCAATGAAATAGAGACAAGCAATGACAAATTGAGTAGATTAATGAGAAAATTATTTGAAAGAGAAAGAGCTTTTAAATTATCAGTAAAAGGTAGGAGGAAAAGCCTTTTAGGAGTATTCAATTCAAAGAGATAAATTATACACATAAAAGATAGGAGAAAATACATAGCAAAAAAAAAAAAAAAAAAAAAAAAAAAAAAAAAAAAAAAAAGGTGAAGAAACACATTCCAGTGTTGCACCAGCACAAATAAACTTCTTTTTGTCGTTTTTATTTTAATGCAAGGAATTTACCACACTTCTGCAAGTAGAAACCCCACTCAGGTAAAAGGATACCATCACTCATTACATTTTAACCTGAACATTAGAAATATGCTTGAACCTATTTGTAGCTGAGAATGACTGCACACCACCACCCTTTCTCACCTGATTTTGGTTTTTTTCGGTGTGTGCCAGTGGAGATCTAGCTGAGACATAGGTTTAGAGGGCTGTTTATGCTTACTTGGCATATCGGAAAGTTCCTTAAAGTTTCTGTCAATTTCATTCACTAGATGGCTGTACTACCTTTCTAGCCTATATTTAAACAATTTTTAAGCTTTTAAAGTTAAACTTAACTATTTTTTTATTATTATTTTTGATTTTAACTCAGACATTTAAGGTATTTGAATTCACTTCTATGAGCTAAACCTAACCTAGAAGATCAGGGCTGTCACTTGCAACCTACTTAGATTGCTCGCAGGTATGAACTTAATGCAGTATCTAATAGTATCTGAGATATCCTATTGTGATGGTCCTTAGGACCTGTGGGAGATCTGTGACATTTAGATGGCAGAAAGGAGCATCTGAAATGTCACTAACCAGCAACAAGTGGGCAATTGAATCCAGCCTTCAAGATATATTACATTTATCATATGCAAAATAAATGAACAATAGACTGGAGAGCAGTCTGAGCTTTTAGCAACATTCAGCTGACTTTGAAAAGAGTGCAGAAAAAAAAATGCAAAATAGACTTCTAGTTCAAAGAATTTCATGTAATGCTAAATAATATCTATATGTATCATTTCTTTTTCTTGTTTTTTTAAAAATAAAGCAGCAAAATGTCCTTCATGGAACATGTACCCTCAAGGTAGAATATTTTTTACACTTTACTGAAAACAATGCACTTTTTGTCATTTATAAAAAATGGCAATTACCTGTGGTCAGAACAAAAAACTCAATAAATAGAAAGACATGGCATTATTTTAAATATGTTCAAAACATGCTTAAAATTGGTTCTGCAAATACAGTTAGTGAAGTGAATATCTGTCAAAGAAATAGACCTGGTCAAAATATCCATCACCAGAGAACTGAACCAAAGCATAAACCCTGTGCTAGACCTGTGCTGAACAAGCACTGTAGCTATTAACCCCTTTTCAGAAACTTCCGCTTCACTTGTCCTTCATCTCCAGTTTTTTGCCTGCTGAAGTCTAAGGCAAAATTTATAGCTAGCAAGAAAGGTTAGCTACTATGTAAATTGTTATGATGTACTGGTATTCTCTTTTATTCTCAACAAAGAAAAAAAACATCAATATGGTGCTGATAAAATTAGTGATGCTTTTTTTTTTTTTTCCTGCTAATTTTATTCAGGAGGTTTTGAAAAAGTGGGAGATATGAATTGATGATAAATTAAAAAAAAAAAAAAAACCACACTTTTAAAATTATAACATAGCATTACACAATAATAGGTTAACCAAAATACTAAGGGAAGTCAGAGGTTGGAATGGGAATATATGTTTAAAATTTTTGCAAGTATTAAGCACTGTATAATATTTAATTGTGAAACAATAACTCCCCTACTCAACATGTATAAATTCAGTAAGTGCAATTAGCGCCCTAGCCTTAAAATATTTCTTTAAATTTGAATTATAATTGAAAATGTTAATGAATCTTCAAATGAATGGTATTAGAATAAGCTTTAGAATTGTTACAAACAGAATTAAATGGAAAGGTGAAATAACTTTATAAAAAGACATAGATAAACATACAAAATATACATTCCAGAAACATTTGAACACTTAGATGGTTCAAAATGCAACAAAATTAAAATCACATAATAAAAATGTTAAAAAATATTTTGTGGGTGTTTTTTGTTGGTTGGTTGGGTTTTGTTGTTTTGTTTGTTTGTTTGTTTGTTTTTCTCATATTAACCTGTTGAAGCAAAATTTATATTTGTCATTGCAGACCAGAGCCACTAAACTAATTTTAGAAATAATCCAAAAAGCTGTTACTGTTTCTGTATTTCCTGTTAATTAAAGTAAAAATAAATGTTTAAATAGAAGTCTGCAATGTTAATAGACAATGCTAAGTTCCAGTTATATTCACAGTGAAGAAATAGAAACAAAAATGTCACTATCCACTGTTTCATAGTTTTTTCATGTTCATTTGTTTATTGCTGTTGTTAACAACAGTTTCTTTTGAATTTTGTCTTCATGGAAGGCACCCAGTCACAGAGACCTCAGCCTGTTTATGAGCCAGCCCTGTTTTTCATGTAACAGCTTTGTCAGTTCAAAAGGGCGCAGGCTCCGAGTCAAATTTGGGAGACGAATAGCAGAAAAAAATCTTCTATCCTACACAAAAAGAAAATTGAGTAACAAGGCTAAATGGAACTTGTGCAGAAAACCCATAAAAGTATGTATCATTGTAACCAGCTCCCCCTTCTCATCACTTCATGCAGGATCATGGTCATGAAGACATTTTTGGTAGTAACCTGCAACTCTTAAGCATTAGGAATGCACTATTTTCTTTACGAAGTCTTTGTTCCTCAATTGTGTTGTATATTGCTTCAAAATACTGGTTTCAGACAGATAACAAAGAGGTTATCTGCTTTCAGTCAAGCAAAAAGGAAGAATAACTCATCAACAGTGTGGTATCATTCAGAGAATGAGATTAAGCGCGTGCACCAGTAAAAGAAATGGGATTTGTTCATGACTGTGTGCTGTAGCACCCTACAGCTGTGTTACTTCTCATGCCCTGGGCCAGCGGGATTTCCAGAGGAAATGCACACCTGGTAAGATGTTGGTCTCTGTTGTGGTCTAACCCCAGCTGGCAACTGAGTACCACGGAGCTGCTAACACTGTACCAGCTACTGGAAAGAAAACTAACTCTAGCCCATTCAAAACCAAGACAGTCTCATAAAGAAATTTCAAAACACTAAAATAGTAAAATTTTTGTTTCTTTGTTTTTCTCAGTGATTTGGTCTCCCTCGTGAAGGCATAGAGCCAGTAGGCTCTGAGCTTCAGCTTCCCCACATATCAGCTTGTATATCTCTTTTCTGGTAGCTGGGCATCCCAAATTTCCATGTCTTTTCAGGACATTTTTTATGAATTCTCTTTTCAGAATCCTGATGTTATTTGGCAGTCTCTTAATCCAGACATGTTTTTGTCTCTCTAATCTGTCTTTGAGATCTGCTTTTCTTATATGGGCTGGCTACTTCAACAATCACATGATTTACAGCCATCAGTGAAATTCATCCTTACTTTGCCCCACAAGAGAAGGAGAGGGGAAGCACAGGAGGCCAGATCAGCCCTGCCATGCCCATGTTGGATTCCAGAGAGCATCAGAAACAGCACTACGTTCTGCACAGCCAGGCAACAGCCTCAGGTAGGTTAGTCCCACCATATCAGAGCAAAGTACGACAGAGACCTGGATAGTGAATAGATTTCTTGTACTTCTCATTACTGATTTCAAAGGTGTCTCCAAGGAGGAAAAAAGCCCCCTTCCATGAATAAATAAAATTCTACTTGTCTGTTTTCATTGTTATCTTCCTGGGTTTTACTGGTCACTTTTGTTCTTCCTGGATTTTACTAGGCAAGCAGAGGAAAGGAGAAAGGGTATTTAGTATGTGAGCACTCAGATACCAAGGTGTTAAAGTCTGCTCTACTCATATATGCATATGTTACTAGGAAATGTGGTACTTGTTCACTCAAAAAAAATTATGCTTATCTAATGCTTTATCTCTAGGGTCCACTTTTCCTCCCAAAGAATTTCTGAAAACCTTACTCTTTTTTTTGTCAGTGCTTACTGTGAGTTTACTGGGAAGCAGTGATAAAAAAGTACAAGAAAGTAATTTCAGTACAAGGAATAAAAAAGAGAATATAATGATTTTCCTTATACAATCTATATGCAAGAGAATCTTGTGCAGGTATGTACTGATAAATGGTGACTACACAGATAAACAATTGTGTGTGCATATAGATATATATGTGAGCACATGCAAATACACGTGTGTATTTATTTTTTTTTTTAGTTACAGCATGAACATGAATATTCCTGGTACCAGAGGAAGGTCCCAGAATGTGGCACAGAGAAATTGTAGATGTGTATCACATCATTTCCAGGAAATTATGACATGATGTTTAAAGGTATTTCATTATGATAGCTGTCCGGCATAAAATCTTAAAATCCATGTGTTTATAGCACACTTACCGATGTCTATACATATGCATGCATATATGCAAAACATGTCTTTTCATTTGGTGTTGAAATTAATTATTACTGAAACGAAATAAATTGTATGATGTTAACTAATCATAATGAAGACAGATCCCTCAAATTCTTTGTGATGTTATCATTCTAGTCACTCCTCCAGGTAGAATAAAATGAAAATTTATAAGAAACAAAGCATCTAGACCTATCTCTATGTAGCTCTGCTCCCTACACTATTTCTTGGTAGGTGCAAACTCTGTTTGGTGTTTCTTACACCTGCTTGGCTGCTGCAGTTGTCTCCATTTCCTACCTTTCAATTTTCTTTCTCATACCATGGTCAATTGCACACTAGAAGTTTTTAGAAGGAGAGTGAAATAATTCCAAAGAGTTATTCCAAGCCTTGAAATGACAAAACCAAAAACGTATTTCTTGAAAGAGAATAATATAACTGTATAACAATTCAACTCTCAAACAAGTGAAGAGCAATGAAAGGGGAGAGTAGGGAGTCGAGAAGCCCAGCAAGTATCTCACTGACTGCTCTGGGAAATGGAAGAGGTCAAGAAATAATCTTTTTATCTAATTTCTTCACAGATAATAGTGCAAGTATTTCAACAATGTTCTGGAGACTAAATTTTTAGTACGGGGGACATGCATCTTTTGGCTGTAGCTCTGCCTCATCCTCCTTGAAATTGCTGCTGTGATCCCTCCTCTAAACATTTTGGTCAGAGTAAATCAGGTGACTGCTATCAGCTTAAATAGCAGGCAAGACTCGTTAATGTAAAGAACCTTTGTTAGAGGCCTTTTGTAGGAGATGTTTTGTTCCTATGCAAAAGGAGGCACTGGCAGCAGCTCGCTTCCTGAGCCACACCAGCGCAGGGAACGGAGCTCCTGCTCTTCCACTGCCTGTCCAGTGAGGTGGTTTGCCCCTAAAATGAGACATAAAGGCATCTTCTCTTACAGGGCTAATGATAAAACCAGAGGGTAACCTTAAACCAGATGATCATATATCTTCACTGACTCTTTCATTAGAGTTTCTCTACCCATTGTGAACTCCTCAGATAGTCCCTCGGTGACTAAGGGAGAAGACAGTTCCAACTGTTTTCACATTAATTAACGTTTCCTGAATTTCACTCTGAGGTTTGTCTAGATACACCAGAAAAAAGAACCTTGGAAATTAGGCATTTGGATTATCTTTCATGCTGGATGTTTTAATTCAACTCAATCATACAACATTAAGTTTTAAGATGCATTTTGTTATTGAAAAAGACATTTTTCCCACCCTAGTTGCATAGTAGCAACAGTTGATGCCTAACCAAAATGAGGTTAACACCCTATCTACATATTAAACATAAATTCTGAAAACATTAATCCTCTTAGTTTATTAAATGTCCATTTAATTGAATGTTTGATGTGTAATTGTTGAAAAAGCGCAATGGCTAAGACACACTGTATGTAATTATTCTTTGGGGGTTTTTAGTGTAGATTGTCAAAACAAAACAAAAAATAAACCAAAAAAAATTTTAAAGCTCTGCAAACTCCTAACATGCAAGCAGATTCTGAATAAAGGGCTTCATGGATTATTTTTATTCAGTCATTTTCATAACAATGTAATATGCTTTGTGATTTCCATAAAATTACTTCAAACTACAGTGATTGTCCCACGTGAGTCAGAAGGCTTCTTTGAGGTATGCATATCACTCTTTCATTTCATAAAAAAGCAGGCTGGTGCAAAAAAAAAAAGTTAATTTTCTTATTTTGAAAGCTCTGATGCTCTGCCTTCACAATTGTTGTGATCTGAAATTCTGTATCATATGCAGAAAAAAAATCACTTTTTAACTATTACTCTTGAAATGAGAAAGCTCATTGGTCTGATCACAGAGACAGATTTGTCTCTTTAGCATTTTTCATAATGAAGAGACATTAGATTAATGTCCACTTACATAACATGATTAATGATATGATCAGAAGCAGCTCATGTTGGAACAGAATGAGTGCAAACCACCTAATCAAACAAAATGATTGGGGGTTTTAATTGTTTATAGCAGTAAAAGGTCATGTGAAGTCCCTTCTAGTAACTCATCTTTCTCTTCCTGTATTTTAGTTCTCCTTTTCTGTCCCTGAGAATGATGATTAGTTACAATTAAAGGAAAGCAAGGCAGTTAGCTTGACAAGCTCAGGATTTGGGAATTATTATAGTCATTAAAGGACCATCTGATAACCATATTAAACTTCATCATTCACATTGTCAGGTTTCTCTCTGACATACACAAAGCAAAGTACATCAAGTACAGCAGTGCTTCAAGAGAGTGGAGCAAATGTATCACCTGATTTAACTTCACTGAAGTGAGAGGAGATACTCTCCAGCTTAATTTTGTTCTGTGAATTCTCAATAATAAGATAGCTCAGAGTGACCCCAAACTGCCTGACTTAGAGGGGTTCTTTATGTTCATGCCATTGCTAGTGTGTGGTGATCTCATATGACAACCTCAAATGCACCCTTAGATTTGATTAATTGTTCAGCCTCATGTTCTGCATGGACTTGCACAGCAGAAAGTTTATAGAAATCTAATTTCAAGAGCCTGTTGCCCTTTTGATGCCACCTAAGTCCCTGGAATTAATTTTGATTTCTTATACAATTTTAGAGCCACATCCTAGTCAGGATGAAACATAACTTTCTGAAAAATGAATAAACATATTCTTGAATCCATATTCATATGCAGGTGAATGTGTTGGTAACATTTCACGATTTTTACTTTTAAAACTTTCCAATTAAAAGACATTATGGCTAAGGCACAAGGAGTAAGTGTCCTATTCAGGAGCAGTATCTTAACCCTACAAACATGGGGAGAGACAAAAATTGTTCTTCCTAATACAGCTCTGAACCCCTGACCCAGAACAGCATAATGCACTATTTTAGCAGATCAATCACACAGCAGAGTGTAACTTCACACAGAGCACAGTGGTGGGTATCAGCATTTGCTTACCTGCTAGCACTCCCAGCAGTGGTCAAAGGTTACCAGCAAGATGATTAAAAATGTGCCTGCTAGACATCTTTCAATATGTCACAACATGTCATTTTGTGCTATGCATTTCAGAATGAAGTAGCTTTCTCCTTTTAAGACATTGTCATTTGGTCTGTCAGTTTGCTTTAGACTGCAGAAGTACCCAATTCTTTTTGATAACAGCTGCCCAAAATACTGCAATTCTGGAAGCATACAAAACCCCCCCTATTTTTTCATATATTTTCTCTACATCTAAGAATAGTCATTCTGTGAGATTAGAAAAATATTTCTGTTTTTTTAAAAATTTGTTTAATCAGATATAGTGAGAGTGAACTGCAAACACAAATGATACAGTATTTTATTTCTCCTACCATACAGTAGCACACTGCACAATTTCTAAGTACATAATAGAAGGAAAATAAGAGAAGGTGATTGTGGCTGTTCAGTCTCAGCTGGAGGTGTCAGGCTAGATTTTGTGTCATTTGTTCATTTTATATAAAGCACTTCCCCCAGATCTAGTTTATGTGTGTGAATTTTGCAGTGTTATGGAGAAAATTCAGGGTTTTTTTTAACTGGATTTTTCTCCCCACAGTTTAGTCTCAGATTTTTTTTTTTTCTTCCTTGCAGCATAAGATATTATTTTTGCCTTTCTTGCATCTCCTTTTTCAAAGACCTGATGTTAGGGAAACCTTCTTGATAGCAGTAGGAATTCGAGTCTCTTTCTGGAAGCAGATATGCGATATAACAAAAGTGCCACAGTTTTGTTGACTAGAAGAATTCCTATCAAATTAAATAGAATCTGAAGCCATCAGAAACAGAATTAGTATAGAGAAGCCTGTAAAAAAAGTAAACAAAATAATGCTTCCTCTTCTCAGAGAATTGGGAGGGAGACAGCCACAGACTGATTAACCCACTAATGACTGAGATGAAGATTTAAAGCCCTTGTGTTCATTTTCCCTATGCTGTGCTGACAAGAGGTTTTCACAGCTGAGTTTCTGGGGTGGTGGTGCTGTTGGTTTTGTTTTTGTTTGTTTGCTTGTTTTAATGACTTTGCTTCCTAAGTTGGCAAATATGTACATACGCTGTACGTATCTACATTAGAAGAGCATGGAAGGAATCATGCATAAAACATGTACCAGGGAAGGCATTTAAAACCAGAACTATAAAAGGACTTGGGTACTCACTGTTTGACTTTCAAAATCCATCTCAGGCACCATCCAACCATTTGTAGCAAATGTTTCCTCTTTTCACAGCGGAAGTGTTTTGGATGAAGTGGTTAGAGCCAGCAGCTTTGATTTAACCATTCATTCCAAATACAAATGAGCACAATGGAATTATTCCTGTAATGGGGAGCAATTTACCAGTACAATTTAGCCAGAAATTAGTTTTGTATCATCGACACCAGTGTGAAACAGCAGATGACTAATGAAACAAATGACACAAAACTAATGAAGTAGCATGGTGAATTAATATGCAGACCTTTCTATTTCTATAAGAAGCTAAAAAATATCTCTAATGGCTTTTATTTGTGATTATCTACAGCCGGTATTTTTTAAAGAATCATTGATCGTATTCAAGCAAATAAGAACTGAACCCCACTAATGCCCACAAAAGTCTGCCTTGCCTCTTAGCACTTTGACAAATTGAACATGCCAATTGCCAGTTATGCTATTTTTTAGTGGTAATCTACTGTGATGTTTATTACTGAACTGTCCAATTTCTTTTTATTAATTTTCTTACTTAACTTTAAAATGGTGACATTCTCATGTTCTTTGTCTTTGGTCTTATTTATTTCACACGAAGCACATGGAAATTAAGCCTTTTAATTTTTTTTTCCCCCCGCTGTATAATGTGAGATGATATTCAAACACCAATATTACTTTCTTTTTCCATATTGCTCTTGCATTTATAAGGGTTCAAGGGAGTAAACTGTCCTGCACAGAGGGTTTTGTTCAGCATTCAACCTGATGGCAAATCAGTAAACTCACATAACAATGTCAGTGACACAAGACATAAGGCTAATAAATTTTGAGAATGATTTTTACCACCATTTAGACAATGAAATTATCCTATAATGTAGCAGCTCTTCATGTACTACCCTGTATTTTTCAGGCAGTTTTTTCACATTTCCTTGAAATACTTAGTAGATGTCCTTAGAATCCTAGAATTTAGAGTATATTAAACTGTCTGACTTGCACTGAATAAATTTCAATGAAACACTTGTGACCTTGAATCGATGAGCTTTGTGGAAGCTTCCTTATGCTGAATTTTTACAAGAAATGTTAATGTGACATGGAGAAACAAAGAGAAATTAGTCATGAAAGAAACCTTTCATTTTCAGAGCTTTGTAACAAGTACTTTTACATAGATCCTATTCTTAGGGAGAAGGGTCATTTCTTCCAAGAAAGCTCATCTAGAAAGTTCTATTTTTATTTTTTTTAATACTGTATAAATTATTGCATTTGATGCTTTTCTTGTGGTATTTCAGTATTTCCAAATCCAACCTCTTCCAAAAGAAAGAGTTACCGAGTTGCAAAATCAAAACAGAAAGTCAGCTGTTCTTTTTCACATCAAAATAAGGTCTGGGTCTTGGTCAAAGGTCTTCATGGAAGAATTCAAGAGAATTTCTTCTTTCAGTTAACACAGCTGTGATTTACTGAGACACAATCTTCACATGCACTTGAGCATAATAATAATTTTTCCAGTTCCCTCTTGTCTCAATTAGCAGCACTGTCAGAAGCACCAAATATGCTGTTGTCATCTCTTTGGACTCTATTACTTTTCATAAATACCTCTTTGTTGCAGAAATGTTTCTTCTAATCCAGACACTAAGCCATCTAGCTCATGAGAGCTCTTTAGCAAGACCAGAAATGTCTAGGAATGGCTTTACTGCGAAATGCTGACGTCTGCCAACATGAGCCAGACAGGCTCATAATGATATATAGTGCATATAACAATATAAAATTGCAAACAAAAGTAAGAAATTGTTATGGATTAGTTTCTAAGTCACACAAGAATAATACCCTTGGAATGACTTTAAATAGCAGTCCAAGCAGGTTTTCTGCAAATATCCAGGTAGAATTATCCATGATTTTTAGAAAATCATGGAATCATAGAAGGGGTAGGAATCTAGAACCCCTAGTTCTAAACTAACTAAACACCCTCCTGACATGAGTAGTAACACCTTCCATAGATGAGGTTGCTCAAGGCTTGTCTAACCTGATATTCCTGGCAAAGAATCCCTCTCCAGTTCCCCAGTAGGTCCTCTTCAGCTACTGGGAAGTTGCCATGAAGTCTCCATGCGACCTTCTCTTCTCCAGACAGAACAGCCCCAGCTTTACCCTCCTGTCTTCATAGAGGAGGTGGTCTAGTCCTCTCAGCAGCTTCATGGCCCTCCTCTGGACTTCCTCCAGGAGTTCCAAGTATTTCTTAGGTTGGGGGCATCAGAACTGTACTCCATACTCCAGGTAGGGTCTCAAAAGAGCAGAGGGGCAGGATCCCACTCCCCTATCTGCTTGTCACGCTCCTTTTGATGCAGCCCAGGGTTCCATTGGTTTGCTGGACTGTGAGCACACAACATGGGCTCACACTGAGTTTTTCATCAACCATCACCCACCATGTTTTTCTCCACAGGGCTGCTCTCAATCATTTTTTCACCCAAGCTGTTGGTGTGTCTGGGATTGTCACAACCCAGGTGTAAGGCCTTGCACTTTGCTCTGTTGAACCCCATGAGATTTGCATGGGCGAAGCGAGCCATGCTTGTCCAACGTGTCTCCAGTGTGTCCAGGTCTGTCTGGGTGACATCCCTTCTCTCCAGCATGTTGACCACACCACACAACTTGGTGTCATCAGAAAACTTGCACTCAATCCCCCTGTCCCTGTTACTGATAAAGATGAACAGTATCAGCCCCAGTGCTGGCCCAAGGAACACCACTCATCACTGGTCTCCGGATGGACCCTCTCTGTGCACACTCTGTTCAGCCATCAAGCCAGTTCCTTATCCACAGAGCAGCCCATCCATTGAATCCATGTCTCTCCAATTTGGAGACAAGGAAATCACGCAGGAAAGTATCAAACACTTTGCTTGAGTCCAGGTAGATGATGTCAGTTGCTCTGGCCCCATCCACCAGTGCTGTAGTGCTGTCATAGAAGGTCACCACCTTTGTCAGGCATGATTTCCCCTCCGTAAATGTTGGCTGTTACTAATCACTAATTTTTGTTTTCCTTCTTTTGGCATATTTCCAGGAGATTCTGCTCCATAGTCTTGCCAGGCACAGAAGTGAGACTGACTTGTCTGCATTTCCCCAGGACTTCCACTTTCACCTTTTAAAAATATTATTCAACAAATTAATTGAGCTTAATAAAACATTCTGGACCACAAGTATTTACATGACTTAAATGCAACATGGTACCATCTCGTCAGTCATTGATGCAAGTATCTGCCACAGAACAAAACAATTCTCACCATAGCTAAGAACCTAGTAATTTCTAATTTTTTTTTCCCCATTTTTCCAAATTTTCTGTCTATATTCTTCTCCTGAGTAATAAAGATACACAAAAAGCAAGCACTGATTCTACTCACCCTTCCTCAGCATATATCCCACCTTGTATTAAAATTTTATTTCAATTTATTTCAGAGCAAGTGTTGACCATAGGCATACAGGTAAAATATAACAGATAAGTGAGAGAAGAATTGAACATAGCAGTGCTTTTTGTGAAGCCCATTTCTGGATGAAAAATATCATAGAAAAGGCTAACAACATGAGCTAAAAAGCACAATGAGCTGTAGTAAATGTTGAACTGTTACCAAGAACAAAAATTCAGATTCCTTTAGCTGACCATGAACTCATAAGATGAAAGAATAAAGCTTCACTCTTTCAGAGGAAACAGAAAACAACATCCACCAGAGTAAACTGACTTCTGCAGTACAAAGGAACAGGAATGTAACCCCACAGCTTCTAATTCTGTACTCTTAGTGAAGGTGCACTATCAATAATAGTAATGATAGTAGTGAAAAATGGTTAATTACCTAAAGACTCCTATCAGCTTCTTTGTGAAAGAGGCATTGAGAAAACATTCAAAGGAAAACTTTCACTTTTTTTTTTTTTTTTTTTTTTTTTTTAAACACTTTTCGCATCTTAAGGCTTTGTTCTCTTCCAAACATCTGGAATTTCATATTTTTTCACGATTTTCCAAAATGTTGGTGGTTCGATATTTTGGCTGCTCTCGCTCTCTTTTCTGTTCTGTTTGTCTCTAAAGAATACAGCTGTCTCGAGCAGAAATAGCAAAGCTACTTCTGAATTGAAAATTTGCTACTCATGTCAGCACAGCATTCCTTATAAGTTAATTCATATTCACGTGTGGATCTTGTTTATGCATTTATAAATTTATGATTCTTTTTGTACTGAAATAATAATAAAACAAACCAAGCCTGGGAATTCTGTGAAGTGTTCCGTCTCTGATTATATATGAAGCTCTTCTGTGTCCTCTGCCACGCCTCTAATCAGGAGTGTATATATATATATATATAATTTTCAGAAATTAACAATAATTTCTCAGAAAGCATACATGTAGAGCCCTATTCCTGAAGATATACAAGTGATATAGAATTCCAGTCTCATGATTATCAATAAAAGTGAAATAATGCTTAAGATCCTATCACCTTAAAAGTTAGATCAAGGCCAAACATATTTAGATGCATTCTTGTTTGAGAGTGATTCCAGTGAATCTTTTAAAAAGCTTTGAAACACCTCATATCCTCATGTGATGTATCCAATTCAAGAGACCTTAGGGCATACCTCACAAATGACTGCAGAAGGATGTAGTTATTATAATGTTTAGCTTAAATCTTAGGCATTTGCATCTTAATAATTCCAACTTGTAACCTGTAATTCCTATTTTTGATTTGTTTTCAGAACACACTGTATTTGTAGAAAAGTGTAAATACTAGCTTGGGAATACCTAGACTGACATTCATAGATGCTGATATAAAGAGAACAGAAATTACTAAACTAGAAGAGAGATATCATCTAGATTTCTAAATCTTATAGTTATAAAGATGAATTTTGCACCACCACCCCAATTCTATTTGAACATGTGTTGTCCTTTGGTCAAAGTTACAGGATGAGCTTCAATATTTTTCTAAAATGTATTTCCAGGCAAAGTAATATTTAACCAGAATATTACCTTGTTTCTATTCTTCTGTTGCATATAAATCTGCATTAAAAAAAAAAAAATATATATATATATATATATATCAGGTACAGTGACAGTGATAACAGATCCATGGCTCTGAAAAATTCACATAAATACACAGACTCACACTCAAAAATCTTGCCATCTTATTTTAATAGAAATCATACCAAATACCACGTTCTTTGACTAAATCATTTTTTGTATGAAGTGGAACTATATATCTGACCACTAAATGCTAACTTTGTTATAGATATAGCAATGGCTGAATGAACACTTCACTGGGGGAAAGTTATTGTTGGGTTTTGTTGGTTGTTTTCTTAAGGGAAGAAGTCTGATTGCAACAACACATTCCTAACCAAAACTAAGCTTCTGCCTGATAGGATTGTGATGAGAATGATTATAGATTATGGATAGGTACTTTCCACTCAGCAAATCACAGATAGTAGAAAGATAAGCTGAGAAAAAGAAAAAAAAAAAAAATCAAAACAAACAATAACAAAAAAAAAAAAATAAAAACACATACTTCACACTGACTACCAAAAGATATTCTGTATGGATTGAATATATCTAAGAACAGGATGAAAATAAAAATCATTAAATCCTTCATTAATATTCTAATTGCCTCAGCATCTATCAGAAAACTGTATAAGTATTAAATAATTTTCAAGAGCATACAAGACAGAGATGAGAGAAGCCTTTAAAAATCCAGTCTGTAACTGCCCTTCCCCCAAGAACCAAACTACATTTCATGAGAAATGCCTTCCAAATGCAATGCTGATTCTCAGCTGGAAGAGTGCCACTTACATACTCGGGCATATTTAAGGGCAAAACACATTTCAAAAAGAGATGTTCAGTGCTATCAGAAAAGGGGAGGCTCTGGCAAAGCAATTTACTACAAATGGGTATGCTGGAAAAGATCTTATCTTATGAGCTAACAGAGGGAATGAAAGTGAGCAGAGCAAACTGCCAACAAGTCAGGAGTTTTGGGGTACTATTCTGCTATTACACAGTTTGAACTTCTGCATAATCATTTCTGTAAGATGTTAAAGTTTATGCCAAGGTCACCTTCATGTCAATTAAGCATAATTTTCACAAGAGAATGTTTGTATATCCCTTGTCTTTCTATCAGGAATCCCAGTACTTTGGACAAATAAATTCACAGCTAGAAGTGGATTTAAAATCTCTCACTTATGAAAAAAAGACCTAAACAAATTTTTGTACATGAGAAGCTGATGAAGGACTTCCCTAATGCTCTGGGGTGTTTTGAACGGTATCACAGAAAGACTGAGTACAGCTAAAGCTGGTGCAAATATCCCTCATGTTGAAGTAACAAGTGATCAAAAATGAAACAATGGCCATTAACAGCAGTTTCAGTGGAAAAAGATGAGGTTCTTTCATGATGTAAGAAACTGACTCATCTTGTACCTTGCCACGACAGCTCTTTCCTGACAGATAACAAAGGTATTTTTTACATAGTCTGCCCCAGAGACAATTCCTTCTGGAAGGAAATCATCATTCACTCTCCAGTTCTCAGCTGGACTCACCAGCCTGGCTGTAGCACACAGCAATTCGATCATCTGAAGTACCACAGACACAACAGGTTCCTAAAGACACTCTAAGAAACTTGTCATTTGTACATGGAAACGAGTCAGCCCTGGAGCACTCTTTTGGGAGCTGCCATTTCAGAGTCTGTGCCTTACACTGGAAGTTTGCCTATTGTGAATTCCCCTGGAAAAAGAGCATTCAAGTTCTTCAGAGTGCAGGATGACAGTTTAGTGGCACCATATGGCAATATTATCTGATAATGACATTTTCCAGGTACAGATAAAGTTTTCTTAACTTCATTGATTTCAGGAGTTGTGATATATGCAAAAGAAGACAAAATCAGTAGTGGAGTGAACATCATTGCATGCAACACCTAATTCAGCATAAGCAGAGCTCAGGGAAAGGAGATATCACACATTCTTATTCTAGTACTACACCATTAGATGCAAATGCATTTTCTGTTACCAGAGCAGATGTCATTTTGCATTTCAGTTCAAAAAAAGACTACAGCCAAGACAGTCACTGTACTCCTATTTTCTAATAGAAATTTCAGATTTGTTCCTTCCCCCCCCCCCCCCTTTTTTTTTTTTTTTTTTTTCTTTTCTCCCATTCTGAAATAAGCTCTTCAAGCTGGAGAAACACACTATTAAGAGAGAGTGTGGTAGTGAAAATGTCATCACTGCTTAGTGGAAAAATCTTAATATGGAATAGGCATAGATGCCTCTATGTACGTAGATATGTGAGAAGCCATGTTCATAGTGTTCACAATTTAGCAGATTACATAAATTGTTTTATAGTACACTGTCCTGAGTCCTTTCTAAGATTTTACTACTGTAACCTTTATCAAAAAATGTCAAAAATTCTTATGAGGGTAAATAATTGAGATTATTAAGGGAAAAAAACCTCCACACTAACAGTAATGGGCATAGTTCTTAAGTAATCTAAGATGAGACTGTTTTGCTAAACTCTGCATCTATATTTTTCTCTTTGTGCAATGATAATTTCCTCTTTTTTCTCTAAGTCGCAAAAGATTTTTTGAAACAATATACTTTTTTAATTGCCCTGCCTGTCTGCATTTTGTTGACTCAATAATTTCTGTCTTATGGCCTTTATGCGTAGGAAGTACATGTTGGCCTTTGTTACTGATGAGTTTTTCCATATGTAAACTAGGGAAAATATTATTTGTATTTCTGAAGGAAATTGTACAGTTTGATTTAATTTACTTTGGGCTGTACTCTAAAATCCTAAATTCATTAAGATCTGGAAAAGTCCACATAGTGTTACTCTAGATCATGCTGCTCTAAGGATGGGCTAAGGCTTCTTGCACCTCCTGGGATAGCCTATGGAGACCTTACACTATGAGAAAAAGAGCCAATATTTATAACATTCCAGGCTTGTGAATGTATTTGAATTAGTGTAGATGTGACTGAGGCACATAACTGCAGTGAAATACAGCACATTAGGAATGTCACATCAACGAGGAGTCTTGATGATATTTGCAGTTAAATAAATCCAGACGGGTTTTTCTAATATGAAAAACAAAAATAACTTTCAAGTTTGCTTTTCTTAAAAGCCTGCCAGATTTCAAAGGCTTTGGAAGAAGTGCTGGAAATTTCAAGGAAGAAAGACATCTAAGAGGCATGTAGGCAGAGCTGCTGCTTGTTCTGCTCTGTTATACAAAAGGATGGAATGGGGGACATTTTAGGAGACCAGACATTGTGCAGCAGATGAATGCTGTATCCAAAATTCTCATTTATCCTGAACAAGAAGGGTTTCCTTTTGACCATGTCACAAACCCTGTTGAATAAAACTGCCCAAAGAAGAATATTTCCTCATAGGAAATCTGAAGATGAACTGTAATCCCAAAAGAATGCTTTAGATTCTGACTTCTTTTTGCATCAAAAAGGAAGTCAATATTTAAGTAATTCTAAAGATTTTCCCCAGCTTGGCGAAAGGTTCCCCCCAGACTATGGTGAAATAAAGTAAGGGAAAAAGACTTTTTAGTTCAACTTATCTGATATATATTACAATGAAGAGAGTCTGGTGCAAAATCAAATGCAGTTTTCTTTTAATCTATTTAGATTTCTAATCTTCATCATATTTGAACTATTTACAATTACAGCTCTGTTACCGGGCAGAGAAGCAGTTGTTTTTGCTTTGATGACAGGGAACATGGGCATGGAACAGCTCAGAACCAAGATTTTAGATGCCGGGATTTCCAAAATTCACTGATTTTGAAAAGGGTATTGAGCCATAAATATTGTCAGGCCTGTGCTGCTTTGGATTCTTGATGACTACATGCCTGTAATAATCCTACACGGTATCCAACAGTCCTTTTTTATTGTGTTCATCACTTCAAGGACTCAAAAAGTGTCTGGGTACAGCAGTATCTGTGACATGTTAGTTTGCAATATCAATATATTGTATCTGTTGTGAGAATTTAAGCATAATCTAGTTTAGCTGCTTTTAAGAATTCAGAACTGTGTCACTACTGCTCAGCTATGCATAAATCCATTGACTAGTGTATTTATCAGATTTTCCAGGTATTGCAATATGTTCCTTTTTTCATGGAAGAACATTGAAAATTATGTAGTTTATAAACAGTGTTTACAGTCTCAGGAGCAATGAATATACCAGGTTTCTGTTTTATTTTTGTTTTTCTCCTGAGTGACTGCAAAGGATTATTTCTCAGAAACTGTTTTTACCAGAACTTTATATAATCCATTTGCAAATTGGGAAATAAAATATTTTCTCACATCTCTAATAATAATTAGCTTGACACTCAAGGCAATAAAGCAAAATCATTTAGATAATTGGAAGCATCTAAGTAACCAATTGTTCGATAATGTCTTTGTGGCTTAAGGAGAATAAATAAGAAAGTAGTTCCCAAGTGAATATCCAATGCACAGTCTCTGCAAATGTTTCCCATGCAGACACTATCAAGGATGTGTCACTTGCAGTTACTTGCAGAACACTGTCATTTCACATCTGATGATGATGTGGTGAAACAGAGTGTGCTTCTGCAATGCCATGAAAGGAATACAGAGCACATGTCTGAAACACCTCTGGAAGTCCCTTCCAGATTCTGGGTCCTGTTGTGACATTCTGCTGAATTCTCAATTGTACCACCCTCCAAAATTGTTAGGGGATTCACAATTGCACCAAATACCCTGCTCTACTGGTCTCCACTGGAATAACAAAAACAAATTGATATTTTTCCAACTATATCTCTCTTCAAGTTGGTTTAATTTCACATAAAAAGGTGTAAACAAGTTGAAAAACATCCAATGATGATTCACTGAATACTTCTGACTAGGGAGTAACAGGGGTTGTTAACCACTTATTATGACTCCTAGGCTGTGCCTCAATGAAGGAAGCAAATTGTACTTTTCTGAGAACACCCAGCCCTAAATTACACAAACAGTTACTCATATGCTCTGCCAACAGTCGAGCACTCAGGTCAGTAAAATACTGGAATTCATTTTGTGTAGCTTGGCACTTTTCACAGTGATCGATCTTTCTTTCTTCCTTGGAAAAGCTCTCTTCTCATGGTGATTAACAATAACAACAACAACAACAACAACAAAAACCCATTATAATCTTCCTGCAAAGGCAGGGGTTTAGCTTCCTGCTGCAGGGTAGTGTCAATTGTCAGCGTCTTGTTTGGTTTGTTTAGCTGGCTTTTATTCTTCTCTGACATTTAGAGATTATGTGTTTTCCTTTTCCTCCTCCTCATTGCTAGAGCCATCTGTGGGCCTTTACACAGACACATCCATTAGGAATATCAGATAGACAACGCTAATGTGCACTGGAGTAAGATGACAAGCTCCTTCTCTTAATTAATGCCATCTCTGCTGCTCAAGTGAGGATTGCAAGCTTCTGAAGTAGCTTGAAAATGAATTGTTCTTAATTTCCATGAGCATTTTTCTACCACATTTAGACTGCTCCATAAATTAAACCGTAAGGGGTCTTAGGATCCTGATCCCCAGAAACCACATCTCTACCTGTGCATTAAGTGCACTCTGGGATCAGTCCTGGATGATGGACCTTTGTGGTCTGCAATGAGCGCTCTGTCAAACCACCCCCAAGCCCCCCTGCTCAGGACTTGGCATGGGCCTCTTCTGTGTTGAGTACCTGCAATGCCCATCCTCTTAATTTATTAAACAAAAAAGGGGGAGCTGTTGTATTTTGTTGGAATGTTTATTTTTGCTTCCCCTATATTTCATGTGTTAATGGTTTACCCCAGATTTTGTATACTCCCTTTTGTTCCTTATATAGTTATTCCACACCCTTTGTTCCAGCACCTTCCTTGTCCATCATCTAAATCCTGCCTAAACTCCTTGTCAGTTACTGTAAAACCTATCCCTTTTATCCAGAAAGTTCTGTTATGTACCCTTGGAAACCCCATTGGACTCTGTAACACAATCCCTCCCACAGAGTAACCCTATTGGTTTCCCCAGGTGTACTATCCTGCCCTCTACTCCTTCCCACTTATCTCCCATTGGTTAATTGTTTGTGTCTACCCCTGTCACACCCCCTGCATAAAACCCCACGCACATGAGTGCTCTCCGCCTTTCCTTCCCTCGTGGACCCATTCACAATAAGCACATGGATTTACCCAAGAGAAGAAGGTCTCCTCGAATCCTTTGTCCTGGTCCTCGTGGATGCCAAAGGCTCAAGGAGTGTGCCTCCACTCCTACAGGTTCCGTACATCCTAAGGCTTTGCTGCGGGAGCACAGTTCCCCACTCCTGTAGAAACGCCCAGGTGCTGAGCTGGCCTATTCACCCACAAAGCCAAAAGATTCCCACACTTCTGGTCAACAAACACTGCATGAGATGGCTCAGCTCTGCACCATAAGAGAGCTTAGCAGGGTGTCTCTGACTGTTCAGTGGAGGGACATCTTAGAGCCACCATTACTTCATTCATTCTATGCCCCAAGCTTTCTGTCTGTGCAAGCTTTAATCAAAGAGGATTTTATTCCAAGCATGGAAAACTGACTCCAGTAAATACTCAAGACCCAGCTGGAACAGCTACCCAGAGCTGTGGCCTGGGAGTACTTCACAGATGCAAATGATCAACATGTAGCTGAAAGGAGTATGAGCACTGAGCACATGGACCCCACATATCATATTTGCTAAAACCCCATTATGGTAAAACACTAATGCAGATAGCAGAGACAGGAAAGGGGCTAAAGTCTGCCTATATCCTATCTTTATATGGTAGTATTTTCAGCATGAATTAATGAAGTAGCCAACATCATCTGATCACTGTATCTCATCATTAATGTTAGCAGCCATAATTTCCATCAGAGAAACTGAGAATACTTTTTCATATTTAGATTTTCCTGAATGTTTCCTTGCTTCTACCTCCTACTTCCATGCCATTTCAGCTAAGCTAAATCTTAAAATAATGCCCTTATAATTTCCTTTCATTCCTTGTTTCATTTTTGTATGCAAAGCCTGCTTTTCTCATATGCATTCTGTCAAAAAAATATTTGTAATGTATGATCATTTTTCTTCATCAACTATCATGTAGGCAGCTGTGATATGTAACCTAAAGTTAATTCGTGTTCGGTCTTGTGATATGTAATATAAAGTTAATTCGCGTTTGATCTGAATTAAGCTCTGTAAAATATAAAGTGTACTTGGGGTTTGAAAGCTAAACTGTGAGACGGGGACACGAGGGTTGAGAGACGGGGAGGGTCTCTGCTGGGAAGCCATCAGAACACCCGTTCGCTCAGTGAATGGAAGAGATGATTAGATAAACTGTGTCTCCCCTGGAGATGGACCTGCTAACGACACAGCGATCAACACCAGATGGGTATCTTATCTGCTCCAGCCGAGTTTAACATTTCTAAACACCACTCTGGAGTAAGCAATCACAACATTGTTCTACCTCAAGAACCTATTCAACCGACCGAGACATGGACATGAATACCTGATGAAGCAAAAGAGGGACAAGAGTAACACGGTAGCCCTCCACTCTCAGCGAAAGACTGTATAAAAGCCAGCAGCTCAGGACACACTTTGTGAACAGGGGAGAGTCGGAGCAATAGAGTCCATTTCTGTGTTCACCCAGTGCCGAAACCCGGAGTTCAACGCTGTTCCTTTTAATTGTGGCTGTTAGAGACTGAATTTAAGTCTCGAAATAAAATTCTATAGTTTGATTTTCGAAATTGGGCCTGACCATTTATTACAGTAGCCAAGTTTGAACCATTTTTACTCACTTTTAATGGTGTGCTCCAGGATAATTTCTATGTTTATCTTAGTCCTGATTTCATCAGCTATAGCTTTTTTCATCTTAACTTTTTCCCACATTGGTCTGTAAATGCCTGTGCAGTATTTGCATAAATATTTAAAATTCTTTTGGAAAACAAAATCCAGGAAGTTCAACCTTTAGAAGGTTTGAACATTTTACTTCAGATGCACATGGCTTTCAGAATACCTGTTCCCTTGCATGAACTTTCATAATTTGAATATATACAAATACCAGACTTTAAAACAACTTAGTCATTGAATTTCATTTTACTTTGTGAAGACCCTCTATGCTTTATGATGTTGAACAAGATATTAATTAAAAAAAATTATTTTTAAAATCTCTCTCATGTCTACTTATTCTACTTAATTCAGGTGATTCTAGGGAAATACATCTAGAAAAGCAAATTAATCAAAACTGGGAGATTATTGTTTAGATTGATTTGGCTTTTGAAAACTTCAGTTATAAATCCAATCAAAATATTTCTAGGGACGCAAACTAATGGTGAGAAGACATTAGGATTCTTTTATATTAGTTGAAAATGTAATGATTTGTTTAGAGTCTGCTAAAAAGAAGAATGAAAATATTACATATAATATATTTCTATAATTTTTCTTAGTTCAAAATTAATCTACATCACCATAAAAATGGCATTAGGGCGTCATGTTCCTTTAGTAACACCTCTCTACTGAGACCCCTGACTAACAACTGTGCTTCATAAGGTGCTATGATCTCTGTCTTCTGGCTCAGATGCGGAAGTGTACAGTGATTAAAACACAGCAGGAATGCCTGTTCCTCATTAAAGAAATTACTGAAAGTCATCCGATCTACAGGACTTCGTAGTGGTTCAGGAGACATTACGGCTACATCCATGCTAGAAAACTAGTGTTGAATGAAGCTATATGACAGATTTGATTTGAAATTTCTTCATTGCCATGGAGAGAAAATTATCTACTATGCTCTGAAACTTGTTTTTAATTTTGGATTAAATATATGCATTTATTTAATTTCTTGAATATATATATATTTAAAAATAAATATGTATACATATATATTTATTTTTTCTAATATATATATGTATATATATTCAGAGTATATGAATATATGCTCTATAAATATATTCAGAGTCTGTGAACAAGTCTGTGAACACTCTTAACCTTCTTTTGCAAAAATAAAGAAGATTAAACTCTTCACGTACCTTTATGTTGGTTTTAAATCCTTTAATCTTTACTGTGGATTGTCTCTGAGCTGTTTCCTATTTACCAACACCTTTCTTGAAGCACATATAACAATTCTAGGCATACAACTCCTGAATCACCATCAATCATAAACGACTGCTGCTACAAGTTTTCTCTCATTTTCATGTGCAAGAGTCTTAGTCCTTTTAGCCATCACACAGAGTCTGGCAGCTTTAGTGAATGATTGATCATTCACCTACATCAGAGCCCTCTTTGTATGTGTTTGATCTGGTCAAATTGGACCATTTCCAAACCATCTCTAGGCAGAGTTCAGGTGCCGAGCATGGGCAAGGGGCAATGTTTTAAATAGGCTTTTCTCATCTGGAAAACATATTTTGAAGACTAGGAATCTTTCATTTTATGTATGAACACAATTGTCTACCCAGATGCTTGAGTCCTTTTCAGAGTTGCTCCTTCAGGACTCTTTCATCCCATATTGTCCTTGCTTCAACATGTATGATTTTGTCAGTGTTAAAACCCACATATTTTTGTCTCTGTTGATGGTGTTAATCAATCCAGATTGACCAGCACCATTAGATGGGTAAGCTTTTCTCTGTTTGCTTAACACCCTTCCAACTTTCTGCCATTTGCAGGATTTACTGGAGATCATCTTAAGCTTTCTAGGTCATTGATAAAATAGCATGGGATGAAAAATTAAAATCTCTGAGAATTTTTCAGAAACATCCACTCACTGATGATTAGTCATTTGCAATTTGATGTAGAGGTCCCTTAATTAACAGGTCTTTTAACATGTTGATAGGATATTGTTCAAGTTCTTTAATCAAAAGGGCATGTGATGTGAAATCAAAAACATAATCGTATTACATGAACACTATTATCTTTATCAGACAAATATTTAATCTCATCGAAAAGGATATTAAGTTGCTTTGACATGATTCATTTCCCTGAACCACGTTGATTGGCATCAATTATATTTTCCTTAATTCTTTGTTAATTAAAGTCTCATAATCAAGTCCAGTATCAGACATTATACTACTACTCACTAAAAAAAAATCTTTTCTCCTTTGGAATGACTGAAACATGAAAGAATGGACTGGAATTAAAAGGGGTGAATGATAGAAGAAGGAATAAGGAAATTATACATGCTTCTTTAAAGAATAAGGAAATTTGCTTCTTTAAAGACACTGTAACTATAAGCAGTCACCGGGAAAATCAGTATTTTCCCGGATAAAGGTTCCCAAATAATAACTTCATTGTAGTAATCCCTAAGCATGAGCTTAATTGAAGTGAAGGACTTTTTAAAGTTTAGAGCAATACCTAAACTTGTGGCCATGAGGAAAGTTTTAACTCAATAAACCTCACTGCAGTTATATTGTTATTCAAGTGATCTTATAGTCAACTAAGTAAGAAATCAGTGATATTTAAATTCAATTTTTATTTATATTTTGTTTTTTGAATAAAATTAGATTTTTTTTTCTCCTGAATATAGCTTTATTTTTAATCACCAAATATTCAGTTCATACTACTTTTTAGAAATTAATTTTTAGCCAGATATGTCAATTTAGAAAGAAAATAAAATTTTATTACAGAAAGATTTCCTGATTTTGGAGGGGATTTTTTTTTTTTTTTTTTTTTAACAGACACCAGCTGTTTCATTTCAAATTAGGCTTAGTTAAATTCCAGTTTTATTTTGTGAAAGACTGGGCAAATGTAAAATTCTGTTCCTTTGGGCGAAGAAGTGGATAAAATTAGCATGGATATCAAACTCCACTATAACCACAATTTTACAGATGATCCAATGTTGACCTGGCACAACAAAGAATCACAGAGAAATGCTAATTAATGGTGGAGAAAATGTTAGAGCTATGTGCTGGCTTTGGCTGGAATAAAGTAAACTTTCTTCCCAGTAGCTGGCATGGGGCTGTGTTTTGGACTTGTGACAAAAGCAGCATCGGTAACAGAGCAGGGCTTGCACCATGTCAAGGCCTTCCTGCCACTCACCCCATCAGCAAGGAGGCTGGGGGGGGCACAAGGAGCTGGGAAGGGACACGGCTGGGACAGCTGATCCCACCTGTCTGAAGGGGTGTCCCACGCCATATGGCATCGTGCTCAGCATATGAAGGGGGAAGGAGGAAGCAGGGGATGTTCAAAGCGATGGGGATTGTCTTCCCAAGGCACCATCACACGATGGAGTCCTGCTGTCCTGGGGATGGCTGAACATCTGCCTGCCCATGGGAAACAGCAAATGAATTCCTTGTTTTGGTTTGGTTCTGTGCACTGATTTTACTTTACCTATTAAAATGCTGTTATCTCAGCCAACAGGTTTTCTCATTTTTACTCTTCTGGTTATCTCCTGTATCCCACTGCAGATGAGTGAAGGAGCAACTGCGTTGGACTGAGCTGTTGACTGGGGTTAAACCACGACAGGCTGGTGGAAAATACAAGGTCAGATGATAAATTCAGTATTTTACACAATGTATTCTCATTTATTACTTTTATGAAAAGTAGAATTTGATTAATGAAAGTCTTCTTCTCTTTAAATTTTGACATGTCATTTTGCTTTATGACTTCACATCCGAACTGTAAAATTAGATTCCCTAGATCTGATTCACAAGTCCTTCAAGTATTATTGAAGAATACATATCCTTTCTAAACATACTCAGGATATAAGTAGAAGTTTAGTTACTATGTGTTAAATAAGACAGAAGAGAATTATCTGATCTTTTTTGCAGTTGCATTGCTTCCTGGAAAACTTGCTTTCAAAAATGTATAGGAAATAAGACTGTATCCTGCTGAAAAATCAGTAGTGTAAGTACTCATATCATGGTGATTCCACTCACAAAGGCATCTGTTCAAATCCCTTCAAAATACCCACACCTTTGGATCACTAAGGATTAGAATTTAGTGCATTTAGCTTTCAAAATTCAGAGCAGTAGTTACCTAAGAAAAGTCCCCTGCCGTTGATGCAAATCCTTCCATAGACTTCAAAGGATTTTGGAGTAAGTCCTAACATTACAGATGGTGGATAATTCTCAGTAAATGGCACATCAGACACAAGTGACCCTTTCTCCCTGCAGGAAACCTCAATAAGGCCATTCAAATCCAAAACTGTTAGTGCTATAATGATTTCTGAAGACTTGATTTTGATTTTTGTATGACATCAAAAGGAAATCTTGCCAAAATATATTAACTATTGACTTGCACCTTTTAAACATACTAAATAAGAGGCACTTGCCCCTATTATCCATAGGATAATGATGGCTGTATTAACCCTTTAAATAATATAATGTAGACAACTGATGCCACCTTCCCCTGGTGGTTTGGAATCATTGTATAAAGGCTATGGTGTCACCTTTGAGAATCACTGAGCCTCACTACGGAGCCCTGAACCTGTGAAGAGTCACTTTTTGGTGACTGCCCTCATGTTCATACTCTGAGTACCAATTTAATTGGCCAAGGATAATAATTCCTTGATCCTGTGAGAAAACATGTATCACTAAATTTCAGCAAAATTTATCACAGAGTTTGAGTCTCTAAAGAGAGGATAACAGGGTATGAACAATATTAAAGAAGGAGGTTTTAAGAAAGGAGGTGTTTTCTGATTCAGCTTTCTTGAACTGATTTAATTACTCATAAATACCTCAAAAATAGAGACAATGTGAAGGAAATGACAAAGGAACTGATTAACAGTGTTTCTTACAATACATAGACTTGAGCCATTGAAGGAAATTCCTATGAAAGAGCTTTGAAACAGAAAGGTGTTTATCTCCGAGCAGCCTATGGAGATAGACAGAGATCTCTGAGACCTACTGGGTGGCCTGAATTTGTAAAAAAGGAATTCTTCCCAGAATTGTAGGCCAATAGCAATTAACACATGTAGTCTGATATAAAAGTTTGAGACTTGATAATAATTTTGTGTCTTTTAACACAGAAATGTGAAAATTAACCAGCTTTAATACTTTCCTCACAAAAAAGTACTGGGTGTATGCCATAGTTATCACATTTATCTTTTCCAAAGAGTTGTACTGTATAAAGAAAGCAGGATTCTAAAATGTGTTTGATCTTTCTGAGTTAGTAAATACTGGTTTACAACTACTTTCATTACTCTTTCCTCCAAAAAATGGTATTTGGAAACTTAAAGTGTCTTACGGACAAAAAATTGCCATGTTGAGTGCAGAAAGGTATTAAAATGTGGTGTATTTTGCAGTCATTCCCAGAAGTAGTTCAAACTGCTCCATCTTCTCTCCAGAGCCAGGGATCAAAGAAGAATCATTTCAAATGCAATGAACTTTGAGCCATTTCTTCAGGCAGATGATCAATACTTCAATGTGTAGTAAATGTTAACGTATTCCAGGGCTAGGAATAGAACCAGAAACATAATTTTACTAGGCATTCTCCAGACTCATGCTACATTAAGAAACAGAAAACAGGCCTAAAATGAGATTTATCTCTTTTAAAGTATAATATAGTTTTTAAAAGGTAGGGAAATAAAAGTCTGTGCCTTAGGGAAGATAGTCCTCTCAGTAGTATCAACCAAGTGATGGGCAGTTCTATGGCTTAATTACAACAAAGGAACTTGTATGCAAAAACAACTAAGTTTCAGCTACTTAGAAGTGATTAGAAATAAGGAGAATATTAAACCAGACATTCACTGATAGAGTGAAAGCATAGGGGTTTACTTTAAAGATCAATATACTATTAGTGTTCTTGCTTACAGGAAGAAACATACATATCTTAACTTGAAAGAAGACAGTTGTAGGAAGGGAACTTTATAAGAAAGAGGGTGTGTGACCTTTGAAAATCCGAAAAACTTTTAAGCAAAAACTGCTAGGTCCATTTGTGATGCTTGTACGCATTCTCACTGGAGTTCTACAATTTTTTGGTAATAAAAATAAGTCAAATGTTTGTATAAAACAAACTGTCACCTAAAGTCTGTTTCAACAATCAGAACTGCTTTTTTTTTGTGCTGTCTTCTAGAGAGCAATGGGACTCTTTTCTGTCTGATACTGTTTTTCTCATGCTTTTATAGAAAGAAACAACCACATCCCAAATTTCCATATCACAATTCCTACTCCATAAATACTTGATCTAGCTAGAACTAGCTAACAGTAATAAAGTATATAAATTCTTGATTAGTACTGCATAATGTATTTTAAATACTATAGCAAATAAATTTAATATTCCGGAGAAATATTTTAATTGGAATTCTTTGCTATATCTGAACCTCTGAAATGTACAGGTAGTTGATATAAATTTTTCAAAAGACACAAAAAAAAAAAAAATTAGTAAAGATTGGAGGGGTTTTTACCACAATATCTGGCAAGGTTGAAACAGCTCATTTTAATACTGCTCCATTTGTGTGTTGGTGTCATAACCCAATGTTGGTACAAAACATGTTGTCTAATGTCTGAGTTTTTAAAGACCATGTTAATAATTTGTTCTGCTTAATTTTAATGTTAAAAGGAAATTAATTCACTTTTTCTACTATAATTTACTGATACATAGACTTTCTTTTTGTACACAACTCACCCTCCTTTGTCTTCTCTACAGTTTCTCTTGTGCTCTAAGTCATCCTGAGGGACTTATTTTCCAACAGTGCATGGACAACATTGAGGGGCACTTCATATTCTAGAAAGATGTTGGAACAGTCAACAATCAAAGTCAGGGTAGTGACGAAGTATTTTAATTTTTTTATTGTATTTTTCTTTCTTCCCAGAGTTTGCATCTCTCACGATTGTGATGGTGGTGAAACACTATATAGGAGTGAAAGAATTTGCATGATAAAAGTCTCTGGAATAATCATAGAAAAATATTAAAGGCAAAGAAAGATTTTGCTGATGCGCTAAATCTTTAGTTTAGCTTATAAATGAGATATCAGAATCAGAAGTTTTACAATAGTCCTCATTGTCCTTTTGCTTAGGCTTTTCTGTTGCGAATCTGGGAAGAATCTACTGTTACAGTGGACTAACAGAGACCACTGTGAAAAATAAACTGAGATCTTGCAAATCACACCTGATAGTCCAAACAACCAACCATACAGTACTTTCATCTTATTTTAAATTTGATTGGTTTAGGTTGTTTGGATTCATGAAAATGTGTTACTTTTAAATTTAAGCATATTCTAAAATAATATGCAAGATAAAACCTCTTCAGTTCATTTGTCATTCAAACAGCAGACAGTCCATCTTAGATTGCACAGTATATTCCCAAATATCACTTTACTGAGCATTCTGGTTGTTTTACTGCTTCTTATCTTTCATGATGATCATTAATATGTATTTTCATGTGAACTAATCCAGTTACTAAACTAAAGGACATGAGAAAATAGTACTAAAGATACTTCTTTACTGTGAGATTCTAAACCAACTTTTGAAAAATGAACAGTGCTCATTTTCTGCTAGAAAATAAACACCAGGCTCTGTTAAAACTATTGACATCTGTAAGGTAGTCAGTTCTCTACATACAAGTAATATTGCTTCTTACCAGAGCATGTTTTCTTCTCAAGAATAACCTTGTTGGCTAAAAAAATGTGCCATGGAACATCTAGAAGCAAAATATAAAGGTATTGGAACAAGCAAAATTGAATTAAAAATAGATTTTAAAAGTACCACAGGTTTTTGGTTTACCTTAGGATTTGCTCCTAATTTTCTCCTGTAAGATTATCACACTTGCATTTATTTTAAGAATGTTTTTTCCAGTCTGTGAGCTACAAATCTACTTGATTCAAAATAGGTTTAAAGAACACTGTAAGCTCAAAATACCCATTTAACTGAAGCCAGCCTACTCATCATCACAATTCTCTTAATCACTATCATCATCATTACCATCATCTTCTAATTCTCTCTATCTTTCGGATTTCTCCATTAATAAAGTGTCTTTTGAGTGTCAGATGTAATTCCCTCTGTCAGAGCCAGTTGCAGTTTCATATCAAACAAGCTCAAACTCACTCAAATGTGAAACTTCTCTTGACATAGGACCTGGAAGCAGGGTGAGATATTAACTGTTCCAAGAGAGAAGTATTTTCTTGATGAGTAAGTTTTCCGCAGATCAAGGTGCCAGAAAGCTTGTGCAATGACATTTACAGTTTGTGGAGGCTGTTCTCCATGTAGAATCCTCGAGATGACATGATATGGAAAATTGTGGCTTTGTAGTGAACTCAGACCAAAGTCGCTGTGACCTTTGTGCTGACTAAATTTTGGAAGGAGAAATTCACTTGTCTCTCTTCACATGGTTCTTTCTCAAATAGCCATCTCCTTCATCTCATTCAGCGAACTGTTTTCCAGGAATTAGTTTCTAATGTGGTAAGTCACGTCTTAAATTCCTATTGGGAATTTAAGGAGATATAAAAAGAGAAAAAGGAAACAAATGCTTAAAATTCGACAATTTAAAACTCCAAATCTCAGATTTGTGAGGTATAGCCTTCTTCAATCTTTATTCTGAAGTCAGGGCAGTTCTTGCCTCACTGGCTGAGGACTCCAGTTTCACTTTAATTTTTTTCTAGATCTTTTCATAGCAGGAGTAGATAATGTAATTTAATATAAACACAGAAACTAAACCTTTCCATTCAAAGTGGAATAGTTTCCCTCGTGTCCAATGCAATAAGTTGGTTATATATCTAGGAGTGATTTGTCATAACCTTCCACATGCATGCTAACTTTGGGATTAAAATATTGAATGAAAAGTGGCAGAAAATGAATAAAGACATGTCCTTCACTAAACATGGTAGTTTAAGTTAGACTAAAATTTCATGAGTCACATGTTTATATTTTTATTATTAATACCTTCATGTTAGTTATTTTTTAGAGCTATAAGAACTAAGTTCTGCTACTCAGACCCATCAGGATAAAAGGCATTTGGCTCCTGTATACAACAGGAGTTTGATTTTGGTTGATAAATACCACACACAGCTGAGAAGGTCCAATTAACCAACTGTCATGTAGTGGCTGTCATGAGACACTTGAGGAAGGAAAGCAGAACTCTTCCAAAGCATTTTCCATTCTCCACCTTCAAGACCTACTGAGTCACAGATGGTGTAATTGTACCTAATATTTTCCTTTTTTTTTTTTTTTTTGTCAGTTTTTGATTGATTTTCCAACTTACATAAAATTTTTATGTGAACAAAGTGATGGGAAAATAAATTCCTCATTTCAACTATGTGTGTAATAAGACTTGTGCTTATTTTAAACCTGATACTTTTGGTGCCTTGGTTCTTTAACTGAAGGCACATAAAAAACACCCTCCTTACTTGTAGCTATCTCTGCATACAATAAAAAATGAGTTAGCTGTTAGCTTACATTAATACCATGTCAGTATCGTTACTCCATGCTGCTTTAATATTTTGTGATTTACTCTAAACCCACATGGTTTTCTTAAGTAATACATATTAAATTACCATGAAGAATTTCTGGATTCTGTTATTTTTCTCTTCACTCCAAACCAAATCTTTGCCAACAGTCCAGATTCTTTATTAAATATAATTTATATTGCACAGGATAAGAAGGGCCCTTAGAGTTTCATATATTAAACAGGTGGCCTTAATTGACACAGCATGCTGTCTTAAACTACAAGTAAGCTCGATATCTCATGCAATGGTTTAGTTTGCT
Source organism: Hirundo rustica (assembly GCF_015227805.2). NCBI lineage: Eukaryota > Metazoa > Chordata > Aves > Passeriformes > Hirundinidae > Hirundo > Hirundo rustica. The sequence continues at coordinate 143,991,490 of NC_053450.1, read as the reverse complement.
CTTTGCTGCTATAAGGTGTGAAATGTACATTTGCTTAGAGGATGGAAAGCCAATGTGTGTGGAGATGAAAAGGGCAAGGTCCTCTTACAAACGTCCCACTTGGCAAGAGTGTCCTTTCTGCTGTTTATATAGCTCCTTCACAAAGCAACCTACATCCCAATCGGTATGAACAGAAGATCCAGCTCTTCTTGTGGAATTAAAAGATTCATTCCAAGTTAATTGGAAGGGGGTTGTTTTTTTGTTTTATGGGTTGATTTGGATAAGTAAGCTGCAGGGATGTGAAATAACAATTTAGCCCCTCACGCCTTAGCTATCAAGAAGAGTGACAGCATCACTGGGGGGCTCACAGGTGCTCTGGAGTTTGCTCTCAAAATGTTCTGAATATTTGCTCTATTCTCAGGCATGTTGCAGCCATTTTCTGCTCACTGCAGTTGCCTGAAACAGGAGGGATTTCCTTTAAAGTCTCAAAACTAGTTAGATTTGAACCAAAGCCTGAACTATTTGTTGACTATATAGACTGACTCTCTAGAGCCTTACAATACCACAAGGAACTGCTTGTTTGACAGCCTGTGCACACCTTTCCAGCGCTTCTTCTTTGTTCACCCCTCCCATAAAACAAATGGACAATGGAGTTGGCCTGCTTGAACAGACTTGACTGGCTTAACATTTTCCTTCAAATGAGCGTCCTCACATAAGCACCTTAATCAACAAGTAGCCACATGGGGAGCGGAGTCAGTGCTACCCACCAGCTCAGTTTTCCTCAGCCCCTTGAACATTCCTAGCCTTTACACTTACTCCATATGCTGACAGTAATCAGAAATACAGAAATCTTTTATAGGGGCCAGCCTAATCCTTTCCTGCAAAATACTGCTGTAATTGAAGTACCATCAGTTAAGGCTCTGATGTGCTCTATACAATTTCAAATTTAAAAATTCTGGACAACAGGATGCAGCCTTTTGCTTACAGCCTCAGCAAATTAACAGGTTTCAAATTAAATATATATATATGTATTTACTTAATAAAATATACTACCCCAAAGGCAGGGCTAAAAGACACGTTGATTTCATCCTTTTCTTTAGTTGGGCCACTTCCTCAGCACTATTCTTGGAGAACAAGCAGGGGGCAAAAAATAGATAATGACTGGGTCAAATGCTGAAGGAAGAATTTGCAGCCTTTTTACAGAAATTTTGTGGCACGCAGACTCAGCATGATGAAAACCATTGAATTTTTCTATGCCTAACTGGTGTTTTCATTACTGCATTTCTATAGCAATGCTCTCCATCTCTACCTTCATACATGCCAACTGTCCCATTTTCAGCTAGACAATTCTCATTTTTCTTCTCTGTTTTTGGCTGTCACTTGCTTTATCTGTCTTGTTTGTTTTGTTTGCCCATTCACACTGCTGCAGCTGAGGCAGTTAACAGCCACACTAATGTGCACCAGGCCTGGATTATTGGAGGGTGCTGCGTCTGGAGCAGGCTGAGTTAGGATGAGCACTATTTAATTTGTTCCATTTGAGGGTGCAGGGTGTGCCTAGCTTTTCAGTCTTACAATTGTTAGCGCCTTACTAAAGACAACTTCAAAGCAAAGTAAAACCTCATGGCATACTCTGCGCACAGCCTTCATGTAATATAAGTTGGAAAGAAATATTTATGTATTCATACAATGGTACTTTCTTGTTGTATAAAACATCAGAGCCCTTTTTCATATTTGACATTCTGATGCTTAAGTCTCAAGCAAATCAATCCCTTAAAGCACAAATGAGTATTTTAGGTGCCCCTTTTTGTTCTTTCAAAAATAAATGATTTTAAAAACAGATTTTGGGGACAAAAATAAATTAGATGAGAGGCCTGAATATCTCCTCCTCTCAGCTACATTTTTCAAGCTAGCTTTTCAAGTAGCTAAATTGAAGTCCAGTACCTTTATTATCATCACCTATTGAACAAACAGCACCTTATATAATTGCCTTTTTGAGTGAGAGAGAGAGAGAGAGAGAGAGAGAGAGAGAATTCCAGGTTTTCTGGCACAAATAATCCCATTGATTTGGGGGTATAATTTTGTGACACCCTCCCCCCACCCCCAATACAATGATATGAGGATTTTTGATCTTGCTTTCTTCTTTATATGTCCTGCCAAGCAGAGAGATCTGACATGAATAACTAGCCTCAAACGGTCTGTGTGGATTTCTTGTATGGAGTATTAACAAAAGTAATAAGGATAAAATTAACAACAACAACCATAATAACAGAGATCACTCTGGTAACTGTCAAATAATCTGATAGGGCTTTCAGTGGCAGGCATCAGAGCAAGAGGATGATTCACACAGCACACATGAATGCTTGTCATCCTAAGGGGCAAACTACAGCAAGTCCTATTAATGATTCATAGGGTGGAGTTTTGTGGTAGAGCTGCATGTTCCAGCTTAGCAGACTGACTTTAACATTATCACTAGATCAACAGCATTGAAATAAATGCTGATCTTGCTCAGTCCCAGGCAAAAATTCCAAAGGAATACCAGTTAGATACATGGTACAAATGAAGGGAAGGAATAAATAAAACCAGCAGAAGCAAAAATAAAGCAAAAATCTCAGCTACACTTCCATCATAACCAATACTAGTGGCATATTTGAGACTTGTTATTCTAGTTATTATAGTTATATCTGGTCAAAAACACCAGGAGTATATCAGGGGACAAAATATTCAAGGGACATAAGCACATGTCTAGCAGCACAAATACGGCAAAGTGGGCCAGCCCAACATTTTATTTTATATGGATGGCTTTGATGGCATCCCATGAAAATGCCAGCTGTTTCCAATATCAGTGTGCCTGCTGTCCTGGCAGGCTGCTGGGACATCATGAACTCACATTTCCTAGTCAGATATGCCAATCAGACTTATTTTAGCCAAGAAACCCATCCTGGCAAAGGACCTGACCTGCTGGAAGCAGCCACAGAACAGATTTCCAGGGACTGAGGACTGTCTCCTGCCCTGGTTGTTCTCCTGGAGCAGGGAGCCTGAAGTGGAAGTTTGCACCAGGACAGCCCTGTGGGGTTTGACCTGGGCTGGTGACACAGCTGGGGTTCCCTCCAGCAGTTACCATAAATCTGCCAGGACTGCTGTACTTCCGCCCTCTGTTAGATCATCTCTCTTGATGAGAGCTTCAGAAGGCTCTCATCAAGACTGTTTCTGGCCCCACGTTTCTCAGACCAGTTCTATCATCTTTTCAGGCTTTTGTTCTTTTCTGATGGAGGAAAAGGTGGAATAGTGTGTCTGGTTCCGTCCCGCACCGGGTGGGAGATGACCGCCAGCTAGCTCGAGTCAACACAGCCACAGAATGGTCCTGGTTCGTTTCGGCTTCTCGGCTTAGCAGCTGGACCCGATTGTGTCGTGACAGCCAACAGCAGCAGAAGAGAAAAGGCTGGCTTTCAGCTTAGCAGGTTAAAAGATCTTTATTAGCTCCAGAGTTGAGGAGCAGAGAGGCTCAGAGCTCCGAGCTGAGAGCTCCGAGGCTGAGACGCTGAGAGAGGCTTTGAATCCCCCTCATACCCCTTATAAGCGGGGGAGGGGTTCCAGGGAGGACACAACAAGACAACAAATCAGGGGATTCAGGGGGTAACAAGGTGTGCCCACCCCCAAGCCTCGGACCACTAAAATCCAGAGCTAAAGGAATTCCCCCCCAGGGGGCCTATCACCTGAAGCCCTCTCCCTGAGATTTCACAACCTGGGAGGGTTCCTCAAAGTGATAGACAAGCTGCCCCAGAGAGGGGGGTGGGAGGACTGACACAAAACACCTTGTTATACAGACAACACAAAAAGGGTTACAACATTGGGGATACAGTGAAATGAACCATAACATAAACTTCTTATAAAAACCTAATAAAACAGTTCTGCACCACCACAGAATAGGAAAATAGAAAGAAAGAAATTAGGCTGCTTTCAAATGAAAAACTTTTAAAATTAATTTCTGTAGAAAATGTCAGGACGTTACTGTTTGTATACCAGCCCAGACTAAAAGCTTTGAAAAATACCAAAATATTCTACATATCACCAGATCAGCATTTGACCTACTCCAGTTATAGTCACATGGAATCATCTTAATAAAAAAGGTCTGTTGTAGAGGGATCTATTATTAGTATAGTTTCCATCTGTCTGTATTTATTCATAATGGAACATGCAGTCGTTTTCAAATATTTTTAGTAATAAAACATATCTGCATTCTGTAAATTAGTGGCATTATGGTGAGGGATATTTTGCTTTTAGGAGATTGATAGCTCAGGAGACCAGCAGATAAACAGACAGATGACTAGAATGCTCCCTGCTCTGAAGTTTACAGCAAAAGCATGTAACTCTACTTGTCTACTTTGAAGCCAGACTTCAAAGTAGTCATGTGTTAAAATGTACACAATACGACTATTTACCATATTAATGAGAGAAGATGGCAATACTCTCTTATTAGAAAAAAGTATTTGTGTCACTTCTTTTCTTTTGAAGTCAGCTGTTGATTTTAAATCAAGCAGTTAATGTAAGTTTTGTCAGTCCCATTCTGGATGTATGTGGGTCACTGTGTTTGCATTAAGTGTCAGGATGGGAAGCTGCCTTCATGAAAAGTATGCTTTCATGTACTCAATTTGAAAGATATTCATTCCTCCATTACTCATGTTTCCTCATTCCATCGGAGGATGATGACATTCAAAAGCAGGTAGTCAGACATACAAAGGGTGGCACTGGGAGCCCATCTATCTTGCTTGGGGGAAAATTCAGAGGCCTAATTCATTGCAGTTCTTTGAAACTGTAAGATGAAGACACTACAGAATTGCAAAATACTTTTATTATTCAGGGATCAGGGGAAAATTTCACCTTTTAAAATTCAAAATAAAACAGAGAAAATCGTCCCCCAGGAAACTGAGAGGCTCAATCTGCTTCACTCATCATCATTTTTAACCTCAGTATATAGCTTAACCTCCATTTTCACCACCACTCCCCCCAAACACCTTCCTGCTCTGTTCTTCATCTTTCTTCATTTGAAGTTTCTTTGTGCAGTCTATATTTTGACATTCTCTTTGGTGCTTAGAAGAGCGGGAATACTCCTCTACCAGATGTTTGTCTAAACCTGTTTTGACAAAATTCCCAAGAGGAATCCACCATGTCTCCAGCCAGTTTGCTCAAATTATGCTCACAATAAAACACAGAAATAGAATGATTTCTCTTATGCCTAAACTGAGCCCTTTTTGTAACCACATATTTGGAAAAATAACTGTCACTTCATTTTTAATCCACACAGGTGAAGGTTTCTGAGATTTTTGGAATTTCTTTTCCTGTTCAGTTTCATTCCAGAGAGGGCTTATAATGTTTTTAAATATAATTTCCCACCACATTACATAGACATATTTTAAATTACCCAATTTTAAGTCAAGCTTTATTATTTGCTTTATCTCCTGTGTGCCACTTGAAATGAGTAACAGAAATCACAACCAGCTAAAACAACCTGTGTCTACCTACACAAGTCCAGTTGGCTGAATGTTTGCTTCAGCAATTCCGTTTACACCCCTTCTTTAACAACACAGCTATTGGAAAATGACTGGGATTTGCTTGTGCTGCTGAGATAAACTGTACATCACAGAGCTCCCACTCTTTTATATTGCTGCATGCCAGGCTCTGTGCACAAAGCCAGCACACATTCTATTTCCTCCCACTTGAACACACTGTTGTAATTAGGAGCAGGTTGCAGAGAGCATTGCTTTATTTCCTTGTCCTTAAAATCACAGATTAGAGCTAGAGTTGCAGAGTCAAGAATTAATTTCTTATTTCAGTTGTATTTCCTTTCTCAGTATTCCTGCTACAAAATAAATAAAGAACATATAAAGGAATTGAAAATATTGAAATGCTATCAAAATGGTTTTCTAAATATAGTTTCAAGCACAAATTATTTTTTCTATTTAACCTTAGTTCTGGTCCTCTTGTGCAAGAAGACCCAGAGGACCAGGGAGGGAATCTGAAAATTCAAATATGGAAGAGAATTATGACAATTCTGAGAACAAGAAAGGTACTCAGAGACTGGCCTGGCAGGGTACTTTCCCAACCAGACCATCTTCTGCCATCCCCAGAGACAGGGACAGAAGAGAGTATGGGAATCAGAGCTAGAGCATTAACTCTTCAGAGATTTCAGTCTGCACTATTGCACTTCGGATATTTTAAATGTTGTTAAAATTTAGTTGATTCCTGAAAAAGCACTGAGAGCAGAAGAATGTTATGGAATCCTAAGCACAGTACACTTCATTTGGAAGTTTGCATTCTGTTTCTTAGATTTTACTCTATTAAGAAGTCATAAGTGCTTAGTGCTACCTACCATATCCAGATTTTGACTGTTTCCTCCCCTTCCCTATATCCCATTGTGAAGACCAGCTAGGCTTTCCCAAGCATTCCTAGATAGTCAGTTAACACCAGCTCTCTTGGAGAAAAGAAAGGAAGTTTATGTAAATTATGTACATCTGAAAAAAATCTGTATGAGTAGCCAGTTAGGTTTTAGTGTTCAGATAGCTTCAGATCTGACTAAATATCTAATATGACAGAATACTAAACTACAGAAGATGTAATTCAGTTGCTGACACTGCCCTAGAATTGTTGAGATCTTTAATCCTTCAAACACAGAATTATTCTTGCAGAGCTCACAGCAGGGGATTGCAGAGAAAGTCTGTACAGTATTTACTTTTTTTAAATGCATATTTTTCCATGCAGTATTAGGGGGAAAAAAAGGTGTTGGATGCACAGCAAAAACCCAGCACAGGCTTGATTTCATTTCTTGAGCTAGAGTATCGGAGGTGATACAATCTGATATCCCACTCAAATATAACTCTTCCGTCACATATCTACAGCTGCAGCCTATGAGAGAAAAAGATTAGGTGGAAGGAAATTTAAGCCACAGTAGGCCTAGCAAGTCACCTGCTAAAGACTTTGGATGAGAGTCAAGGGGTTAGCTGAATTCCCAGTTAAGTCATTCTGTATTCTTTCTCTGAAAACATCTGTGCTGAGGCATGGGATGGCAATGCATACATATGGACATTTTAAATTTCTTGTGCTTAGCTAAATGTATCTGCAAAATGATGATGCTTTGCAGATTGTACAGATTTATCTCTTTCTGAGAAGCCTGGATATAATTTTTTTCCTTGATATGCTATTTCATTTAAACCACTTACCTGCAGTTCTTTAACATGACCAGAACAGGTACATGAATAAAAATGAAAAGGCTAAATACAAGTGTATTACAACACAATCTTATTTCCACTGTTCCCTTGATCAACCATCAAGTTCTCAAGTCTTTCAGTCTGTAATGGAACAACTAAGAAAAAAACAAGAAGTGTGTGAAGGTGTATTTTTTTCCTTGTATTTTATGCATTTATTTTTTTACTCAGATAACCTACAATTCAATGTGACAAGAAAATGAAAATCACTCTGAGAAATTAATAATTTCTTTTACTAGGTGATACTGTAGTCAATAGGAAGAGTGGGCCATGGACTAGAAAGTGTATTAGGTTTTGTACAAATACAGTTCTAGTCTAGGAGATAAATTACACTACAAGCCCATGTCTGCCAACAGTGGGATACAAAATTTACCTCTGGCTGTCACTGGTCCTTTCTCTGCCTGTATTTTTGGTGCCATTTTGATGCTTGAATTAAGCATTCCCTCTATGTCTTTAGGGAAGCAGAAATCCCACTTAAGTATTATATTGGTTTTAAGTCTTCTTTGTTTTAGAAAAAAGCTATGAGAAAGCTTTAGAAGTTCAATAAACCTTAGTGATTTAACGATAAGACTGCAGCATCCTCTTTTATTTCCCCTTCTTTATGTTCCTGATAGCACCCTGTCAAATTCAGAAATTTTTCTTGTTTCACTGTGAATTCAGGAGTCTTTTACAGTAGGAACTTGGAACTGGACAAGACCATGAGGATGTTACATATTAATGCCCTTGAAATCACAAGGAATGCTGTGCTTGATGTCTAATTTCAGGGGATCCAAATAGTTTCTGCAGTACATGCTCCCCTACAGTATCCTTTCCACCATCCATTTAAAAATATGAAACCTATAATGAAATATCATAAAGAAATTTAATTTCCCTTGGAAACAGAGCAGGAAGGAACAAGAAGGAAGCTCCCAGGATTAACAAAATTTGGTATGGAAAAAAGGCCAGTGGGTCCAGGGAAAACTATCAGGATTACTTACGTTCCTGTGGAGGACCTAACCAAAGAAATATCCAATGTGACCTAATCTTGGGCTCAGTTAAATTTTGGTTATGCAAGAAAAATATGCTACCTAAGTTTTGAGAAATTGAAATTCTCCTTGTTATCTTAACACCTTACTTCATGTCCCTTTGTGTCATGGCATATCTCTGCCCTACAGGAAGGCACAAAAGCCACAAAATTTGGAGCTGCCAGAAGGTTTCCTCCCTCCTCAGCCTTTAGAGCCCAGTGGAAGCCCCAGAGCGTGGGATTAACGTAATTTAAGTGCAGAGAAAACAAACAGTGATCCCGTTACATCCAGCCACATCCTCTTTCCATAGGGCAGGGGTATCGTGGTGAAGCTAAAAAATGTAGCCTTTTTGTGTGAATAGATGACAAGAAAAAGACCTAGAGAGTCATTCCTTCCTTGGGAATGGGGCAGTTATAACATCTGTGCTTATAGAGGCTGCCTCCTGTGGGATGATAGCACAAAGGCGAATGCACAGAGCGCCTCCTCTCGGCAGCCAGAGCTGAAAGTGTAGCAATACGCTGGTTTTACAAAGAAAAATAAAAATAATTTTCAAGTACCTTCTGCACAATATTCAAGTCACCAAATACTATTTTCAACACAAAAATTACACATTTTCCATTTTTAATAGGTAACCCAATGTTCCTGAAGCTGCAATTTCCACCAGAATAGAGTGTAAACCACGCTTGTAGTTTTAGTGATGGGGAAGATACTTTCAAATTTGCACAAGAGTTAAGAGGAAATAGTGCTACAATGTACCATGCACAGCGAGAGGTAAAACAAGATTAGCAACTTTGTCTGACACTCTTTTCAACTTTATATCTATTATTTGCCTTGGATCTATTTTTGTCCAAGGGCCAAAATTATTACCTGATGTAAAAAAAGTACTTCTCTTGAACTCAGAGCTGTATAAAAAAAATTGATAAGCATTTCTTTCATTTAAATCAATCAGATCAGAGATTAATAAAATATGTTTTAACACTAAAAGACTTAATCTTTGAATGCCTGGTTTAGTAATTAATTTATTGATATTATTATTGGGAAAGAAATACTCAGATATGCTTCAAGGTGTAATTTAGTTGACACCAGGATGTCTAAAACTTGTTATGAGGTCTATGCCAAGATTTCTTTTGTCAGAGTAAAAGGTGTTTATTTAGACCCATGTAGGTAGCTTTGGATCTTCAATGCAGGAAAAAAAATGGCTTTACTGTGAATAGGTGGTTTGCACATTTCTTATGAACTGTGATGAAAATAGCTGCTTTGCAAGCTGTACCCTAACATCATTATGAAGATGCTAAAGTGTTCTGGTGAAAACACAACAAATAGAACCATGCATTTCTATTCAAATGATTCTAAAAACGATTGCTTCAAATGCTGGCATAGATCACTGTAGAGGAAAAGGTTGAAAAACAGTTGTGAAGGGATGAACAGTCAATATCCACATGAAACTTATTGAATTACCTCAACACAGGTGGTAGATTTCCAGTTGTACGCTCTGTTGGGACAGTCGTGCCATCAGTATCTCAGTCAGGGGGGAAATACCTGGTCTGATTCTGGCCAGAACAGGGCTAATATTTGCAGTACTGAGGAGGGGCACAGCCAAGACCTTGGGTTTGTTCATATCACCTCACACCAAGCCCTGGGGAGTGTATGGGGAGGTGTTCTTTCCAGTTTTCTGGGGGATGTGTTCAGGTAGTGCTGTCTTCTGCTGGGTGAACAATCACCTGTGAGATGTTCACCTGCCTTGGGCACTCTCATATTAGCACTGATATCATCAGTGTTTTCTTATCTCGTTGCTCTTTCTGGTAAATTGTTCTTATTCTCCAGTAAAGCCCCATGCTTTACTTTTTTTGTTCCTCCTATTCTCCTCTTCACTCTGCAACAAGGCAGAGAAGTGAGTGAGCAGTGAGTAGTCTGAGGTGTTTCAGCATGAACAATAAATCTGGTAACCATTCCTAAACTACAATAAGATTTTAACTGTCTCATTAAACATGACTATTAAACATGGAGAGATAATTCTCGTGGGATGGATGCAGTACTGGATTTGAGTGTATAAGTACATTAAAATAAAAGGGGGGAAGGGGAATGTAAAAAGGTCAAAAAGTGAAAACTTCTTCATTTATTTGGAACAAGGTTATGGGAATGAGATGTTATCAGTTAAGTGAAAATCCTGTGTATTAGGCAAAAACATCTCTTCAGAACCTGTTCTAAACAAATAGGCCAAATTTTGGATGATACTCATAGGTGCACAAGCAGAAATCCAACAGGCTACAAATACTGACAGATCCTGCCACCTCAGTGGAAGACCTAAAAATCAGAAAATTCTGCCCAGCATAATTGTAAATCATCTGTTCTAAGAATGTAAAAAAAGGTGATAGAAATACCCCTTGGTGAGCAAGTTGGTTGGTACAATACCAGTAGAAGGAAAATTAAAATCTTTAGCAACAGAAGTCTCAAGGGATATCAGTGGTTTAAGACTGTGTCTCCTAGTGGTATTTTTCTTCTTGTCATTGAAGAGTACAGGCAGCTCCAGACAGAAAGTGTCCCTGAAAACAGAAATATCTGGTCAGAACCTAGATCTTTTAAAAGTTCCTTACTTTCTCTTGAGTAGGACTGCTTTGGACAGACAGTAAATCTACTATTTATTAAAATAATACATTTTGTTACATCATGGCAGAAAATCAGCTTAGAAAGCTAATTAGCTGCATCATGGTTGTTTTGTAAATAAAATATGGTTTTCCTTTCTAACACAGTTGGTTTATTGATGTGGAGGATTTTATTTTGTTGTTTTGCTTTGTTTTGTTTTGTTTTGTTCTGGGGTAGAAATAACTTCTTTCTCAGGAGAATGGCAGTCACTAGCAAGAGCGGTTTTCTGTGGCATTGCCATAGAACTCTATAGTTCTAAAGAATATCAAAAGATCCAATTTATTTTCTAGTTAAAATGAGAAAAATAGTCAGAAAGTATTAGCATGAAATAACGTTCTTAGTTTGTATGTAGCTATGTAATGGAATTAATCAAATAGTCTGAAGTATTTATTTAATTGTTATTTATTAGATTATTGCAGTTTCCATTCATGTGAATGATTTTTGAAAACATTAGTTTTCAAAAATAGGTAAGAGCTTTAAGTCCTACTGAGTAAAATCCTGTAAATATAATTCATTTCTTAGAAGCACAATGTATTAACTTTGTTTTCTGATAGTGTTAACTGTGTAACAGATTTCCAGTGCTCTTCTAACCCCTTAGGGCATTTAAAGAGCTCCAGGAAACAAAGGTATCTTTTCAGTACCTTCTGTTGTTTCTACAAGCATTTAATATTTGATGTCATATACATGCCCTAATAGCACATGAAACACTATAGCCTGGTGTGATCACGGCATATACCAGATACACAGTGCAGCCTCCTGTTTTTTCCTATTTTGTTTTTCTATTTGGTATGCAAATCCACTCTGTGGTAACCTTATCCATGTGCTGCTTGTTCTGCTCATGCAGATCTTTGTAGATATCCTGGATTCTGATGCCATCTGCATCTGCTTACATTCCTCGCCTTTAACAAAGAATCAGGAGTTAGCTAGACAGATGGCAAAGCAAAACTATTATCAGAGATTATCAGGAAAATATGCTATTTTAAAGACTTTAAAAAATGTAATCACCCTTATTCAGGGTACCATTAATACAGTAACATATTGTGCAATTACTGTCAGAGTTCCATTGCTTCAGTACAGACTGCATTACAGCAGGGTGGGAAGGAAAGATATTTAAGTTTTTATGACATTCTTGATGGCCCTGTTTTACAGCAGTTCTACCATTGAGGGATTGCAGTTATATTCAACTGATTATGTTTAGTAATAACTGCACCACCTACTCAAAATCTCCTTTTGAGAGACTATTAAATAGTACTTAGTTGACACTAACTGAGCATTACTTACTGGACTCTACTTCTGTTAATCCCATTTCCCTACGAGTTGCTGAAAGGAGAGGCATCATCCATGCAAATGCATGGATTAGTTGACCTGTGGTCAAGTGCCCTGTGGAGGTGAGCAGGTGCAGCTTAAATTTACAGCTGTGGAGAAGCATTTCAAGACAAACCTTGTGCCAAAGAATTTGTCTTTAATATCTGTTTTCTAAATGGTATAGTTCAAAATCTGCATTAGTCATCCTTAGACCTCTAAATGGTCATTGAAAAGAAATAAGCATTTGAGACTGACACATCAGATCTATCTGAGATAACTGTATTGAAATGAGTCAATGTAGGAAAGTACCCCATTGTTCTCCACAGATCATAAAAGGTGTCTTTGTAGAATTATTTATCTAATATTGGACACTTTGGTAAAAATATATTGATGGTCCACCTGAGACATCTAAAATTTCAGTACCAAGATGTATGTCCTTTTCATATTTCAAAAAACAAGATTTTTAAAATCCAAGATATACAGGTAAAGGGTTTGCCAGAGAAGTTGGAAAGGCTGGCATGAGGTTCCTCCCACCTCATAGAGTACTGCATGTCTTAAAGGTTCATCTCACTTTCCTTTCACATAAATCACTGTGTTGACTCAGTTGGTGACTTGGTGTGTACACCAGGACAAAGGTATGCAGCTTTTGCAATTTGTCTTGTAATTATAATTCTGAATAGGATGGACAACACATCATTTACAGTGTTTCCATTTTTAGGCAGAAGGCTACTGCATGCTTTATAGTAAGCACTGCATATTATGAATAGCAAGTATTTGTCTAAACTAATAAAAGTGAAAGAAAAACACACCTCAAAGTGCATTCTCCTGGAGTTTTCCACTCATCAAAGATGAAACAAAAATATCAAAGGTCATATTCTCTGTTGGACTTTCACTTTTATGCTCTGTTGGACCTTTAATGTATCCTCATTCATTTAATTATCCAAGTTATATAAAATGCTTAGACAGACAGGATAAATTCAGTTTAAAACAGTAAAATAATTACCCAAAGGAGGTACAGAAGTGAGAAAACAAATCAGAACTCCTGTAAGAACAGATGTAGCCATCTGTCTTTACAGAATTACAGAACAGGTCAGATCCTGTAACTTGACAAAGAAATCACAGATTTAGCTGTCAAGAAATGAGAAGAATTTGATTTAGGTTAAGATATTTGGAAAACTGCGTACAAGTCACCAAGCTGTCAGCTGACAGATACCAGTGCAATTTTACTGCAGTCCATGACCTCACACTAATTTATCCTAACTAAGAACATTCTAGGGTAAATCTGAAACCAGTAATTAAAAATATAATTTAATAGTTTATCACATTCTCTTCATTTTGTTTCTTAATTATTCTCCTGGTATAGACAAGTTAACAGAAAAAAGCCATTATCACAAGTCTTTTGGAATTGTAATTAATTTATTTCCCCCAGCGTATTTCTAAACCCATTTTCTCTAATGCTTCTTTAGCCTTCTTACATTTCAAAGGCCTTTCTCATTGTCCTTCTGCCGGCAAAGATGCCCCTCTTGGCTCTTTTTGTTGTTTACCTTCAATCATTTTCTTAGTTTCTCACCCCTTTTTCTTTTTTTTTTTTTTTTCCTCCTCTACTCTTTGCAGAATAATTAATTCTGTTTTGCGCATCAGAAGTGCATTTCAAATCATTTAACTTCCACTTATTTTTCTTCCTGGTTAGTTAAAGCTCGGTGGATATATCCAGTTTGTGACCTCAGAAAGCACTACCTCTTCTTAAATGGAGATGATGGCTCTTACAGGTTGTATTTCAGACCCTGTCAATCCTAGAGAAGTGAAACTAATTGTGCAGCAGATACATTTGAGCAAATCACACCTTTGCCTAAATAACTTTCACATAACTTGGTGATTTTAATCTGGAAAAGGATTCAATTACTACAAGTGCTGAGTTTGTATGGATTTGACTACATTTATATCAGCTCATTAAAACTAGTACATTTTTAATAGAGATAAACAAACAAACAACAAAAAAAAACCAGAACTTTTTAATATAATGGTTGTTCTGCAGTGCTGATTGTCTCCCTGCTTTTAACTTTATGTGGCATGGCAAGACTCTTAGGAGAATTACAAAGTCTTAAAACTTATTAATAATTTCATTAATTCATATTAGATTTTGCAATTTCTTATCCATAAATAAATAAATGACAGTTCTGTCTCTTCTTAAGGGCAATGTTTCATATATATTATCCCTTCACTTGCACATAGACATCTATTTTCTTTTTATAGACATCAAATGTTTTTAAATGTCCCTGGCCTTGTTAAATCTTCTATCAGAAAGGTATGGGTTTGTAGTCATAACACTAAGTGATGGAATAAAACTAAATTGTATCAGGATTTGTTTAAATACAGAATAAATTTTTATCTCCCCAAGTTTTAACAGAAGAGAACATACAGAGAAGTCAGAAATATGTGTTAAGTTTGATTTAATTTTGTTATTTCTATTAAATGAGCTTAGCAGATTGTGTTTAGTGTTCTTCAGAATTAATGTGGCTTTGTCAGAATGGCACTAATGTATTTTAAATTAAAACCACTTTTTTTTTGTGATTGTCCTTAAAATGTATTTCATTGCTGCTCCATTTTGTTCTATCATCATTCAAGTGTTACCTAAAGAGCACTAACTCAAAGCTCTTGTGTTACTTACCATCATCCAAAATCATATAGCTTTAGAGAATAGAACCATTCTGTTTATCAAAAAGAAGCCTTTTCAAAATTTTCAGGCAGACAAAGATAATCATGAAAGCACAGAGGTGAGAGATGGAAAAAGACCTATTAAACATATTCTCACTCTTTATCACTGCAATGTTTTCCCCTACAGTCTTTTATTTTATCTTGTTTAGCTTGAAGTCTCTTAAAGCGCCCTATTCAATTTTCACTATTTCAGTGAAACTACTTCAGTGTCAATCTGCACCTCAGGAAATTTTCTCCAATGTTCTGCTTATGTTTATATTACATAAAATGACAAATATAAAATGCTTTTTGGTAAGCAACTTACATATGTTATTTTCTTAATCTTATTCAGACATTGCTGGAAGAGGTGGTTGAACGGGGAAAAATGTATTCATAAACATGGTTCCTGACACTGATTAAATTATTGTACATTTGTGTCTCTTTTTATAAGGATTTCCATAAAGACAAGGTTGATATTTTGTATTTTGATATTTGTGGTTGGGAGTTGGAATCTTAGTCGACAGAAAGAAGACACAGAGTATGAGACTGAGGAAAACAAGGATCTGCAGTGTGATACACTGAGTGTCATTTTCTGCAGAAATAGTTTTGTGAAGGAGTAGGCCAGACAGAAGAAGCTGATGCAGTAGGAGGCAAGCCCATATGTGTAGCCTACTACAGCGATGCTTCATGTGCATAATGAAAAGGGTTATAAGGATAAGGAAGCAAATGAACAAAGCTGGGGGGAAAGGGACATTTTACTGAAGAAATATTCCCTTTTTATACTCAAAAATCTAGAATATTCAGAATGCTTTAAAAAAATAACATTTTAGTCTTTCAATTTCTATGATTTATTTGCCACCTAATTTCTTAACTGAAAGCTGCAGTTTTATGTAAAACTTTGACAATCAAAGCAGTTAACAAAACATGGAGATAACAGGTCAAGATGAATTAGCTGTAGCTTTCACTTGACAGGTCAGTACATGAAACACATCTTGATGGCATATATGATCTGGTGAATTATTTAAAAAATTCACCCAGAAAAATCGTACTGGTTGCAGTAAAATGTGCTGTAATTCAGCAGTCCATTGTTTCTTGCGAGCAAACTACCCAGCTCTCAGATTGATAATGTGGCTATGCATTTCTAAAGTTATATACAATTTTCCATAAATACAAAAATTCTGGATAGATGTCATATGTAACTACAAATCCTTATTTGTAGGATGATGATGTAGGTTAATATTCATGCTGTGTGCAGTTATTTTTAGAATCATGGCTGATAGAAGCAGGTATGCAGCACAGTGTAAAGGAACCTGATCACAACTTTCTGCAGAAAAGCTTTAAAGAGGAAAATTCCAAGCTTTTTGTTCTGCTTGCATTCTATTTTTAGGGTTGGTTTAGTTACAAGAAAAAATGGACACCTGCTTTGGAAAAAGTCTTTGTGTAATTCTAGAGTGTAGGAATGGAACAGCTGTGTTGACTGTACCAAAAAAAGTAGGACATCCAAGAAAATTTCACATAGATTCATACTTAGCACTTGATTTGTTTTTTGAAACACAGGTTTAAAAACTTTAAAGTTCAAATAACTTTAATACTAAATAAAGCTGCCATGCAGTGCAATAATAGCAGTTATTAATGTTCAGGAATGTCACAGTCCTTTGCAGGTATTGAAAATTGAGGAATTCATACAAAAGGTGCCAGATTTCCTATAAACTACATTAAAAGAAGTTTACTTTCAAAGCAGAGAGTTACAAATGAGAGTTGTGAGAAAAGGAATCAGTGAGTCTTCCAGCTCCATGTCTAATTGCCCATGCTGATCTGTGACCAATGTGTGAAGCACAGCTGGTGAAAAGCGTAAAACAGATTTGTTACCAGTGGTCAGTCGTTCAGACATCTAAGGCTGCCATGAATGCAGCAACTGACCACCCAGGTGACTCCCTGAAAACCTGACATTAGTTGTAGAATACAGAGCACAAAACTGCTGATCTTAAAAATTATTAGTAAAAGGAAACCTGAATTCAGAGTAGATTTGAGTACATCAAATTGTAACATGCCGTGACTGGGCTGTTATGTACTGCTCACTACCCTTTCTGCTGTGCTGAATTCGATCATTTGACATGACATATTGGCAGATATTCCACTGTTCAACCAAGAACTTAATGTACCATTCAAATTTCTATTCAAATGAGGCTGAATTAGAAGAGGAAGATGTATTTCCATGGAAAAAAATGTTCCCGCTTAGTCCAACAGCTGGCCAGAAACTACAGCTATAGCTGCCCAGTGACAGAACTTATACAGATAAGTTCTAGATGTTCTTACTTTACTGACTGGAAAGAGACAGAGATGAAGTAAAAGACATGAGTTACTTTAAATTTCCAGCTATTTCCCTAGAGATGAACACATGCAATATAAGACTTAGAAGTACGATGAGTGTTCTACACTCAAATATTTTCCTATGATTATGTTGGTGTCAAGTATTTTATAAACAGGTCACGTAGGGAATTCCGCATACGCACCAGACATCTGGTTCATCTGAAACTGGAGTGTTCTAAAAGTTGCATTCACCAGGAATTTTACATCAGTCAATTAACTTGCAACTGCTGTCTTAGTGCTTTTAATAAGAGAGTGTGTGCATATTTTTCATCATGGACTTTTTTTCCTTTTTTTTTTTTTTAGGCTTGAATGCAGTTTATGTAATGAAATGTTCTGTTTCCATGAAAGCACACCTGCCTGTAAGATTTTCCAAATACTCTTTCTAACAAAAACAAAACAAAACAAAGAAACCCACAACAAGTCAATACCCCCCCTAAAAAAATAAAAAACACAAAACCCCAGAAAAACTAAACCCCAAAACTTTCAAGTAGAACAGACATATTCTGTATCACTTCATGTATGAATTTTTCTTTGATTTTGGAGAGGCTTTTGATCACATTCTCTCCTTTATCAAAAGAAAGTTTTCACCCTGAATTCTTGAAGGCTGGGACTTCTGGACTTCTCACATCACATATTATTCCTCAAAAAATTTAATTATGGAACAAGTCATCCTTGGGTATGATTAATCTTGAGTAAAAATTCTAATAAATCACAATTTGGATATTTAAAAATCAAACAAAATGGAATATTCAATCATGTATTTGTAGGTATTTAGGTGACTGCATGAGAGGAGCACATTCTTCCATTTCCTGCCCACACACTTTTGTCTGTTTCTTCTGCATGAGAAGAGCTGGGACTGAATGCCCAGCCCACATCTTCCTTGACCTCACTGAGCTTTGGCTTCAGCTCCTTAATCTTTCTGCTGCAAAAGCAAAAAGTTCCCTAAGGAGCTGGAATTGAATAGCAGAAAAATCTTCTTTGACCTTCAGTGTCTTAGGTCTCGGTAGATACTCTGCCTGTTTGTATGTTCTCCCTATTTGGAGTAGGATCTGATGATTCAAACTGACTCTAATTATTTTACTATTATCACCATACAAATTGACAGAATACATTAGCAGAAGTCTGTGTTGCTAATCATTGCTAGTCCTTAATCTCACTAGAGGGATAGTTCCCACCTGAGCATTATTCCTTCTGTTTATTATCACTGTAAATGTATTTTTATTTTTGTACCTCTACTCCTCTGAAAAGTGGTGTGAACAGATTTTTTTTTAAATCTCAGTTATGTGTATAAATTAGAAAAGAAATATTACCATTGAATTTCCTCTGGAAAGATGTGTTGGCCTGCCTGTTCAGGAGAGACTGTCCTTCCAGTCCCTCAAAGCGATTGTCTATGTGTTCCTTATCATTTCTTGAAGAAGGAGAAAAACCTCAATGTATAGAGCTGGGATGCCAAGTTAGAGAATACCACAGGTCAGTAGATCAACTCTAGCAGATGCATATATCTTCTCAGATTAGCATTGTTCTCAGGTTCAAACTGAACACTGTACCTGAAATGACTAACAAAGCAGCAAATGAAAATCACTTGAATACTCTGTAGTGTGCTCTCTGTTGCTTCTGAACTACACCAGGCAGCAGTCTCTCTTCTCTTACTGCACTCTATCTTTCATAATCCCCCTTAGATCAAGTTTTTAAAGGATATTGTGTGTTTAGAAGGAAGGCTTCTAAAATTTAATAAATGTTGCTGGGCTTTTTGTAAATCTAATATCATCTGTTATCTCTACTTCAAAGGGCAGAAAGAAAAGCTGCTGTTAGCAGCTGGAATCTCTGACTTTTAAAACTAAAAGGTAACTGAGCCCACATTCCTTATACAGGTCAGGGAAACGGGATACTATTGTAACTCTGGTTAAAAAGCATCAGAGAGGGAACTGAAGAGGCACCAAGTGAATTTTTCCTACATTTTTTCGTTAACTGTCAAAGTGATTTGTAACAATTCAGACAATGACAGTCTTCCTCATTAAACTAAGCAGTGGACTCAGTCAAAAATACCCTGCCTTTACTATTATTCTCCATGCTATGGTCAGTGTTTTCCAAGTCAAAAGCTATAACTAAAATAAGGTTTGCAGAAAGAAATAATGCCTTTTAGGAAGCCAACTGAAATGTTACAATGCTTGTTCTTTCAAATCATTATAGTGACTGCAGCATTTCTATCACTACTGTGATAGTGAGAGACACCACACAAAAGGTTCCTCCCAAATGAAAGCTGTAATGATAGACTGATGGCTGCTTTAGAAAGAGGCATTTGAGGTATTTTGTGCATGTAATCTGACTTTCTGGACTGTATTAAAATATGAATATGAAAAATATGAATATGACTAAGTTTTGCTACTCTAAAGTTCCTTCCAGGTTCCTATTGTAATAGATACATTTGCACAGCCTTAGGCATGCTCTTGTCCAGACAAAGCGATGTGCTGTACTGAACTGACAAAACCACCTCAGTAAATACATTGCCATGGGTCTTAGCAGAGTTTGGATTATAAGCCACCTATAGCTTCCCTATTGAACTCAAAGCTCCTGTGAGATGATCCTGTAATCACTCATATTTTCAGAGAGTGAAAGTATAGGGATAATGAGGATGGGTCACATTTCCACCTTAATCATCAATACATCTCAGGCTTCTTCAAAACTCTGTGGAGAAACAGGCACATCTGGAAGCTGGATCCACAGACATTGTCTAAAATTGCTAACAGATTGTCCCTCTACAGTTGTTTCTTTCCAGGCCCATTGGTAATTGAGGACCATAGAAAGCAGGTTAAGAGATTTTAAAGGTTAATTTAAGTGAGAGAAGTTCTAACAAAACATGTCATCATAATTCTAATTATTTCTTTCTAAATCTAAATTTTATAATTATTTCTGGGTTTAAGCCATTTTTTAATGCAAACCAGTCTCACATTGAAAGGCTTGTCCCACTTTTTGAAACCCTGCAGTTGCTTTTTGAAATGTTCAGCCATCACTGAGAAATTCTCATTTTAAACTTTTGACTATTATTCTTTTTTTACACCTTTCCTTACTATAAGAAATAATTATTTTCCTGCATTGCACATGAATTTCCACTTAGGCTTTAAACTCTGCTCTGCATTTAAGCTACCAAAAGAAAAAATAATGGAATCTCTCCAAAAAAAGGATGTCAGCCACATTGAACGAGGTGTTTGGCCTCTGGCCAAATGATGGTCTTGGACTCTGTTTATCTGGTGGTTCCTAAGGGTGGTTTGCCTCCAAATGTTGACTCCATGCAACCTTTCTTAGTTTGTGAATTGACAAGATCATAGTACATGATTATATGGTTCCTCTTAATTAATTTGCCATTATATTTCCACAGTTTTGAGACAGAAAGAGATTTTTAGTGATTTATTTATTTTCTAATATCTGTCCCTTGGCTGCAGTCCTGAAGTTGATGCTCACTAAGATTGTGGTTTTTGTCTGCCCAGTTACCAGGGTCACCCTTTTTTAAGAGGTGTCCAGAATGTAGAAATGATTCTTCAGTCACTTCTTCACTTCTCTTTTTAACAGAGACCTTTACTATGTTCCTTTTTCTTTTGTAGCCTAGAGCTCAGATGTTTTGCTCTGCCAATTTTTTATTTCCTGCGCAATCTGATCCGTCAGTCATTAGAGAGTGAACTTTGCATTTGATTGTTTTAATGGACAAAGTCACACTAGAAACTGGTGTAAATAATCCTAACCAGAGAGTGTCTTGATCTGATTTTAGCTTATATATAACAGCCAAAATACTTCTCTTAAGTTACATCACTGAATGTTGCAAGGAGATTAGGATGAGTATGGGGTTATAAAAAAGAAAAGAAATTACAACTAAAACTGTTATCCAGAATGAGATGTTCTGGTTATCTCAGTCGAGAAGAGATATAAATAACTGTTTGTTTTCAGTAGAATATTGATTTTTTTCTTTTTTCCACTAGCCCCCCCTTCCCCCGCCCCCAAATCTAGAACATATCTCTTCTATTCAGGAACTGAAATATTCTAAAGTTTGTACATAGTTGGAAAATGAAAGGAGTGAGAGCATAAAAAGGAATTAGTTCTTTAGATTTCATGACGAGACTTCAGGCTGTGTGATGGCAATCTCTGTGGTTTCACTAACGTTGTACTATGATGGAAGAAAAAGATCTTGAAGTGGGACTTGAAAAAACTCTAGTCATTGTAATATTCATTTCAATAGGCTGAGGAAGAATGTAATCCATTTGTAAAGGAAATGCTTTGCTTTTCAAATACAGTGCACATATTTAACTTTCTAAAACACTTTTTTTTCATCCATCGAGCTATTCTCTTCACCTTTAAAAACAAAATATCTACAATGATTTTTCTTAAACTCAAAATGTAGCATATCAAAACTTATTAAATAATTATATATTTCCTTGAGCATGAGTTATACTTGTCATTTGGTGGTGAAGAGTCCAACAGAAATTCACACCTTCAGACAATAATAAAAGGAAAAAGCATAAGGGTTCTGAAGTTCAGCATTACAACTTGATAAGAAAAAAGTATTTCCACATGGCAGGGACCTGAAGCCCTACCCACAGGTTTCCTACTGGGATGTATTCAAAAGCCTTCAGAGTACTTCACGAACTTTAAATTTCAGCTGACCTATATCTCTGCATTAAATGCCCTTGATCTTTTAAAAGCTTCCCATTCCCTTTTATTATAAAACCCCACCAATCTATTGGATGTATCTTTCCTTTCCACTAAGTAGCATAATTTAAAATATGCACCAGTAACCTGCTAAATTCAAAGAATCACAGATTCAAAGATTTGTTTGGATTGGAAGGGACCTTAAAGATCATCTTGTTCCATGCCATGGCAAGGGAGTAACACCTTCCACTGGATGAGGTTCTTCAAAACCCCATCCAGCCTTGAAGACTTACAGGAATGGGACATCCACAAGTGATCCACAACTTCAAATAAAATCCAACACACTTTAGAAAGAACTTAATTCATTTTCTATAAATAAATGGGTGAAGCTTGTGTTAGGTAAACATGAAACTGAGTCACATGTTGAAGTTTGCTTCAGGTACTTAGGCATTTGGCAAGCACTCTGAAATAATTTTAAATATTAATCCAGTTACATTATTGACATATTTTACATTCCATTGTTAGATAAAAGTATACACAGGTATTCAGCCATTCAAAAGCTGGTCATTTGTTATTTCAAGTTTGATATGATTTATCTACCTTTCTAAAAGTACTAAGAAAGCCTACTTCTTCACATTCTATATTTTCAAGAGACTTTACGGTTTATGCAGGCTGGTCACAGTTGACTATAATATATCTATGTGTCAGAAATTGGAACAGGCAGTAGACATTATAGATGAATTGCCAGGAAATTACCCCAGTGCGCTGACTTCCCAAATTCCTTCAAATGACTTAACAGGCTTGACATGGCAGCTCAGTGTTCAGTTTGCTTAGGGGACTTTAGGAGAATCTGTGGTTCCAATCCATTGCTAAGGTTTGAGTTTTTCACATTTACATAGCAATAAGGAGCTTAGGGAATCTGTAACTGGCAAAGAAAAAAGCATTTAAGGCTGTTATTGACAATAACAGCCTTTAAGCTCATGGTACAATTAAAATTAAAAGCCTTTATTTTTCTAAAAAAAAATTAAATGAGCAGACGATATTGCTATTGCTGAATTGTTGATAAGCAGCAGTACCTTTGATCTGAACAGCTTTTGGATCATGGCAGCACTGGCAGCAGCAGACACACTCATTTTTGATGAGACAATGAAGTGTGGAGGGGTGACAGGCTTTATGGCAAAAGGCATCACGTATCTTCCACAAATCACTCGTCTAGTTTGGAATGGTATAATTCTGTGACCTATGAAATTAAAAGCACAAACCCTGAATTTCTCTTTGTATAGCTCCTTGCATCATCCAGGATAGAGAATGACTGTCAGGCTCTCATTGCTACATGAAATTAAAGGTATTTTGCAACTGCAGCATAATTCTGCTGAGATTAGAGAATTCCCCTCAAATGTGGTCTAACATTTTGGAACCCACACAGAAAGCTATGAGGTGGATAAAATAAAAATATTTTTTCTTGTTTATAATAAATTTGCATTTGCTACATTTTCTATTATTACAAAGAACCTTCAAATTAGCAAAAAGCTGAAGCTAATAAGGGTTGCACAGATCTAGTGAGTGATGGGAAAATGGCCTCCAATGAGGTTCTTCTAAAAATAATTGAACCTGAGGTGTGTCAAACTGTTGTTAATGCTACAACTAAAATATACATGTTGTTAGAGCTTGGCTGATTTCCAAAACAACCATAGTCTAAACATAAAAGAAAACGGAACTAAAAACTACTAAAAAAATGTACCACATTAGATAGACCAATAAAGATACCAGGAGGTAATTGTTTTGACTATACCAACGTCCCTCTTTTACTATGATATAACTGTACAGCAATTACGTTTTTCTTGTAAATGGCATGGTGACTACAGCTGCAAAAAGACATCACTGCCATCTTCTGGTAATAGCTCATTCAGCTTGCCAGCATGTGGGTTTTCCTTTATTTATTTTTCTTTTTATAGAACAGTGCACAGGCAATCGGGGTTTTTTGTTTACAAGACCAGGGAAATGTAAGTATTGTGCTTTAGCATCCAGACTTTTTTAAACAATAATTTCATCCTGTTCCAGAATTCCTACACTGCTACATGACTCTTACTGGTGAAACATTCCTGAGACTGATTTTCACCTGAGGATGAAGATACCACAAGTCCAGAAATTTGCATTTCATAGCACAATCTTGTATTATATTTTTTTCCCACAGTATGAGTTACCTGATGACTGAATGTATGGAAATAGAAATGGTATGTGTCATGAAGATCAAGTTCATCTGAAAATCAATGACACTGGTGTGATCACCCTCATTTATATTTGCTGAGGGTCTAAATCTCTTAAGCAGGTGAGAGTTAAGTATTTGTCAGTGTGACAAAACTCTGCTTTCTGCTCCATCATGAAACTTCAGTGCCTTAGCTTTACCTCTGATCACTTGATGGGTTCTGTTTATTGCTGATCATCAAACAGGAAAAAATAGCAGCAAACTGTCTTGCTCCAGGAGATGTAGCTTGATTTGTGACATGATCTTTACTCACCTTAGTGTCAAACATAATTGCTACTAATAAGTAATAATACTGCTATTAATAATTAATTTCAATCTTACTTGAGATGCATTTGCAATGGCCCCTCCCGGACATGGACTATGGCATGTAATGCAATTGCTTCATGAAATGTAATACTCATTCCCCTAAGTATTTGTTTGGAAACCATTTGTCATAACTTTGGAATTCCCTCACATAGTAATATAAAATGTAAATGCTTTCTTTTTTTTTTTCCTTTACACTCTTACCATTGCTTAGTTTATGGCAAATTAATAAATACATACACACACAGTTTCGTGTGAGAGAGGAGAAATAGGACAGAAGAATATGGACTGCTTTTGAACAATGATTCACATATGTGAATTGCTGTGTCCTCACACAGCAGCAGTAGAGGATTTCAATTCTTCGATGCAAAGCTTTATTTACAGCCCTGACTGAGGTAGTCAGAGGCTATGGACATTCAATGGCAGATCCAGCTGGCACTAAGAAAATCAGTACTTTAGCCTCTCCAAAGTAGGCAGTGAAGATGAGTACTTGCTGGCCTTGCTGGATGTGCAGCAAAGGCAGCCAAAGGGGTTTCATTGACTTCTGAAGTTATCCTATTGGCAAGAAAGAGTTACTCCCAGAGTTCATATGACCCTTCAGCCGCCTTATTGTCTTATTGCTTGTCACCCTACTAGAAATGTTGCCCAAAAGTTTCTATGTATGCCAAAAGTAGCTTTTATGTAGATGTTGCCATGATCAACATGGCTTGAGGCTTGTTTCTGCAATAAAAAAGCTTTTGGTCCAGCGGTCTGCTGACCACACAGTAGTCTTTGTTTCAGGCTCCAACTCAACATGCACAGAACAGGGTGTGAAAATGTGGCAGATCCTGCCAAGCATCCCCTACTTTCATTGGCTTCCTCTTCACTGATCCGCAGCCCCACCACCAGCATCTCTGCTTGACTGTTTTTTCAGAAGGGAAAATATATTTCCCTCGTACTTTCTCTGTATTGCAAGCCTAGCCTTGATTTGCAGTCTGTATATTTAAGCATAAATCTTGCATTCAAGTCCTCACAGCCACTGTGAGAGTCATATCACTCTTGGAGATATTTCCCTTTCAAAGCAGCCAGCCTGTCCTCAGAAGAAGAGATCTGAGATAGTAAATTTTCCTAAATCATTTTTATTGGAAGCAGAGCTGTTCTCCATAAATGCAGAGCCAACCATCTCTAAAACCAGAGCTGGATCGTAGGTTTTCACTGTCCATTCATGCCAGTAACAGATGCCTGGCAATCAGGAGCTGCTTGTCAGCTCCCAGACAGGAGGCGTAGAACATACACTTCTGTTAAAAGAGCAGAGAGGCTGTTGGTTAACATAAGCTTTTACGATGAGGCTGGCACACGTTTTCATCCAACGTCGCTCAAAACCTTTTTCACTGCAGCACATCTCCCAGCTGTGAGCCAGCTGGTGATGGCGAGGGAGGGAACAGAGGTACAGTAAAATACTTCTCCTGGTAAGCAACTTTGCAAAATGGAGTTGCAGCTTTAAAGAACCCTCCTAAAGCACACATCTCTTTGCCTTGCCGGCTAGCTTTTTTTCATATTATCAGTCCACTGCTAATTTGGCAGTTTGTTACTACACAGTGACTTTCTGCACACTGATCTAAAAACAAACTGAATAAGGGGATGCAAAGAAAAGATTACAGAACAGGCTTCATTTTGCAGTTTATCAGTCCAAGCTAGTTTTATGGTTACCAATCACTACTTTCCAGGGCTTCTAGAAAACTATAGTAAAAATCATGGGAAGCCATTCTTGTCACTCACCCATAAGTATTGTGTTTAAATCAAATCCAGTCCCATCAATTGACCTTTCAGAAGAACCTTGCTGCTAGTAGGCTTCTATGATCAATTGAGTGTTTTTGAAAATATATCAAAAAATTAAGTGGTTTTTTGTTTGTTTGTTTGGTTGGTTGGTTGGTTGGTTTTTTTAACATTCACCCTGATCCTAAATTTCAAAATATAATGCATTACACTGTAATCAATATTGGTGACATAGGAGGAAGAAACTGTAGCATGGAATAATTGGTGCCAAAGAAACAGAAGAAGTACTGGAAGGCCTCTTATTCCTAGACTTTTTTCCTGGCTTAGTGATCTTTGTAAGTGAACGAAATTAAATTAAATAAATTTATGGATCAGCAGCACATAACAAACCATGCAATAGCCATGACACCATAATGTCATTTATGTTAGTCTTTTCTCCACACTTCTTTTTGTAAGCTGTTTTGTATCTTCATTCTGCCTAGAAGTTGACCTGGATTTTGGCACATTCCCAGGAGCTCCTTAAGAAATTCAATATCTATTTTTATCATAATAACCTTAATAACTCATTTAAAAAGCCATCTTCCACCAGTGGTTTTCTCTTTACAACTAGTCCTAGTAGATTGGCAGCTGAAATTGTGCATAGGAATACTAAAATTTCTGATTTTCTGAGTTACCAATCAATAAAAACAGCAGTTGCTCCAATGCTGTCTTGGTCTGCAGTTTTTCAGAAATTAAGATTTACTGTCAGTAGAGAAATTAATGTGGATTTTTACTGGTAAAATTCAGCTTTTATTTACATTATTTGTACACTGTGTTAGCTTTATTTCAAAGTTAGCTATCAAATGCTGTTTTGTTTATTGCATTAAAAGTTCTCTTTGAGTAAATCTCAAAAATGTACTCTCAGTTTTCAGTGGGGAAATTCATAAAAATTGGCATAAAAATTACCAATTGTAATATTCACATATGACATCTGTTTATAAGAGAATCATGAAACAAGCATAATAAATTAATGTAGAGGTCCTGATGATTCTTCTGGTTCTATATTATCACAAGCATTTTAAGATTGCTAGTGACTCTGAAATAATCTAAATTTTCTTTGTAATCCAGATCATCAGACTATGTGAATGACTGTAACCCCAGTCTTGAATTTCTCTGCTCCCTTTCAGTCTTTTTCCTCTCCTGGTTAATTCATACTTAGGCCAGTGCTACACAGGACATGAAATAAAGTGCAGAGTGGCTGTCCTTCTATATCACAGTCCAAAAAAGCATTTATGAGATTACTCATACAAGAGCAGTTGTTCTAGTTGTTTGATAAAGCTTAAAATATGCTCTAAATTCTTTCTGAGCTGAGTACCAATCCCCACAGACCCTGGAAAGAAGAAGACAGAGATATTAGAAAGCCTTTGCAATGACAAGCAGTTTAGAAGCCTGCAGAGCTCCTTCTTCAGGTGGTTGTGGTTTTTGTTCTATATGTTTTAAAACCTAACAAAATTTGTGATGGATCTTCTCCTGTATCTGCAAGTCAATAGAATGGGAATTCTCAGGAACCGACTGCGGCTTCCTGCTACTGGGAACCATTGTTTGCTGGTGCTGGCAAGAATTGGAGGGGTCTGATAAAACCATAGTCCTGGGTCTTTTTTCCTTCCCATGAAATATTATTCCATGATTAATAGGATCTTGTTCCTTTCAAGTGTGGAATGCCAGCACCTTTCCAAAGACTGTTCAGATCTGGCACGTGTGATACAGTGCTGCTCTACACGTCTGGCTGTAAGAGACATGATGTCAGCTTTAGTAATACCTTCCAGCCATGTTATCTTGCTGCTTTTATATTCTGCACCCAGACATTTGGAATTCTGCATCAACTACTAAAACACAATGTTCACATTGGAGACCCATTGATCATTTTAACTGCTTGAGTGGCCAGAAGTCACCCTTACTAATCGTTACTGCCTTTAATCACCATCATTGCACTAATTACAGGCTGATATTCTCCAACTTCTCAAAAATGCTGAATGGTTGAAAGTGAAAATAATAACCAGGCAAGCAAATTTGGTGCTGAAAATTTTCCTTATTCAGTAAGAACCACACAAAGCTCTGAGAATGCCAATAAATTTACGCCACCCTAAAAATGTTTGCTGTAACAAATAGAAACCACAAATTTAAAAATAGAGCCCCTACTTCTTCTTCAATATTTTTTTTCCCATAATTAAATGACTTAAGGTTTTTTTCAAAGTAGAGTTTCTGGTAATGCTCCCTGTTAGATATTTTCTTTTAAAATATGTTTTAGCAATTCTGACATTTATATAAAAGGCATAAAGATTCCAAGTCCCTAGTGCATATACTTGCATTTTTTCAACTTTTACAAATGTTAAGCAGATTTAGGAAGTGGAAAGTGACTACTGTTTGTTATGAACTGTATTCATAAATCTGCCTTGGATGAACCTAAAGTAGATATGAGTAAATGACTAATGGACCGGAATTATTGAACTGTTACTTGCAGTTCATAAATAACAGTTTTCCTTAAAGCTGACTATATTTTGTATTGTAAGCTTAGGATCTAAAAGCTGCTGCATCAGAGTTTGGACTAAGAAGCTTTTTCAGAAACTGCCAGAGCAGGAGATGTCATATATTAAAAAGCAAGAAGCATTTCTGTGCCAAAAGGAATAGGCTCATTCCTTTTGACATGTTTATCTATAAAATATAGTTATATGGAATTTACTATGTCTCTTGCAGACTTGTTTCACAAGTCCACTGGACTGGAGGACAAAAAACTTCAAAGAGTATAGCTTGATAAGAATAGGAAATAATATTTCAATATATGCCACTCTTTTTCCAGCTCTCATCTTCAAGAACTGATCTAATAATACCTAAACCTCAAAAAACTTATTAAAGCTGGGTATTACATACAGGGAACATTTTGCCTACAATTGAAATGCAGTCGCCTCTCTAGTAAGCAGTTTTTATTTTTATATCTTTAAGAAAAGCATGGTATGAAATATATTTGTAACTTGTTTCTTCTTAATAACTAATTTCCTTCTCTAAGAACTTAAACTCGTGCTGAAAACAGTTACATAAAAAATGTTCTAAGGCATTATAGCTGTTTGTATATAACCATCTTTGTAATCTTTTATCTGTATAAGACTGTATAGAGCTTTAGATAATTGTTTGGTTTAGCAAATTTTTTTTCTTCCAACTCTGTTTCTAAAACTGTTCTCCAAGTTGTAGCAAGGCAGATTTCTTGATGTTTATTGTTTGAAACTTGATCAGTGGGAGAATTATTTTTAATTAGATCTTATTGCAAATGGTACAAACAGTTCTTGCAAGTGTGTCACTGAGGTTTTTGTCCATTCTTTTTTAACTGTTGTCTAATAATTTCTGCAATCTCTGAGCGTTCCTAGCTTCCATATGAGTAAACAGTGCCTATGCGTTCTCTGTTAAAAACTAAATTGCAGGAATAGTTTTGCAAGGGACAATTATGTGAGCTTCATTCAAGAAGCTGCCACTGGACCATAAATGCAGCATTTTTGAAAGATATACAAAACTGAACCTACAGCTGGTCTCTACAACTATTTTCTCCCTTGCTTCTCCATGTACATTCCAGATCATCCATTCCAGATTTATGATCAATGAACTTCCCAAAGGTCATTAGCTCCATTTAGAGGTGATGAGACCTGAAAAGTGTTCTTGCACATACATCTTATTTTCTTCACCCAGTACATTTTCTGATTGTGTCAGATAAAGAAATTTGTTATTTTAGGCATGGCTTGACACTGCCATTTTAAGGTTCATGATTCTGTTACCTTCTGCTGCTGACATGCATTTTTATGAGGAAATAACAAAATGTTTTCCATTTGGTTCGTCGTCCTCTCAGATGTTACAAAATAGACATTTACAAATTTGCCTGAAAATGTTTCTAAAAATATATTTTGTTTCCATATTTTTGTGGAGCTTTCACTGGTACTTCTGACAGTAACTCACAAGAGAGTAAAATATCCATGATGCATATTTGTAAACATTTTAAGCACTTTTGGAGTAGGATCCTCTCTTAAGAGTCAAAGGAATATTGGTATAGTGCTTATAAACTATTTTATGACTGAGCTGATGCAAGAAGCTCTGCATGCGCATTAAAATTTACTTTGGATGTTCCTCCCAGGATAAGAAAAGAATATTCTGAATATTTAATGAGCTGCTCAGTATGGCCACTTTAGGTTTTGAAAATTTTTACAGAATAATGTTCTATTAGAATATTCATTGAAAATTTTCTTTAAATAATTTCTTATGTGAGTCACTTTTATTGTTCTTTTGTGTCTGAGGAATATAGAAATTTTATACAATGTAACACTCCATTTCAAAATAATTTTTAAGGGGGATATTTTCCTTTTCACTTACAAACTTATTGTTATTATATTATATAATAATTTTATTTAAAATAAAAATATTTTTTAAACTTTGTTAGATAATTTTTATCTATTTTTCTCCTCAGAATGAAAGTTTTGACACTTGACACTATTTCCTTAGCTCGTAATGAAACCTGTCTGATCCATCTGAGCTTGGGAGAGCACCAGGCAAGTAGGATTCAACAGAAGTCTGTTCTAAACATAAGCATTATCTAAGTAATGCAGTTTTACCCAGAACATACTAGAGCCTAGAGGACTCCAGTTTGCTTATTCCAGTGTCCCTGCTCTGTCACCTGTAAGAGCAGGATCAGATCAGAAGATCTTTTGCATGTAATTACCCACAAAAATCTGGATTTAGCACAGGAATTCGGGGGGGGGGGGGGGGGGGGGGGGGGGGAAGTAATTAATTATTGGAGATATTCAGGGTATAGTTCAGTGAAAAGACATGTTCAAAACTGATAATAAGCATGAGATGCCGGTAAAGGCACTATTTGCTTAAATCTTGGCTGTGGTAAATTGCAGCAAAGTTTTCCATCTGAATCAGGCTACAGTGAGTCAGAATTACAAAGAAAACTATTTTGGTATCATAGTTGATCAGAAGCAAAGTATGATAATTACTTTTTTACACTAAAATTTTAAAATTATAATATTAGATAGCACAACATACACTTCACAGGTAGGAGCTATTAACAAATAAAATATATCAGAATAGCTCAAGTACTGGGATTCAGAATTGAAGAAGAACTAATCAAAGCCAGAATCTTCGGCACTGCACCAAACCCCAGTGACTCAGCTAACAGCTCTGAAAATCATGCATGGAGAAAAGCTACCCTCCCATCCTTCAGAAAATAAAAATAAAACAGGGCTCTTCTGTAATAATTACTCCAGCACAGTTCCCAGATTTCAACTCTGTGGACAGCCTGTTTTACAATGATACAAACAAGCTATTTTTCTGGCTCTATGCTTCTGACTTCCCCTCAGTGGCCTGCATCCATGACAATAAAATTGTCTGACAGTGTAGATATGATATAATTCAAGTTTTCTACCCAAAATTTTTCCTGGGTGCCTTCCCTTTGCCGTCATCAATACTCTGCCAGATCTGCAAAAAAAGGCAAAAAGTCAGACTGCTACTCCTGCTTCTGGTTTTAAATAAAAGACAATTACGAATTTTTTTTTTTTTTTTTTCCTCTTAGGAGCAAACTATTACAGTAGACATATTTATTTAAAAACTTAAAGAAAAAAAAAGAACAAGAAATCTATTTCCTTTGTAATCTTTCTCACACTCTCAGAGGTCCCCCAAAGGTTGGAGGTCTCTGTCCCTCAGGGAAGCACAGCAACGCTGCTGGGGAGGGAGGGTATTTGTGGGGAGCAAATAGCTGGAGAAAAAATTGAAGATGCTCAATTATTACTCATAGAAGAAAAATCCAAGCACAGAAGATGCTTTGTGATCAGGTAAGTCAAATGAAACATTTTGGCCAAAGGAACTTTGTGTTAACCTGTCCATGGTGCAGAGTTTAGCTTTTTATTTTTCTAGAAGAGAAGTGGTGTTTGCAAACATGGGGTTTTCATGACTCATTGCCTAAACTATGAAGAACTTTGTCTTCTTAACAGCTTAAGCATGTCCCAAACAATTCTCTTTGATTTTGGTCAAAATTCAGAACATCACAGCTTAATCTATGCAGTCTAAATATTTTATATTATTGAATTTTCTTCTGCTATCTATACTCCTCCCAGATTTCCTTTCAATGTTTAAATTGCTGGACTGTTTTTCTGGAGTGAATAATGCAAGAAACTGAGTGTGAAGAAAAACAAATTTTTAGAGCCTTTGTACATGTTTCTTTTTTTAAAGTTTCCTGTTGGCTTAGGCACATTGTGTTCCTCTGTATCACATCCTTTTAGAGCCATATGTGGAAGCAATAAAGTGTATCCTTGCCTTCAGAGATATGAGTATTTGTTTAGCCAACTGACTAAGGAAAATACTATGAACCCATTAACAAATATGGTTTATGTGGTCAATTAATCATAGAGAGCAGGCTGCAGAGCACAACTCAGGAAATATTAGTCAGCACAGGCAATGGGTATCTGTCAGTCAGGGATCCCAGGGTTTCGTGCCAGGGGAAGGCAGACAGCACGTTAGCAACAAAACACACCAAGTCTGCCAGCACTTTCCACTAAGATCAGATTTCCAAACGCAGACATGATTGCAGATATAGGTGATGATAGCTGATGAAATTCATAAGGAAAGTTTTCTACCTTAAGCCAAAGATGCAGCCATTAAAGTCACAGCCTGTCTCCTCTCCATATTAACTCAGTGTGCCTCAGCCAAAAATGAAGTGTTTTCATCACCATGCAGATGTACAATATGCACTGAAGAAAGACTGTGAAGTGCACATGCCTTGAACACTTTACAACCAAAACACTTGGTAATACCTTTTTTACTTCTTTTTAATAAAGAATTATGTTTTCCTGACAGATGCTGTCCTGCATAAGTCATGCCTGAAGATGATTGCATTATCCAGCCAACACATTCTCCTGTGAAGAGAGAGAAAGTTCAAGAGGAAAACAAGACAAATAATAGCCCCATTATGCTATAGAAGAAAGACTTAGAAGGAAGTGGCCTTTTTCAGACTTGGATGAAATTCACAGAAACAGCATCTCATTTTAAAATTCTATTATTTTTACAGGTAAAATTAGAAAGAGTTTGTTAAACATATAATATGATTGTGTTTTGTTATGTCTGCTTTTTTGGGAACTGAGTTTTATGAGCTTTGAAAGATTTGCAAATAATTGTGATATCTTTGTCTTCTCAACATCTACGATTTGGCAAAACTGATTTTTTTTTTTTTCTAGGTACTGTATCGATAGCTTGTGTTAGACTGGCAATTTTCAATCTCTGATCTAGACCCACAGTTATATCACAGTAGGGACTGTCCATGTGTTGGAGCTGCAGCTCCTTACTTGACTGCTTTGATACCCACCTCCTGGCCGAATGTGGCATTCCTTCTGTGCCACATCCCCTCACACGGCTGACAAGCTGAACAAAGCCACTGCCTGTAAAACTTCAGATTCATTTGCTTCAGAAGCTAGAATCTGTTGATGAGTGAATTCAGGAAGAGAAAGCTGGGTCCCACAGTCAAGTCATAAAAGTATAAAACCCAGGGATTAGCTACTGTGCTTGTAAATCTCCATGTGAAGATGTGCACATTACCAAGTCTACAATTCAACTTGATATATAAATGTGATTAATCAGACTAAATAGAGAAGTCTATAAAGTAGCTTGCCTCCACAGTCAACAGAGATATAGTCAATATAATCAGTGGAGTATAAGACACAGTTCATCTCATTTTAAAGATGCTGCCCAAAATTTTCCAAATTAATTAGCCTTTAACTACGCATTATGTTTTCTTCTGTTGACATAAAGGCAGACAGCTCAAAAATGGAAAACCAAAGTTCAATCAGAATAACCATAAAATCTAGAAAAGGATAAAATCTGGCACCTTGAAGTATTCTCAGTATTGACAGACATTACAGTTAATAGTGCTATTAAAATCACTTATTTATAATAGTTAATATTTTGTTTTTAATTCCCATCTTTCTCTGCCTCAATGACTACAGGCAGCGTTACTGAAGCACATCAGAGAGTTGGCATTTCATTCACTATCCTTCGCACGGGACTCAAAGCTATGATTAAATCCAAAAAATGCCATGAAGAAATAAATCATTCTGTGTCTGGGATTGTATTCAGAAGATTTGTGGTGAATATAAAAAAGGTTGTAGAGGTACAGCTGCCCAAGAGCAAGAGATCATCTTTCTTCAACTGAACCAGCAAGGCCTTATGGAAACAAAAGATTCACATATATACATCCTTATATTTTATATCTTCTAACATTTACAGTTTCTCCAAACTCAGCTGAGGACAGCAACAGATTGTCATTCTGTTATTTTAACAAAACTTTGTTATTTTTCATTACAGATTGCTTTAAGTGTGGCAACACTGCTGAGTCTGAACAACGACGCCTATTCCATGATATACTGGGGTTTTTTGGATGACCTTGTCTGTTCAGCTGCCGTACTTGCTCAGCAGCTGCTCTGTCAATAAAAAGCACTGTCACTAGTTCCATTATAAAGTGCAGATAGTGTGATAGAAACACACACCAGTAACTCGTCTACAAAGATTTTAAAAGACCTCATCTCTTGTATTATTTTACACTACAAATGAAATTTTACAGATCATTAGTCCAGAATGTGAGCTAGTTGTTTGACAAAATGAATTAAAAAGTCTAGGATTATTTCATGTAGAAAAGTATAGTCTGCACATGTGCCATAATTATTATTTTCTGTAGAAATTAATAAGCACTACTGTATCTTCAGACTTTCACTGAATAATTAGAGATTCTGAATGTGGTGCTGTGTGGACATTAGTGCTATGCAGCCTAAAAGCTCTGAATTAGCTCTTGAAGTATAATGAATATATGACAGATGAAAGTGTTCTGCAAAACCAGAAAGCTGCTCAAACACCTGCTGTTACCCAAATACAACAAGCTTCTTACCAAGGAGTTTCATCTTGCGTTAAACTGTATAATGTCCTTGTACCAGATAAGGGAAATAGAGAAGTTTCAGCTATGAAAGTTTACAGCTATGAAAATCAACTCTGAATTTCAAAATATTTACAGAGAGATTTAAGTATCATTTTATTTCATTAGAAGGCCTGTTATATACATTACAAAAAATTCTGTTGTGAGAGAGCAAGAGGACATCTATAATCATAAATTTCCATGTTATGGTCTATCATGTTGAACTCAGTCCTTAATACTTATAACTTATGGAAGTCAATCCAAGTATTCTGTCCGACATCATATACAGTCCTGGCTGTTTATTTACTCATCTTTATTTACTCATCTTTCCAAAGCAAATGAAAGATGTAATTTTCTTTTCCCATTCCTCCCTTCTCCCCAGTAGTACACAGGCATGAGCTAACTAGGCTTAAATAGTGAGAACTGCTCCTCCCACCTACCAATAGCAAAGCATTCCCTTTGTCTTCAAAGGTGTACAAAAGCCAATTTTTAGTACAAAAGCCAATTTTTAGTTCAAAAGGAGGATGTGAACTTCTCTCTATCAGCAAAAAGCCACAAAAAAATTGAGTGCCTTTGAGAAAAAAAATCTTTTAAACACAATCTAAAAATAAAATTATTGTATTTCATCTTCATTTGCTTTCACTTTCAATATATTATTGAGTATATTATAAAATGCTGAAGCAATAGAAAAAATATTTTCCTTTAAGGTTTAAAATTTCTATTGTACCATTTCTGGGCATTTAAGAACACGTAATTATAGGCAGCATTCATTAAACAAAATCCACAATGAACCCCCACTCTGGCCATGACTTCTAGGAGTGAAGAGTATGTGTACGCATGTGTTTTCTGAATAGGACACTTATTAAGATTTTAATTTGCTGTCAAGGACAACTTACCATATCAAGATGAATCTTTTATGAATCATTTACCAAGTGTGACTGAGGCAACTGACATTAATTTAATCTGTGATTGTGAGCATTAGTATTCATAAAGAATCAAAAGCACAAATAGAACTATTTAGTCTTTCTTTTCTTCCAAAGACATGAGTTTATGTTGTGTAGTGGAGATCACATTGAGTTGTAGACTTTCAAATTAATGTTGAAATAGAAATACTGAGCTGAAATAATAATACTTAAAAGATTTAAGGCTGCTCCTTAGAGATAGACTTGAGTGAAATATTGTAAAAAATATGTACAAGTTTAATATTTATTCCCAAAAAGCAGTGTTTAACCTCAACAATCTTTGTCATTTCTCATTTGGTCCAGGACTTAATTTTTAGGGGAGTTCTAACCTTGATTTAGAATGAATTGAGAAAGGGATGAGAAATAGGTAACATAAACTTTCATTTTTTATGTTCTCCAGAACATAAAAGCAAGACCAAGCATATTTTGCCAAATCAATAGTGCATTAAAAAAACCCTGTTTCATAAAAGCAAAATAGCATCAGTGCATAATACACATTAAACTACAGTGTGATCAGTACTAAATTGGTCACAGGAGCATAATTAACCCGGAACTGAAAATAAAATTTATTAGTTAGGCTTCCCTAACAACTTCTCCGTAAATGGGAATGCAAAGGGAGGAAGGATCAGACCTTCAACCAAAGGTATCAACCAAAATACCACCTCCATTTCCTGTCAGCAGGGCTTTGAACTTGAAATACCTCTGAATGTCAGAGACTTAAGGGGGAGAATATAAATTCTGTGCTTGTGCATCTGCCCAGCACAAAGCCTGCCAGCGCTCTGGCTGCACCGCTCTGAACCACAACACTGTCCCAGAAGCGCTGAGGATGGCCTGTCAAAGAGAGCACGAAGGGACAGATGTTGTTGTTGATTATGTGATTTGCGCATTAATGCAACACCTGCGAACTTAAGATTTCTCCTGACTCCTACAAGTGTGATTGGAGAAAAGCTGTCAGCAATGGAACTGGTCAAGGAAACAGTACTCAAAGAAGAAAACTTTACAGAGCACCTACTTGAGGATTTTCCCCAAGGACCCTGGTCTCTTATAGGTCTTCAAGTAACAGATTAATGCCTATTAAATATGCCTTCAGGTGCCATCAAATAAGAGATGTAACAATTTAAGCTGCAGAAGTAGTAGAAATCCAAGGAATTACTAGAACTTAGAGAACTTATAGATTTCAACAAGAAACACATTCAATGATATAATGATTTAATCACTTCATATTTGATCTAAGCTTAATCTTTTATTCCGGTACCAATTTGGCATTTCAATGTAGACAACCTCCACCAACTGCATGTATTTTTTTTCCGTTCTGGCTCACAAATTAGTAGAATGATTTTGAAATTAAGCTGCCTGGAAATACAAATATTGAGAGTTGCTGGCAGTGTAAAGCCATCTAATTAAGTAAAATACTGATTCTTTAATTTCCATAGACATTGTCATATGACACTAACAATAGCTTAGAGACAGGAGACGGTAGAGGAGACAGTGAAGAAATTTCTAACCTGAAAAGTGAAAGACATGAACTTATTTAAGAAAAACTCTTTTAATTCTCTGGGTGTACAGAAACAACCAAAGAATATAACGGTTGTATTCGTACTCCTTCCAAGGGAATAATAGAATGAATCTATACAGTAAAGGGTAAGCAGATTAATTCCATTAAAAATATTTCACATATAAATTAAGTATGCCTAATTTTATCCACATTACATACATTAATCCTAGACTACAAAAAGACATTCTACCTTTTAAATATAGCAGGGTGTCTTGTTTCCCTATATTCATTCTCATACACCCTGTATATAATACAACTTCAGCTAAAACTCAAATCTGAATTCATAAAGTAGAAAACCTGTATTTAAAGAAAATGAGCCTAGTTAATTCTTTGTTCTTTCCATATGTCAGTACATAAAATTGTATATTAAAACAATATTGGGAATTATTAGGAACTTATGGCTCAAATTTTTGCATGAAATAGAACATATGGTGAATTACTGAATTAATTCCTGATTATAGCAGATAATAGGAGAAGGAAGCAATCCATCTCAGGAAGAATGTTCTCACCTAAAGGGCTGTCAAGTATCTCAATAGGCTGCTCAGCAAAGGGTGGAGTCACCACCCCTAGCAGTGCTCAAAAAACAACTTGACGTGGCATTTAGTGCTGTGGTTTAGTTGATATGGTGGTGTTTGGTCAAAGATTGAGCTTGATGATCTTGGAAGTCATTTCCAACCTAAATGATTTTATGATTCTATGGTCTTGATTTTATGTTTCCTTTTAAGCAGTGGCTTTTCCCAAATACATCATCACCACAAAAAGGAGAATTTGCATTATTATTTTGAAGTTAACATTTAACAGCTGCCAGCAGGATGAACTACTCAGCCCTTTCTTTGCCTTCCTTTCATCTGTTTCAGTGAACAAACTTCCTCAGAACTTGCGTGTATAGAAAGAAATCCAGCAGCTCCCAGCTGTCACACATTGACAGGATTCTTGGGTAAGAGTAGAAAAAGTCTAGAGTTAAAACCAGCAGTTGCCTTCATATATTTAAAGGCTTACATCCCCTTTCTAAGGATCAACATCCAGACTTCACTGAAATTAAGATTGAAATGTCCTCTTGAACTGGGACCAAAGCAGCCTGAATAGCAAGATAACAAAAATGAGTGTGGTTTTCTGCTGCATAACAGCACTAAGGCACTTCAAACAACCACATGATAATGGTAGATTCCTTAAAAAGAATGAAGTAATGCATTTTGTCAGCTGAAGGTTGATCCTAAATTTTAGGTTGGGTTCTGGGGGTGTAGACTGGTATTTTTATTTGATTTGGAGACGTTTTAGCTAAAATAAATTCTCCAGTCAAAAGCACTGTCAACAGATTGGAAATTCTGGCCTGAGGTTAATCTGTCAGAAATGAAAACAATGCCTCTGCTGTGTGAGGAGGGAGTGAAATCTGTCTCACAAATATCTTCAAAAATCTTTCCATTAATGCCCTTACTATTTATGATGGAATAGTAATTGAATTTTGAACCTCAGAGACATCTGCCAAGAGTTCTGGTTTTATAGTGTTGCACACAAATGGGAAAGTGACACTGGAAAGTCCAAAACAGTTGGGTGCTTTCATCTGAAGCCTTTTTTCCACCATCATTATTTCAATGTTCTCTATAAATATTATTTGTGGAAAACTGTTTAATGTAGTGTTCTTCCACTGGTCTCAATTCCTCAATATGGGACCAAAGCATTGTCTGTCCTTCCTAATGTAATATTCCACACCTAACACTAATCTTCACCAAGCTCCATAAAGCTGATACTGTAAATTAAAAAAAAAAAAAAAAAAAATCACCCACTTAGATAAATATAATCTCATAACTTCACAGAGGCTTTGCCACAGTACACGAGATTTCATAAGAGTACTGTACCAGCAAAGGGATAGAATTTTTAGTTATTTTGTTACTTTGTGTTACACACCTGACAGTGACTGGAAATATAGGAAAAAAGCCACAGGGCTGACATGCTGAAATGACTGCATAGTTATCAAAAAATAAAGTTTATTGTCAAGCACACCACCTACCTCCAATTTTCCACTGTTGACAACAACGTTGCCATGCAATCAGAGGGGAGGGGTGAGCCTCGATGACTTCAGTGGTTCCTTTCTGACACTTCTTGTTCCAAATTTCTCAAACATACAGACCAAACATTATTCTCTGTATTTTTTGCTTTTCTCCAGGCATGTTCCTTTACATAGTTTTTAGTCTAGACATGTTGTATTAATGTCTATTTACTTTGGGACATGTTATGATGCTCCAGTTCAATAATTTTTTAAATCAAGAGTGAAATTTTGACACCTTTCTAAAGTTTTTGCAGCTTACTTCACTTTTTCACGGAAATCAAGGAGACAATAAAAATATACTGAAATATACCTTTGTATGAGAGCAGAAGGTCTGGATAAACCTTCCTGATACAGTTTAGAGGTCCAGACCTTTGTAATCCTGAACCACCAAAATAATTCACACACATGCTAGTTTTGTGGCATTTACAGAAAGAGTGCAAACCTGAGGAACCAAAGTCTATGATAGATTACTGAAATAAATCCAATATAATTCCAGGTAGTTAGTAATTTGGTAATTAAGTCCTTTAGGGACCACTATAATTTTCAAAGAATGAAAGTGAAATTATCATCTCATGATGGAAAAATCTCACTCCACACACACATTTCAGATAACACAGAATCTCAAATTTCCATATTTGCTCCAGATAATAAAGATTCTGAACATTATTAACTGCTAAATCCTCTCACTGAAGCATCCTCTTATTACAGTGGAGAGCTGTTGCCACCCACTGCATTTGTCTACAGCATTTCCAGAAGACGAATTTTACACCCTGAGTCAGTTCAGATGTGTCTGGACTTACAAGCTACCTGGTACACAAAAAACCCCACAACTATAGTAGAATTGTTGCCAGAAGTCTAACTTCCGAATTTTGCTCAGATCCAGGTGATAGAGATTTATACATTTACATGTGTCCTAATTGTAAACTTTCTGCACCTACCAGTTTTTGTTAGCTATGTTTGGATTAATTTTGAATGTTGCTCATTTCCCTTTCTATTACCTTCCAGATAACATGCAGATTTTATGATTTTGTCTGACAGCTTTGATCTTGATATTTGAGATCCCTGAGTTAGCAGAAGTCTTAAACCCATACGTAGTTTGCATATGTAAACTCTTATAAATTTTTACATCTTACTTTATTAATTTTTGCATTACTGATTTTTACATCTGTCTGAGGGTGAGGTTTGTCCTAAATATTGCATGTATTCAACTGTTCAAAGGGCAATTGATTTGAATATGTGTATTGTGTAGATTGTAGATTTCTAGCTAATCTTTGGAATTCAATTCCTTAGGCCAGGCAATCCTGTTATTTTGTTCTTGCTGCTAAAGAATTCTTTGAGTAAGCTGGTTACATGCCAAGATTGATGCTTCAGATTTTACCTCCAGCTTTCTGTAAACATCCACACTGAGAAAAATAATTCTACCTGGAATCAAATAGGTTTATTTCTCCTTTTGCAAATTTGTATCCTGAAACTCAGCATGAGAGCTGCAAGTGTGTTCTCCGTCCGGGTGGCAAAGTGGCCAAAAAATATTTCAGGGTCATTAAAATTCAACAAAACTTCCCCTTTGCACAAAGAGCAGTGCAATGTTGGGCGTATATTCATGCAGCAGGTACACTGTCAGCTCTGCAGAGCAGCACCAAGGCTCAGAAGGCTCTGGCTGCAGTAGGACTGTCACCAGCATTACTTTGGGAAGACACCGGCAAAAACAGTACTGCACAGCCAGACCCCTGCTGAGCAGGGCGTGGGGAAGCACGCCAGATCTGTTCATAAAACAAATGGCAACGGTGTTTCAGTGGAATGACGGAGGCAGAAAAAGATAAATACTTCTCAGAAATGAAAAACTAGGAGGAACTGTTGTAAAAGTTTAAAATACTCAAAGTTAAGTTCAAAGATGGAAAGGTGAAACTGGAAGTGGCCATAAACTGAAGAGAGCTATCAGGTTTTTCCACACAAATCACAGGGATCGTATGACACAGCGCTGAAGACATATGGGTGTAATAAGGAAACATGATGTAACTGGGGATAACTGAAAGTTGGCCGTATTAGGAAACTAAGTGGATTATATAAATACTCCAGAGCCATTAAGTTTATAGAAAGGATAGTTTATATAATGGGAAATATTTATAGACTTAGACCTCCTGGTTATGCAGAAAGAACCAGACGGAAAGTATTGCAAATGTCAGCCATACCTAGCCTTTACACATAGCAGTGTAAAATTTTGTATCAGTCCAAAATATCTGCAGGCTCAAAGTACAAAAGCATTGCTTCAAAGAATGTTAAGAAATTGTGCCCTGATGGTATAATTCATTTTTAGCACAGTATTTTAATTGTTTGTCAGTTTTATCTGGTAGCTCATTTTATTTTCTCTGAAAAATGTAAGATTTTTATGATAATATGGTTTCTTACTTCCTATTGAAAAGTGCCCGGACTAACAGTCTTAATTTCATACACACATACAGCCATAGAATCATAGAGTGGTTTGGGTTGGAAGAAAGCCTTATGGTCTGTAGAATTATCCCTTGAACTTCTGTTCATTGAGAATTAAATTCTTATTCCTTAGAGGCTGAATGTAAGCATTCAGGGGTGAGATAGGGTGAAGTAGGTTAATTACTACAGCTTTACATGTAAGTCTGAATTTAGTAGACTGTGGCTTTGCTATTCAAGGCAGATCTGCTTTGTCAAGATAACATCCTCAATAAATGCATGGAAGTGTTAAAAAAATACGAAGATGTGATTCTTAGGGACACGGTTTAGTGGTGGACTTTGCAGTGTTAAGTTAATGGCTGGATTCAGTGATCTTTGATTTCTTTTCCAGCTTAAATGATTCTTTAACTTTATGACCCAGTGTGGCTCAGATGCCTATCCAAAGTCTTAATGAAACCTAAACCCTCAAATAGATTGAACATATAATTTGACCATGATTCAGCAATTGTTCAGGTATCTACAGAACTCCCACGAGTAACTCACCTGTCACATAAGCCTTAACCCAGGGCAGGTTTCCTATCCAGCAAGCATGAACTTACATGTGTAAGTCTCACTGAAGTCAGTAGATATTGACCTTCCTGTTGTGATTGCCAAGAACTTCTTAGACATCCACTAATGTGCTTTGTTAACTATGGTATTAATGTTAACATTTCAGCATGTTTCAAAGTAAATGAGTTTAGTGGCACAGAGATTAAAAAAAAAAAAAAAAAAAAAAAAAACCAAACCACCCCCCCCCAAAAAAAACAAAAAAAAAAAAACCAAAAAAAAAAAAAAAAACAAAAAAAAAAAAAAAAAAAAAAAAAAAAAAAAACCCACAAACAAAAAAAAAGACCTCCCACCTCTATCATCTCTAGACTGATAATTTATTATTAATCTGCCTGTGGCTGCTCTTCACTGATACTTGTATAAAAATAGTCCGTTTCAACCCCGTTCCTAGAGGATTCACCACAAAAAAATGCTAAAAGTTCTTACTCTTTTCAAAAGGAACATTACACCAGACAAAATCAGATTCTGGTGTTATAGAGATATTCTCCATTTCATGACCCTAATGACTACCTCTAAACCTAGAAATAAACTCCATAGATTTGAAAATGCTAGAGATATTCTTTTATCTAAGAAGAAAAGTTGGAAAAGTTATTTTCACAGAAAACTAGGCAAAAGAATTAATTAGCCAGTTTTTGATAATATTGGTGATCTCATTTATACTGAAAAAAAAAAAAAAAAGCTTATGATCAAATGTGATACACAGCTTCTTCTTCCTTATTCTAGAATATGTGCTGCAATTCAGGGGCTGGGGTTTTTGGTCAGCAATTATAAGTGGTGGTATGTCCATATATAAGTGAAAACAACTAGAGGGACTTCTCAAATTAAAGCAGCACCATTGTTACTGAAAGCTTTCTGAGTTCTATATACTTCAGAAAAATATAAGATGGAAGAGACAAGTTATTTGAGAGTTAGGGTCACTGGCAAATATAGAAAATAATGCCATATACTGTCGTCAGCCATAAGTTTTCTGAAATATCCTAGTGTAGAGAAATTGCCTAGGATAAGGGGTGGAAACAGCATATCAAGATTTTCTTCAGAATATTACTTGAAAAAATGCACTGTAAAAACTAAAAATAAACCATTTATTTTCAATAAAGCTCATAGTTTATTTTTAATTTTTCAGAATTCTTGTGCTAGAATTTAAAATATAAAGCATTTACTGAGAGGAAATTTAGAGAAAACCCTTCCAAAGGCATCTCT
This sequence comes from Hirundo rustica, assembly GCF_015227805.2. Taxonomy (NCBI): domain Eukaryota; kingdom Metazoa; phylum Chordata; class Aves; order Passeriformes; family Hirundinidae; genus Hirundo; species Hirundo rustica. The sequence goes on along the minus strand of NC_053450.1, from coordinate 143,947,509 downwards.
GTGAAAGGAACTGCAGGCTTTTTCATTCTTGTTTATAAAGACTATTACAATTAGTTCAGATTGGAGCGGAAATGAAGGAATGAAGTTAGGAGGGGGGGCTTTACAATTAATTTCCTTTATATAACTCTATATAGAGAGTGTTATATATATATATATAACTCTAGATATAACCCTAGTGGCAAGATATAATCAATCTCAATCACATTTGAGATTGTGTCACCACAGGGCTTTGAAGTAGGCCAGCATATGATTAACATTTGTCTGCATTAATAAAATATCCACAAAACCTCCAAAATTTCATGGACCATCAGTCACATCAAACTTAGCTAATGCTTTCATGACAAATTTATAATGTGGGACAATTGAGCTGTAAATTGCACATGTTTTGAGTAGTCTTGTAAAAATGAGAAACAGAAATGAAAGTTTCAGTGATTGCATGCTAAATTCTGAACAGACTTCTGAGAACCAAATGGGCAAATTCCATCCAAGAAGGTGTCAGGTAGCATTAGCAGAAAGGATGACATTATATTACAGATAGCTGGGAGTGTTGAAGGTTTTAACCAAAGAAAAGATAAGATGAAGAAATCCTAGTTTCCTAGTAGGAAGTTAGTGAATCCAAGTATATGGGGAAACATGTAATTCAAACCTTTCAGATAATGACAGACTTGCTATGAGCATCTGGCTTTAAAGCCGAGAGAACGTGGCTTTCCTGTCAAAATCTGATTTACACCCACAGCCATCCTGTCATTAGGGGCTTTTGAGACATTTTAGAAGTAATGGAATTAGCACAACCCAATGAAAATAATCTCCACCCTTTCTTTGTACCGAGGACAGATAATCTTTCTGTGCGTGTGTGCTATATTTGTTAACATCTTTGCTTTTAGCAAAAAAAACCTCCAACAGTTCTACCCAGAGTATGTTTAACATGAAAACTATCCAAGAGGCACATTCAAGGTGTTTCCTGCTGTTGGATACTCCGTTACTGTGCATAAAAGGATGGACACAATAACACCTGAAAATAAGATGTCGAATAAAGCAAAAACCGCCAGGCACTGCAGGGCAAGTGGAGCCCTCGTTCCTCAAAGTAGCTCTTACTCATAAATTACCATTGCCAAATGTCTGCACGCTCCTCGGGTTTCTGGCTGTTGTCAGTAGAAGTGTGGATAATTCAGGGATCAATGCAGTATTGCTTGGCTCAATACTTTAAAGCATTTGATTCCAAAGTGCTAAAACATATCTCCCAAAGCTGGAATAGCTACATCAATTCAAATCAGATTTACAGTGTAGGTCAGTTGGAGATGGAATGGGTCAAAATCAGATGCCAAGATTAGTTCATTTTGAGAATAAAAAAGCTGTTACATTCCTTCAACCAAGTCTTTCCACAAAAAGTGTCAGCCCTTGCTCACAAAATGAAAAAAGAAACCAAAAGAAAACCCACACAAAAAAAATGAAATGCACTGTAGGGATAGGCAGCAAGGAGAAGGCATAATTAAAAAAAAAAATACTACAGAGGGCTCATCTGAGGATTTGTAAAGAAGAAATGTATTTCACCTGAAGACTATTCTTTACAGTTTGAATAATAAAATTTTGGATTCAAATACATCAATGACACCAGGATCTAAGAGGAAAATTGAAGAGACTTTAGTATATTCAAGCAACTGTTGCATCTCGTCTCATATAAAAACTGGATTTTTCTATTTTGTTTTTCTTTTAGATTTTCTCAGGGCAATTGATTTAGATATATTGCATACACAGAATACAAGCACAAGATGGAAAAGAACCAATTCTATTCTTCTCTATTCTCTATTTAATTTCATATTATTAATAGTATAAATAATTGTTTAAAATTATACCTGGGAGGCTAGCAGAAACCAGTTCGGATTTCATTGGACTCTGTAGTCAAATTTCCAGCCTTCAGGACTTTATTTTAAACAGCAGTGAATATGAAAGTGTTGTGAGGGGATGGAAGAAAGTAGGAACTAAAGTGAAAGAGTAATAACTGTATATTGTTGGAGGGCTTTAAATGGGTTTTAGAAAAGCAATCTTTATTTAAACAGATGTCAGTAGAGGCAGAATGCCATTGTGGCACTGAGGAAAACAGGATTAAAAACAATAAACTTCTCACAGGGTTTGTTTCAACATGTATTTTCATTCCTGTCAACCAAACTTAAATAAGGGACTCGATAAGGAAGTATTTGTAGCATATTTATATTACACGAGAGACAATGTTTTGAAATAACACGTGTGAAGTGCATTAAGCATGTTAGTGTGGGTTCTTCTCCCAAACATAGCTGCAGTGGAAGGAAAACAAACAAATAAACCAGTGTCTACAAGATTTCAGAGGCAGTGTTAGCAGCTAGAAGAGGAGGTTTTGGCCATAAACAGTGGTGCAAGCAAGTAAATGACATTCCTTTATTTATATTTGTTACAACCATAACAATATATCAAGAGGTGCAGGGGGAAGCAAAATTTGAAAATTATTATGGTGTTTCCTAGTAAGTGTTTTGTGTGCATGAGTGCATGGGAGAGGAGATTTTTAATGAAATAGCAAAATTAAAAAATATCTTCTCAAACTAGAGTACCCATCCTAGCCTGAAATTAAGTTTGCTTGGTGTTCAGATGACTGAAGAGAAAATAACAGCTGTTCTTGGTTGAAGACTACAAAGGCAAAGAGAGCAGTCAGTCTTCACCAGTCTATATGTGCTGGTGGAGCTGTTTTATTTTTTCATCGTATTCTATAGGCATTTATAATTCAACTTCTCAGTTTTTCTGCAGTTCTTATTTGCATGATGCATAAGGAAATGTATCAGTTTTATATTGTCTATTTCTTGCCCCACTTCCTCTGTTTTTCAAGTCCGGCTTTCCTTTTCATTTTTTCCCCCATTTATTAAATTTTCATTTTCCTGGCAGCCCAAACTCAATAAGAATTGAGTGTAGCATTTGCTGTAGCACTTGGTATCTTTTTATCAGCATTTGGATGCAACAGGTAACTTTATAAAAATAGTGTAAATGTGACACACATTTAGTAAGTATGGCTGCAATGAAAAAATGGAAACATTGTTTTCATGACGGGCATCCAAAATATACCCATGGATATCTAAATAGGGACATGAAGAGGGATGCAAAAGGTCCAGCCCATTAATCTGTCTCTCACCACATCCTGGAAAAGGACATCTAGAGATTACTGGGGCAATAGAGGCAGCACTGGTGTCATTTCCCTTAGGCTATTTAGTTTCTATATTAATATCCACACATGACAAAGAACATAAGGCAGAAGACACAAGCACTTTTCACTTTATCTCCCTGCATCATCAGGTCTGACTTATGAAAAGTTTGTAAGCTGAGAAAAGACACTCCCATCTCATCCTTTTTGCATTAATCCTAGTTAAATTCCTCTCCCTTGTCTCCAGTGACTCCTGAGTCTGTGTTTCTGCATTCAGAATAATTGTAAACTTTATTACACACTAAGTGCTAATTTTCTTTAGCTGAAGAAATTCAGAGCAGTCATTTCTTCCCAATGGAATTACTGCTTCTAAAAAATATGTCAAATTAAAGATAAACCTTGACTGCAGTTAGTTTTCTATGTTTGTGCTGTCTAATAAATAACCCAGTGGTTACGCACCTGCCCTGTCAAAAACTGTGCATTGGAACTCCCTAAGGAAAAATCTTCCTGAATATTTCAGCATCTTGATGTACAACTACCCTTATCTGTCCCACACTATTCCTCTGCTGAATAACCCAAGGGATGCTACAGTTTGCCACGCTGGTGGTGTGACTGCTCTGAAAAGTGCACTGCTGGGCTGAGAAATCTGTCAGCAGAAGCACTCTGGAAGGATAGCACTGTGCTAAATGATTCATTAAGACAGAGTCAGTTAGTTGGTGTGAGCTTCTAAAATAAAATTGCTACAAAACCCTGCTCCCAGCAGACTGGAAAGTGAATACCAATTCATGATTTGAAAAAAACAAAGAAACACTCTCCTGATGCCCACACGAGTGTAATCTAGTCCATTGTAGATGCATTTCCTCTTCAAAGTCTGAAACATTTTAAGACAAGTTAGAGTGCTTGGATTTATTTGAGTTTTTCCCCTTTTTTCAGCCTCTAAGCAAATTCATTCTATGACATTATTTGAGTTTTTTTCAGCCTCTAAGCAAATTCATTCTATGACTTAATCTTATTCCCTGCTTTCTGTCCTGTGTAGCAAGTCATCACCCAGATATGGACAAGCAAATAGACCTTCTAATCTTGTTCCTTAGTGCATTGTCCACAGCTGAAAATCAGAACTGGGCTGGTTTTATCTCTAAATGAACACTGTTGGGTTCTGGGATCTTCACAGACTGGGTATTTCAGTGGAAGTCAGGCTTTATAGACTTCACTGCTGATTCACTAAGACCTTGTAATCTGTTCTAGTTTTTGGTACTCAATTCAAAGAAATATCTCTCTGCAGCCAAAGCCAAGAGAAAGAGATGCAGGATTCCAAGCTTACTGTACATATTATTTATTCCAAATAATAATTAAAAACCCAACCAAAAAAAAAAAAAAAAAAAAACAAAACCAAAAACCACCACAACCCACCCTTCTTTTCACTTAAACCAATACATCTAAATCAAATGCCTTCTAATCACTGCCCTTCATTTTTTTTTTCTGTTTTTAAAGACATCATCTGAAGCACAGAATAACTGTCTTGTGTGTTGCCATCAAACGTATGCTCATGCCCAGTGTATATTTGATCACAAAATTAATAACTAAAATCTAGAGAAGGAAAATGCTAAGGCTCAGCCAAGTGATCTGAACACAGTTGATACAGCAGAGGGTGAAAACTGTCAACAGCCTCATCTGTGGAGACTGCTGGCTCAATGACCTAGAACTGAGGCTCACAGTCAGGTAACAGAGGATTCAAATGTTATCAACACGTGCACATTCTTAGCTGGTGCAATTTTGAAAATGTGCAATTTAAGGTTAACCTTCAGGGAAAGAGGGTTGAGTTACTTTTCAATGTTTGCTGTCACTGTTAGTTTTCAAATGTGGAGTTACAGGCACTCAAAAGTTACTCACATGCTCTACAAAGCTCCTGGTCTTTGATTTTTCAGCTACACCCTGATCTCTTGAGAAGTTTTTCAAATTACAAATAGAAAAAGATTAGCATAGCTTAGTGTAATGAATATGAGAAAAAGACAGTTTTGATGCCCTTGAAGTTGGATGGGGTTTTGCCCAATGGGAATGTGTTAGGTAAACAGAAAAGGAGAAATAAAGCTGAAAAGTGTCTCCCATCAGAATTCTGCATCTGTGGGAGATGTGTGCAGTGTGACAGCCAACAGTAATGGAATGTGATCACTGACATGCCATGGGAATAATGAATACTGTCACTTCCCTTGTTATGCAAGTGCCACAGCTCATTTCTATTCCCTCTGCATTCAGGGGGTATATACCCAGAATCAGCACACAATAAGAAAAAAAAAATGAATTTTTGCCTCGTGTGGCCAGACCAGACGTTGTGTTTGCATGCTGAAAACTTGATTTTACAAACAAATTCCATATGTAAAAGATTTCTTTGTGCTTATACACCGATTAAAAGTGTTATTTGGAGTTAATATACTCCTGAAATTTTGGGCTTTTTTCCTAAAACACAGTCAATTTTCATTTATGCTTGACAGAAAATTTATGTCAAAATATTTCTCAAGTTACTTTATATAACTACTGAAATATGAAATGTATGCGTAGATATATTGGAACAGAAACGTGTCTGTAATCTGAATTTTGGAAGGAATATATTGGATAGATTGGATAGAACTCACAAGCCAATATGATCACTTATTCATTTAACATCTAATACATGTTACGAAAAATATAATTCAGCTGGATTTCAAGTAGAAGTAGCGTACTTTTCTAGAGAGCCACAAGAGGGAGTAGAGAGCTACCTTAAGAAAATTAAAGTTTGTAAAAACATAAATCCCTGTATGAGCATTTATCCGGCGTGCAGTGAGCAGCAAAGGTGCCACAGACAGGAGTGAAAGATGACTCCAGAACTGTCAGTGCTACCTGCTTTTAGATCTGCTCTCAGTGCTAAGGGGACTTGCAACACCAAGACATATTAATTGTTCAGTTGATTTTTCCTCTCTATTCTATTTTTATATAGTGAAAGAACCAGCATAACTCCACACAGATGGTTTTTGTTCAAGTTTAGCAACAGTTTTTAAAGACCACTTTTTTGTCTGTGTAAGGTCCCGTTTTGTATGCTTGTACATGGAAAAGCTTTTGGTTTGTCTGCACTGGAACATCATCACAAGGCAGCCTATATAATAACTTTTTCCACTGAAAACCTGCATTGTTCTATAGGTGTTTTCTACGGCTTCTGACATGTGGCCATGAAAAGCTGGTGTCGGGTACTGCTGCTCTGACTCCCAGCACGTCTTCACCCGATGTCCTGATCTCAGCCAGGGACGGGGAATACATATTTACTTTCCAATGCAGATCCACTTTGGACAAAAATTACCTTTAATATAAGATATGAGTGAAAAGGTGAATGACAATGTTAAACATATATAAGGTCTCTGTTAGGTATTTATTTTCCATTTCAATTTTATTTCCTTTCCATTTATTATGTGATACGTAGTATAATTAAGATTGAGGGATGATTTCAGTCTTGGTGCAGTCCTTAATGCAATTTGGCTTTTCTGTACATTTGCTTTAGCATTAAAAGAGTTGTTCTGCCTTTGTTCACAATCACATCTGAAATAAGTATTTCCATGATAAGAAAACAGGCTAAACCGTTTCCCTGGTGGAAGTGCTAAATCTCTACGGATGAAACAGCTGTTCCTAGAGCAATTGTTACTCCTAGATCAGCACCTCTCAAGTCCTGATGACATTTCTGCAGGCTATGTAATATTTTCTTCTGCTGACTCTGTCTGGGAGCCCAGCTGTGAACGTGTCAGAGAAAGCAATGTTATTGTGTTTCCACTTCCTCCTCATCCACAAGCAAGAGCTGTGTCAGACCCCACTGGTATGCCGCAGTCTGGGAAGGAAATCAAATTTTCAGCACCAAGGTTTCCTAAGGTGATTATATGCAAAGCTTGGCTAAGACTACTCAGGAAAAGGGGGGAAAAAAATATCCCTCTGTAGAAGCAGCAGATGACTATCATTAATTGAATGCATGTATTTGGCAACAAGGAAAGATAGTACATACTGTGCTCTGACATACCAGATGGCTTCCCAGAGAGACTCCTCTGAACACACTAATACACTGGGAACACCAGGCTAAGCAAACACAGAAACACTTTCTTGAGATTCACTGAAAGCTAAATATCCTCATATTAAATTTCTCAGCTCTCAAAACTTGTCTTAAAATGCTATTTTTTTAGCATGTGTGTTTGCTAAAGGTGTCCTATCCCTGCAGCCTGGAGCATTAAGGCTACCTGCAGGAGTGGTAGTGAGAAGGGGCTGGAAATTAGCCCAGGCAAGAGGCAGGTAGATTGCACCAGTGACGTGTTTAAACTCAGTACTAAGAGGGTCACCTAAGCAACAGGTTTATTAGGCACACTGGGGTTTTTTCTAAGATTAGTAACATGGACCTATCTAGGCAAAAAAGTGACCATGATTAGTTTTCTCCAACACAAAATATCTTTCTTTGGAAAGTGTTAACAGGTCACAAGGTGACGAGGTAGTTTACAGACAGAGTTGAGTGGTGGAGGAGGTGACAAAGACCTCTGATTTCTCTTCAGTGTGCAAAGTCATATGCCCAAATGAGAAAATTCCTGCCTGATGGGGAGGGTGTCTGTTTTTGTCTCTGTCCTGCAAAGATGGTCTTGGCTTAGAGTTTAGAACCATTGCACTGATGGCAATTCATCTTGTCCATCACCTGAGATTAAACAGGAATTAGATCCCTGAGTCATAGACTGGAACCTCAAACCTGAAGATGCTGTTGCGAGAGTTAATGGCCTCTCTTGGTGAAACTCTTGAAACACTTAGAGGAACACCTCTCCAGACAGGCATAAATTTCTACAAGCCTATCTTGATAAAGCCTGAGGGTAGATTGTTTCTTCTACTGTTTTTTCTCACCTATAAAATGTGTAATATTTTTCTTTATCCTAATTGCTTTAAATGGTAGAGAGGAAATAATCTGACGTAACAAACTGCATATTTAATGCTTCCAAGCTTGGCCATTCCTGCTGTTCCTCAGACATCTACACCTACATGTCAATGCTAAAGTTTTGAGCTTTACCTTTCTATAGACAGATGTAAATTTACAGAGAACAGGTTGGCTTTCAAAGCCCATTTCCTATTGTTTGTGCCTTAAATTTAAAGTACTTAAAATTGTTTATGGAAGAGAGGACTGCTCAGGGAAGACTTTAGAAATTTTATTTTAGCTATCTAAAATTCCCTTCTAATGTGTGCTAGATTTTACAGAAATATCCCCAGATATAACTTTGCATCATTCTCTTTATTTGACTACAGGAGAATATATAGAGCTTCACCTCTATTATTCCATAAGAAATGTTGTGGAAATATAGGATTGCCCACTCTAAATCCAAGATCAATTGACTTAGAAAATCATAGAATCATAAAATTATTTAATTAGAAGGGGCCTTTTAAAAGTCCACTAGTCCAACCTCTCTGCCATGGACAAGGACATCTTCAGCTAGGTCAGGTTGCTCAGAGCCCTGTGCAGTCTGATCATGAATGTTTCCAGGGGTGGGGCATCCACAACTTCTCTGGGCAATTTGTTCCAGTGTTTTATCACCCACATTGTAAAAAACTTATTTTATCTGATCTAATCCTTCCGTCTTTCAATCTAAAGCCATTCCCCCTTGTCCAGTCACCACATGACCTCATAAAAAAAGTCCCTCTCCAGCTTTCCTGCAAGTAGTGGAAGATTCTATAAGGTCTTCCTGGAGTCTTCTCACGTCCAGGTTGAACAATCCCTTTTCCTCATAGGAGAAAGGATCCATCCCTCTGACCATCTTTGTGGCCCTCCTCTGGACTGTCTCCAACAGCTCAATGCTCAATGTTCTGTAGTGAGGACCCTGGAGCTGGAATCAGCACTACAGATGAGGTCTCCTGAGAGAAGAGTGGAAGGACAAAGGTCATCTTACAGACTGAGGAAGAAAGGATAGATGTTTTTCATATGATCAGTTAGAAAATAATGACTTTAAATAACTCATGAAGATCATAGTTCCAGGATTTGCCATGCAGGCAATCAGGTTAGACTAAGCAGAAGCAGAGGTGCATATTGCACCATTTTAGACAATCTACTTATGTGTTTTCCTGTTGTGCAATCAGAAACAAACTGGATGCATGTGTTCAATAAAAATAAATTTAGTTCCAAGATAAGCACAGTAAAAGTGTTCCTTTTAGTTTTGTCTGTATTGGTTCTCCTGATGATGTTTGCTAGTACTCTAAGTTGAAATCACTGAAATAATTTTGATGTAGTTTTTCACTCAGTGCCTGCAAATTTAAATATAGTGCTTGGAGCACAGTCTTTTAAATGGCACCCTGTTTATTTGTAGTTCTGTACTGTATATATGATACAAAATCACAGACTGCTGTGATTTGTCACAAGCTTTTGTTCTGTTTTAATGGTCTAAAATGGATGGAGAGATAGGAGTGTAAAAGGAAACTTGGAAATTACCTAAATAAGGGTCTTTTAAGAGACATTAAAAGGGCCTAATATGCTCAGCACCACCTAGTCCCTACTTTATTTTGCACAGAGGGCGTTAGGACATGGGGGTGTTACAGTTTCAGGTGCATTTTTACAAATGCAAGATATTGCCCAGAACTGCACTGAGTTAGGGCCACAAGGCCTTTTGCTGTTTTAAGTCTGAGAGTTTGCAAATACAGTAAAGAGAAGCAAAATGTAAGTGCTTTTAGAAATAAGGCTAGGCCGATATGATTAATGCCAAATATTCTTGCAAACACTTCCATTGGGAACTTTGGTCTTTTTCCTAAGGAAAAAAAAAAAATAAAAAAGTACAGTTTGATCCAAAAGCAGAATAATTTTTCATAGAAACTGAAATGAGAAAAATATTTTCAGGTACACAGGAGAAGGGAACAAATCTTAAAACCTCATAATCTAAGAAAAAAATGTAGTTGCTTAATTTTGCTCAGCCTCTGTCTTTAGCTTCTGTAGGATATGAAGGATCTTTTTATCAATTATATTTGATAAGTATACTGACTTCTGTCGTTAATTGTAAGCTAGCCTTGTGAAGAAACACAGCCCCAGTTTTTTACCTTGCCAGCTGACTTCTGTGTGGTTTGATGCAGAACTGATCAAAATACTTAAAATTCTGCCAAGATAGTTACAACCCAACTGTTACAGGGAATTAACTGTATTGATTAAGGAATTATTTTTCTCAGGAAATAGCACAGGAAACAGCTCTATAAACTACCAGCAGTGCTCAATGTTTATTGAAATGTTACCGGCGTAATCCCTCTGAATCAGCAGCCGTGACCATGCTGAATGCTGAGAGGAAAAGCAGTGATAAAGTCCAGCCATGAAGGACTCATCTCAAACCTTTGGGTTTCAAAGAGGCTTGATCATAATAGACCATAAATATGCACATTGTCCCTGCCACTGGCTCCTGGCCACAACGTTTGGTCCTGTGCACCTCACATTGTAGGGAGAAAGAAAGAAGAAAAAGAAAAGAAAAAGAAAAAGAAAAAGAAAAAGAAAAAGAAAAAGAAAAAGAAAAAGAAAAAGAAAAAGAAAAAGAAAAAGAAAAAGAAAAGAAAAAGAAAGAAAAAGAAAAAGAGAAAAAGAAAAAGAAAGAAAAAGAAAAAGAAAAAGAAAAAGAAAGAAAAAGAAAAAGAAAAAGAAAAATAAAAATAAAAAGAAAAAGAAAAAGAGAAAAAGAAAAAGAAAAAGAAAAAGACGTGACAGAAACGCCAGCCTTGGAAGGCGCGGGACCACGAGATGGCGATAAACACCCGCCGATAGCGCCAGCGTCGCGACTAGAGGCGTGACGTCATCTGCCGGAGCGCTGACGTCATCACGAAACACTCCTCTCTCACACCGGTGGTCTCTTGCCTTTTTATTTTGTTTCTGGTTTTCCTGATTCCTATTGATGAAGTTCAGCAGTTTTGAATTAGTCAAGCTTCAATAAACTCTTTATGTGTTTTGGTATGGAGTATTAGATAACTAAATTTATTGTACATATTAAGGTAAAAACCCAAACTAAATATAAACTAGAAGGAAGTCGCTGATAGCTAAAAATCAATTCTTGGAAATAGTAGTTTCTTCCGCCCTGGGTAATAAAGAAGAAATTATTTTTGACTAAAGCAACTATGAGTCTCCCCACCTTTTTTTTTTTTTTTTTTTTTTTTTTTTTTTTTTTTTTTGCTATATCTTCTGATGAAGTTTGGTATGGCCATTCCTCAAGTGTCAGCCTGGTTCTGCCTCTCACAGAAACGTGCAGTCATTCTGGAGGATGATTTGATAGGAAATATTAATATGGAACAATGGGGTAGTTCCTCCCAGAGTCAATGACCTGCAATTAAGAAGATGACCCAAGCAAGTGCTTTAGGCCTGATGTGTGAAAACACTCCCGCAGTGGATCACAATTTGGAGGCCCCACTTCCTTTCCTATGGCCCAGCAGAAAGAGACAACAGTGCAAAATGTTCAAAATAAATTCAACAAAATAACTTCACAAGGTGAGACAGTTTGTCACACTGACAACATCCCATACATCTTTTTGTCCTGATCTGGTGCTTGTGGATAGACTCAGACAAACAGGCAGAGAAGCTGCTCCACTACAGCCGTGTTTGGCTTTGACATCAGGAAAAGTAACTATGAGAGATTTAAAAGCAGAGTATTGGACTTATTTCTCCTCTTAGAAGTAGTATGAACTCATTTTAATGCTAGAAGTTTATATACTGCTATTCTTCTAAAGAAAAATCTGATTCATCTCAAAAAGGGCAGGTCTTCCTATTGGAAGAATCCAATGAGAATACAGATTCTCACACTGGGAATTAAGATGTATTTTATTGAACATATAAAATGACAACATAATGACAATTCCAGCTTTCTAATTCCCCAGTAGAAAAGAGGCAGATTAACTGTCTCCAGAACTGACTGATTTTTTTATATATATTTCCCCCCACCTCTCTCCCAGGAGACAAGGTTGAGGGTTCAGCTCATCCTGTTGACTGAAAGAAAATCTCCCCTGATTTTTATTCCTGGAGAAAGCTCAGAGGAACAACTACCTGACTGCTAAAGCACTTTGCCAAGCGGCTGGTGTTTCGCTTCCAAACCAGTTACAGTCAGCAGCTTCAAATCCTGTAAGCATCTCCTGAGTTATCAGCAGAAAGCAGCACAGTAAAAATGTCAAGAAATTTCAAGGATTCTGTGCAAAAAAGACTTTTCAAAACATCTTTTTCAGCTGATTGGAAACAGTAGATGTAGATAGGAGGTGGTTTACTCCAATTTTTTTGAAAATGCTTTTGGCAGGTCTGTTGTTTCCTTCATGCCTTTTTAATGGGCTAATACTAAATTGCTTCAAAGAGGTTGCATTTATTGCTGCAACCAGTTTGGACTTCAGGGGGATCCCAGGCTAGACACTGGTGGTAGGAATAGAGAGACAGAAAGCTCAGAATTTTGCTCCTCTCTTGTTGGAGTCCAGTGTCTCCCCATCCACAGATCCGTGCTCCAATCTCTTGCATGGTTTGTCCCTGCATTGCTCCTTATTTTAGACCTCTTTCTTCTCTGTAACAACTGCTTCCCTCGCTGATATGCAAACAATGAAATTTGGAGAGAGAGCCAGGACAGTGTTATGGTGATACGTGAAAACAAAATACAACAAAAGTGCAGACAAAGAATTGCCACCTACATCTTGACTGCAATGCACAAGTAAGGAAATAACCCTTAGCTGAGGCACATGGATTTGAAATGGGAACCTTTGTATTTACCCATAAAAAGGATTAGCAGCATCTAGACCCCTTGTGGGACTGCAGCAGGAGCAGATGTATATTTTTTTCCTTGGCTATTTAATTAATATCTCCCTACCTCTGGTTTATTTGCACAGCAGCAAAGCTTTGAAAAGAAGTGTGTTACAGCTTTAGCATTTAGTGAAGGCTGAAATCCATTTTCTATTCACTCTGACCTTTGGGTATCACATACATTTAGTTATATAAAAATTTTAACCTCCTTCCAATGTAGCTTTGTAAAAAGATTTGTACTGCTATTTTGAGATTCCTGAGTTGAGGGGATACATAGGATACATCTGTATTTTTTTTTCCCTATCACTTAATCTGTTAATAAAACACTTGGGCACACTCTGTCAATATCGTATTGAGGTATTTGGGGACTCATAGCCAGCTTCTTGTTGGCCAGATCAAAATCAAAGGCAAATCTGGAGCAAGGCAGACTTTGGAAGGCCAGAGGAGATTGTAATATAGAAAGAACCAAACACAGAAATGAAACCACAGAACTGTAGAGCTTTCTTTCAATTAGTCATGTTGAACCATTTAAACATAAATTTTCCAAACTCTACATACTTTAGTTTTTCCCTTTCAACAGGACAGTGTAGCCAAATTAAATAGAAATTACCATACTTATTAAATGGCAATTAGGGTTTGTTTGCTGCATTGCATTTCTTCCAAATTAATTTACTATTGCTATAATGGTGAACATTTAAACCATTTGATATGGTTGAATGTGCACATTAATATAATTTAAAGAGCATAATGATTACCCATTTTATTACTTCTGTATTGTAATGCTGAATTAATTTATGCCAGTTATAGTTGATTATTATGGTTATTAACATCAGTAAGTGCTCTTTAACAATCAGTCGAGATCTAACACTAACTGCCTTGTTAGAGCTAAATTAAATGCTGGAGACACTCTGCTCACTCTGTAACCCTATCCAGTTTCACTGCAGTTTTCCTCCCTTTACCTAGTAACCTCAGAAGCTGGATTAACTGCAGCAATTATATGCCTCATTAGCAATAAACAATACTAGCTGGCTGCTGGTGGCTATTGTGCCACAGGTGCACGTAGCCATTACAGCTGTCTCAGCAGACAGAGGGGGATACAGCAAAACCTCTTCTCTCTGGAGCGTCTAATCTCCAGGAAATAGAAGGTGGTTTAGCCTGCTAATGACAAGGAATGTTGGGACAACGTTGACATGCCCCATAAAGCTGCAGAACAAGGGAAAAGAAAAAAAAAAAAATAGCTGCTGCCTCTCTATGACCAACTAAAGAACAATGATTTATACTTTTTCAAATTTCTATATGAACAAATTGCAATGCCCACAGCTAATATAAAATATGTAGAAACTATATGTTCAATGTTCTTTTACCTATGTTAAATAGCTTCGTGTGAATAAATAAATACTTTTCAGCTAGATAAATCAATTCCACTGTTGTTTAAATGAAAGTTTATTTTTAACTAGAAAATCAAAAATGGTGTCAGAATTTTAAAATTCTCCTGAACCTTCCAAAAGTTTTCTTCATTTCAGAAAGGGGTAGATGTGTTCTGGTCCCTTCTCCAAGTATTTGTTTCCTTCATTTCCCTTAAGGAATTCCTAATTTGGAATATAAATAAAGCCTAAAAAAATAAAGGATTTTGCTGTAAGGTCTTTTGAATAAAATGTGGGAGGTGTTGCAGAGACAATTGCAGGGCAAAGACAGTTCAGGTGATCCCACGGGTTCCTGACACCTTGGTAAGGCAAAACGATAATCTGCTGTCTGTTCAAGTCCCTTGAAGCAAACAATTCCTTTGCAAGTAGAGAAAATGTCCAGTGTTGGTAAAAAGAGACTGAATTCTTTACTCTTGCAAACTCTAAAAAAACTTTTGTAGTTGGAGATGCTGAATAAGGATATAGCACTTGGGGGAACCCTTGCCATTTTTTTAAAAAGAGACATTGGAGAAAATATACATACTGTGTTTCACAGAGCCTGACTAATTGGAGCTTCATTTGGGGATGTATGTAGCTGAAACTTCACACAGTGTTTGCATCTCAGATGGGTGCACTATAAAGGTTTTAAGCAGTCTCTTCCCATCCCCATCCCTGGTCTCACTGCTAACTTTATCTGTGTCTGTCTCTTTCTGTGTGTGTGTGCCCACCTTTGAAGTGGCCCACAGACACGTCCCTGCCAGGAGATCCTGATAAGGTACAAGATGTCACTGGAGGAAGGTGGGCAAAAGGGCACAGAGCGGTGGCACAGAAAGCAGATTGTAACCCCACTCTCTTTACAGCCAGATCTCACATTGAAATTACAGGTACAGGCACTTTCTGAGCCTGGCTGAACACTAGTGCAATGTATTTTCCCAGCCTCCCTGTCTAGGATCACACACCCCTGGGACGGCTAGAGAATGAGTCCAGATACTCCTTCTCACTTCAGCCTGAAATCCAATAACTCCATGCACCAATGTGTTGCCAGAAAATTAAGGAAAAAAAATGCACAGAAAGCAGCTGCAGGGAAGCAATCACCATCTCCAAACTAGAGCAAGAGAGTCTAACCTCATCCCAAATAAAATTTGCTTTATGAACTGCTGTCAAACCCCTAAGTAACAGGGGCTACAGTATAATTGGGTTTGACAAGGGGAGCAGCATATGCCAAAATTAATCAGGATGCTAGGCTGTGTAAAAGAGAATGGCCTAGAAGGTCCAAAGAAATCTTTCACTAATTAGAAGCAAGAATATCAATTGATCCCTGTATATAGCGTGGAGGCAATTCCTGTGTGGGATAAGACACCCCCAGAAACCATGTGTAACCTTGCAAGGAGGAGGATGTGAAAGGATTCACTGGTGTTCTTAATAGCAAGGCTGTGCAGGGTGCCTGAGCTGCTGGCAGAAATGCTTCAAAAGCTGGAAATATGATTTGGTAAGAGACAGTAAAATGTAAGTAGAAGTGTAGAGCAAAATACTGAGGCCGACAAAAAGAAAATAGTAAACATCCCTATTAAATACAGAAACTCAGTCTGATGAATTCTTTGAGCCAGAAGTAGGAGACTGGATAATGAGAGAAGAAACCAAGGAGGAAGGGAGAAAAGTTTTATGGAAAATACACTTATACCATGTTTTCATGACAGGATGTGGGGTGGTTTTTACTTAAGGTGATAAAGATGATCAAGGGGAAAATATTAGTGTTTTATGAATTTTATTGGGGAGAAGTCATGGAAGGTTTGAGTCTTAAAGTTTGGATGTATCACCTCCTGCCACTACAAACACAGAGGAGCCTTTCACTCTGTATGCAGCTTCCAGACTCAGACCTGTCAAAACTGGCAGGTCCACAGGCAGTAGGTTTTATGAGTCTCATTTTTGGACATATCTTGGACACTCAGTAGATCTGCACATACGTGACAAGCCTCCTGTATTGCAGACAAGCCTGGATGGTGCAAGGCAGAACAGCTTTGTCCTTGGTGTGCAGAAGAGCTCTTCTTTGTTGACACCATGGTCTTTTGTCTGGGATTTTTGAACATCTGGTAGCCTGGGCTGCTGGCCATGCTGAAATCTAGCAGTCTACCATCAGAAAGCTGGCAAATGTGAAACAATTTTTCTTTTCTTCTGTGAGAGTTTTTCTCACAAATCTGTTAAAATACAGCACTCCTTGCTGGCCTCTGAACATCTGCTCTCAGCTGGAGCAGAGGGGGCACCAGACTGCTACTACAGGGCATTTAATTGAGGTATATAATTCCCTCTTGGAGAAAGTGTGCTGGCAGCTGTTGCTTGGTACCCTCCTGGCTTGTGTGTTTACATGCATCATATTCACAGACTCCTTTATCCCCCAATATTTGTTCAGGATTCAAAATATGACTTGGACTCCTCCCAGACCTGATGAGAGTACTCTGCAGTGCCCTTCCCCTGAGAAGCTGCCCATTTAGACATTTTTAACTGTCTAAACACTACTGAACACTATCTTCCAGTCATTATGTGAACTCCAGATGCTTCAATGAAGAGGAAAATCTCAACAGACTATTGCCACTGTATCTTGTCTTCCTTGTTGTTTTTGTTTTAATGTAACCTATTCCTTAAATATGTGATGAAAATATATAACTTGGTGGGTCAGATTATCAGATTCATAACTGATATCAGTCCACTGAAGCCAGGCAGTTTTACCCCCCTTGTGTGTTAGCCTTCTCCTTTCGCTTCTTTCTTTTTATTTCTTGTTTTACACCAACAATTGAAGGCTTCAGCTGAGATGGGGCTCTCAGTATAATCAGCATAAAAGTAATGCATAAAAAAGACTGCCAGTCTTCCAGAAAGTTTGGAACCATGTTCAGACAGCCTAACTTCCACCCAAATCCTCATGTCCAATGATTTCAGCTGTTTGTTTCCAAGTTTTATTTGGTTTTGTTTAGGCTTAGAAAGTCAAAAGCCTAGCATCTTCTAAGAGTTTTCCAGCAGGGCACAGTATAGAATTAAGTTTCCTACTTTGAGATTTAAGTCCTATACAGATTTATTTGTGTTCCCACTTTAATCCAAGGATGCTAAAATTTCCATGTGAAAACTGGATGATTTTCTTTACTCCTGTGTGGGGCAATGTTTAATGATGTTTCCCTACCAGCTTGCAGGCTTTGAGCAGAGCCTGGTGCTGCACACTCCACATGTCTCACACACATTCAGGCTTTCCTGCAAGCTGCTGTCTGACAGCTTCCTGCAGCCCTTGGAGACAGCCAGGGAAAGAGAATGAGAGAGACACTTTTAGAAGTAGTTGTATTTAGTGTGTCAGAAATAAAAGCAGTCCTTGAAACCTCTTTGGGGCTGGAGGGGGCTGGGAAGGAAACTCTGGTTTGCAAACAGCAGAAACTTCATCCCTTCCTTTCTCTCTCTAACTCCATGTAGCACCCTTATATTTCAATGCTAAGTGCTTTTTAAATTCCTCCTCGGGTGACTATTTACATATTATAATGTGAAGTAATGAAGGGAAAGGGATGTTATGCAAAGCAATTGCCTCTTGTCCTCTTCTCCTGAGTGCAAGGGCCAAGCACATTTCCTGCCATCTGTTTAACTCCATCTCCTGATGCTCATAATGAAGCTGGCAGTGCCGGGCAGATGGAAATCACTGGCAGGCATAGCTGTTTACTTGTAAAGGCAGCCCTAATTTGTTAGACTTGCCAGGCAAGTCCCCAGTGGTCAGATATTTCATAGTGATGGAGGGTTATTAAAAGAGCTCAGGTGAAGAAAGCTCTTCCCAGCACATGTGCCCGAGCTGAAGGCTGAGTTTTGCCACTGTGCCAGAACAGCAGCAGAGCTCGATGCCGCTATTAGCAGAATTGGGGCCAGGCTCCTGACCTTGTCTGGTGGCAGCTCTCACTCAGTCTCACACTGACCTGGGCTTCGTTAGCTCTACAGCCATCTGCCACAGATCATTTTCATCTCGACTTAAAACCTCACTAAAGAACAAGAGGAGAAATGTGATTAGGCTTTTGTGTGTTGGCTACAAGGCCATTTGCCTGCTGAAAGGCGCACAGGCAGCTATTCCAGTGAAAAAGCCTTTTTTAGAAAATAAAAAGATAACTGAATAAAATGTGGATATCAGGAGAACACTCTAGGGGCTGTTGTTTGGTTAATCTTTCTACATCATTCATATCTTTTCTTCTCCCTCACACCCCTAGTTCCAACATGAAATTAGAAATGAGAAACTGAGAGAAATAAATATTTTGTGTAACTGAGTTTGTTTCATCAATCACAGAAATCAAATGCAGAAAAAGAGAGATGATTAGAGAAATGTGAACCTTAGAGTAATATAATACATGGGACTTAAAGGAGAAATTCTGCTTCTATTACAGGATTACTTTCCTCTTTTTAAATTTTGCCAATTATGTTACATAAGGCCAATATTTGACAGTCTCATCAAATCTGGGGTAGAGTATAAATAAGAAATAACACAGGGAGCTTTCATAGAAATAATTTGTTTCCTAGAAATGTATGACCAATTTCTTACATTCCAGCCAACTGAGCATTTTACAATAACATTTTAAAATATTTTGTACAAGTTGCACATTTTGCTTAGAAGTGAAGACCAAGTAAATATAGAGATGGCTGCAGACTTTTCTGTTTTGAAGTCTGTATTTCACTGTGCAAGCTATCTGAATACATATGTGAATTCATTCTGCCAACACATTTGACATTCCCTGCACCGTGGCTTCTTTAAACACCAACAGCTCTTGCTCTTCCGGAATTACCATTTTTTGAGGCTGGCTTGAAGTGAAGAATGTGAGGAGGAGAAAGCTCTATCATTCACTTCAAAAAATATTTTTTTAAATTTAGTAAAACTGAGTTAGGCTTGAACAGAACGGAGCAGGATAAGTTTAATTGTGATTGACTCTGAAACAAGCAACCACACAGGTAAAAATATGATTTCTCTTTTCATACAACGTAAGAAATTTCTCCATATTTTATGGCTGTTCTAAGACATTAAAGAAAGCATTAGACCTGAAGGTTACTATTCATCTAATTTAAAATGGTCAAGCATGATACAGCTGTAATATAGATGTCATTGGCTGTGATTCTGCTGACAGCTTTTTTTATTAAGTATTTGAGACATATAGTGGTTTATGTAACAGCAGAAATGGACTCTGGTTTCTTACTCTACACCAAATGAGTTCCTCCATATATCACCTTCAAAACACATACCAAAATCCTTGCTAAAATGACAAATGCCCATAATTCCTAGTAAATTTAAGAATCACCTCCCTTAGCTTCCACTCCCTGTCTACTCCAATTTCTGGACGAACTTTCACTTGTCAGCTTATATTTATATCATAATTTCAGAAAGCAATGAAGATTAAAGGAAGAACATCAAATAGATTTTTTTTTTTTTTTTTTTTTTTTTTTTTTTCGTCCTCAGTATCTTGGCAAATTAATTATTCCTTTGGGGAAATACAACAAAACAATAAATTTGTGCCCATTTCTATAGTAAGTGAAAGATGATTTTCAATTTAGCAGAACAATCAGTCAACTGAAACCCACTCTTTCTACTCTGGTAGACACCATTTTGAAAAAGCAAAGCAGTTTTTTACATGGAAATAAATTCTTATTTTTTCAGGCACTGATACAGTTCTCCTCTGGTATGATTTTTAGGGGGAAGAAAAAAAAAAAAACAAACATAAAAACACACAACAAAATAAAATTTAAAACCACTAACAATAAGCAAAACCAACCAACCTTAAAAACTCCAAATTTAAGTTATAGATGTTAGAATTTTGGCATGCCAGAAGTAATACATTTGCTTAACCTGTGCTCTTTGCCACACTGACATCTGTTAGTATAAGGGAGAAACTCCTTTTTGACACTCCAGGCTGCTCTGTCTGTGACTGCTGAGTAAGTAAAACTCTGCTGTTGATTTTTTCTCTTTCAGTATAAGGTTCTTCTTGGTGCAAGATGACTAAATGACAAGTTTTTCATTAGGAGTTTATCAGAGAAATCCGTCCCAGTGCAGCCTTTTTGCAGAAATGACAGTCTAGCATGGTTCCATCCACTAGTTTTCGATGGTGCCAGGAGGATTTCAAGATGCTCTGTATACTGAAACACAACATATTTTGGCCAGCACTTCAGATCTTCTACTCCTTCTGCAAATGTTTGTGTTTCTCCTAAAAATGTAGAAAACTTTTTCTTTTTCCATGCAATATCCTAGATCTAATAGAAAGTGAAATAGCTTATAGCATTCATGCTTGTTTAATTAAGGAGTCATTGTTTTTAAATTGGAAAGTACATGAATTTTAGTTTTGCACTAAAATACTAACATCGTGTATTTTTAAATAACTGTAGATTTCAATGGTATATAAAGAAAAGATTTCATAGCAGAAAATACTCATGTTTCCAAACAGTTAAAAAAAAAGGTTTGGCCTTCGGATGTCATCCCAAGGTCAAGAGTCTTGCTATGTAAAATATATAGCTGAGTGTTAAAGCAAAAAGTACAGCAAAAATAATACAGACAGTTTTGACAAATACATAAAATCTGTCTCACATTCTTAAAGAAATAAACAGTAGAAAAACATGGCCACTGCTGAGTGTTTTACCAGAGGTGAAACATTTCTGAATGTGGAATAATTGTCTTGCATTTTTTCACATACAATATGCAGTGAGAGATACTTAAGCAGAAACAGATTTTGCCATTAATAATAGCTACAAATAGGAGGGATTTCCTCTTTCTTGCTTTTTATTAGTTACTTCACTGCTTAAAACAATGTCATTGGGGCAAGGACCTGGTTGCAAGCTTCAAGTTAACTCTGTGTCACTAATGAATACTTTGAAAACATTACTTAAGACTGAGTTGTCAAAAAGCAATAACCTGTCATTCAGAGTAAAGCATATTATGAATTACTTCATTCATTTTTTTTGCAGTCTGGTCGGATTTATTTTCACATATCTGAGTGTCAAATTCTCTTTAAAAACAAACAGGTTTTCTCATTTCCAATTCACATTTTGAAACAGTTCTGCTGCATCTCAGGTATCATCAATATATACATATGTGTGTGTATATATATATATATATAGATATATATATTAGTTGTTTGTTGGTTTTTTTTAAGATATTCAGGACATTGAGTTAATAACAGGAAGACAGGAAGGTGGCTCTCTTTGTGAGATGATGATGCTGATTTGCACAGTGCATATAAATAATTTCCCATTTGACTCAGAAGAGCTTTGCTAGAGTAACACAGCTCGCTAGTTTTGGCTGGGGTAGAGTTAATTTTCTTCCCAGTAACTGGTATGGGGCTGAGTTTTAGGTTTGTGCTGCAGGCAGTGTTGATGATTCAGGGATGTGGTGGTTACTGCTGAGCTACAGAGTGAACTACACCCCTCCTGAGTGACCCTGAACTCTGCCTGTCATCGCACCCCACCAGCGAGGAGGCTGGGGTGCACGAGAGACTGGGAGGGGACACAGCTGGGACAGCTGACCCCACCTGAGCCAAGGGACATCCCACACCATATGGCTTCGTGATCACTGTATAAAGATGAGGGAAGAAGGAGGAAGCCGTGTGTGTTGGGGGAGTGTGCGTTCAGAATGTTGGCGTTTGTCATCCCAAGTCACCATCACGTGTGGTGGAGCCCTGCTGTCCTGGGGATGGCTGAACAGCTGCCTGCCCATGGGAAATGGTGAATGAATTCCTTGTTTTGCTCAGCTTGTGTACACAGTGGTTTTTTTTTTACTTGTTAAACTGTCTTTACCTCAACCCAGGAGCTTTCTCACTTTCACCCTTCCAGTTCTCTTCCCTACTCCACCAGGGAGGAGGGAGGGAGGGAGTGGCTGTGTGGGTCTGGGATTAAATCACAACACTCAGTGAGACTGGTCATTATTAAACAGTATGCAAGGACATTTTCAAGATTTGTGAGGGAAATCAATAAATAAGGAAAGGTGACTATAAAATAAAATATCTTAATAACCCATTCATTTTCAAATTTGTGGCAATATTCAACTGTTTTCTGTATTCCCATAAAACACATTGGTCTAGGGAAAAAAAAAAAAAGAGTACATTAAATGTGGAGAATCTATATTCATAATCCAAAAGCTCATAGTCTATTTAATGCTTTTGGTGATTAACTTGAGAGGTGCACAATGTCACTTACAGTACTATGTATATGTACTTCAGTGTAATGTAGTTCAATTCAAATTCCTATTGCTTAAGCATTCACTTAATAACAAGGATGTGTACTGTTTAAAAATATAGTTTGACAATATCTCCATAAATTCTCTTTTTCTAAAAAGTAAAAGAAGTGCCAAGAAATTGATATTAAATTTAAAATGTGCAAATACTTATTTGTGAACCCACTCACTCAAGACAAAACTTTTCTTTCCAAAAATAGCAACATATATATATTGAATGCAAGACTTCATGAAAACATGGAACCAGAAGGCAGAGAAAGAGAGAAAAGTAAGGTAAGTGCTTCTTGGATAAATCCAAGTGGTCAGTCATATCTCAGAACACAGTGACACCTCCCTCTGACTTTTCAGGCTGAGTACCCATGCAGATTATGGTATCTTGCCTACCTGGAGAGACATAGGTACCTTGCAGATGTCCTTTCCCTTAAAAAGAATTTAAAGAAAGCAGTTCACATACAGCACAGTTGGCCTTAAGTGCGGCACAGTATCAATTCATGAGATAGGCTCAGGATTTAACTCCTGTGTCAGAGGAAAAAAAAGCTATTCCATACTTGTAGATCTTTTTCATGTTCTTGTTGTCATCTTTTCCTGGCTAAGCAAGTCCACAAGTCTCTCAGTGTGCTCATAATATGATCCAAGATCAAGTTTCCAGCTCTGATTTTGGTATTTATTCTTTATTTTCAGTCACATCTCCCAGTGACATACTTGGTAGGGCTGTTTTCCAATACAATGCCATCGCTACTTTAATGAATTATGATAAATTGATGTAACAGTGGCAAGCAGGCTTAAGCAAGTAATTCTTTAAAGAAGTAGGCTCATCCTAGACTGCTTTCTTAAAATGCTACCTCATTACTCAGCCCTGGGGCTACCTGTAGGATAATCCCAAGAGCTCTTAGGGTGAATAATGGAAAGATTCTTTGCAAGTAGGATTTATCAAGATCTGATAAATTTAGGCAACCCTTCTATATTTAGTACAGCTCTGGGGTTGAATTATTCTCAAATAATTTTATTTCTCAAAAATACAGGACTCCAGCATTGGTTGTTCTATAGTCAATGGAAAAAGTTTTCTCCTAGAAAATATTTCATCGTATCTATTTTAGACTTGTATATAAAGAGGTATGATTCAGCTTTTGGAGACGTTTGTACCTCTATGGTGACTGTAACACAGGTTGCACTTTTTAATCACTAGTTAGTGTTTGCCTAAATTCCTTAATTAGAGCACCTTAAACATCTACAAAAAAAAAAACAAACCATCATCTGCCAGTTTCAAGGCAACTAATTCACTTTCCCCTAATTTAAAATATCAACTTTGGGGTGTTTTGTTTTGTTGTGTTATTCTTTTAATATTTTACCAGAGAATTATTCAGAGACCAAAACCAAATGCGGGCAGTTGTCATAACTTGGTGAAATTGATGCAGAGTTCGGACAGAAGTTTCAATTAACCTTGGCAAAAGCTGCTTAAAAGACAGAGAAATTAAAATTTGGTTAAACATAGCACTACCCGAGACCAAGTATCCTGAGAAATGTAAGTATGAAATAAGCCTTTTGAGACCTTGCATAGCAGTCAGGGGGACCGGTTCAGGTGTACAGTGTTCAATACAGTGACAATTGCTCAGTTTCTCACAAAAAAAATATATAAAAAAAAATCAAACATTCAGGGATAACATGAATATTATAACATTGATTATCTGCATCATAAAGTGGAAAGAGTATTGTAATTTCCTTTGGCAACGTGCTTAGCATAGGAGGAGTAATCTCAGAGGAACAGTGTTCTGTCTGACCATACGCATGAATAGATGGCTGTCAAGTTAATACCGCATTGTCTTCAGGTTGGCACCATGCCAGCCCTCAGGCAGGCAGAAGGAAGATATATGTGGAAAGAGGTAGTCAAATTGCTTCCCTATGGCTGCTTTATAAACATACATATGTTAAACACATTTATTAAGGCAATCAGCAGCAGCAAGTGCAAGGGCCCTTCTTCTCCCTCATGAGGGATAGTTGTTGCTTACATAGGAGTGAGAAGTTGGAAGCTGGCCCAGAAATCTGGAAAGCATATTATGCTGGATTCCCCATAGAGGATCACTTTGCTGCCAACATATCTTGCTCTGGGGTTTCGACACGCCATCAATCTGGAACCTGGCAGCCACCATTCCCCAGCTCACCTCGGCTCATGCAGCGAGCAGACACAGTGCAACTATTTGTCTCAGATTGCAGCCCAGCTACTCATGGAAGGGAAGGGGGAGGATGGGCAGCAAAAACCCCCCGGTGGGGCTGCGGTCAGGCTGCACAGCTGCAGCAAGTTGCCATTGCAGCAACACGGCAGTTTGAATGACACACTAGCTGCTCTTTGAGGGACCACAAGCCATGGCAAATGTTGCTGTTTGCAGAGAGATCTTCTTCCTCCCTGAGCAAGGAGGAAGAAGAGGAGGAAGATCCTGACTGGAGCTTTCAAAGTGCTGTCAATTACTTTTCAGCATAAGCTGTGTTATTGGATTTAAGACTCCAGAGAATTTTACAAATTTCAATTAAATCTCAAACAACTTCCACTTATGAATGCAGCTATTGTTCAGAGAGCATTGTACTCCTTGTGGGAAGGAAGTTACTGATCTCTTATCCTAGAGACCTTGACAAATGTGAAGGGAATATTAGAGATCCCCGTTACCTTGGCCAGGGACAGTAGATGGAGTCGGCACATTCCCAGCGTGGCCAGCCCTGCCCACATCCACATAGCGGGGCAGCTCTTACAGCCCTCGAGGTCAGGTTGCCTGTTTTGCCCTTGCTCCCCTCCCCCTTGGTCTACTTCCATGACATATTCCCAGGGGCATAAAAGAACCTGAGGTAACTAAGAGAGCTAAAATTCTGCCTGAGAGACCGTAGAATCAAATTCTTGATTTTCTTTCTCTTTCACAGCAGCAGCTGATTATGCTCCTCATTTTAGTGGTGTTTACAACTTCTGTTTGACCCTCCTGAGACTAAAGCCCCTGGCAGTATAATTAGTTCAGTGAAGAACTGCTATCCAGCCATTAGTACAGTCGCAAATACTTGTTTTAACTTTAGTCCCAGCCACTCAAATTAATGCATTAGCATGCACTGAATTTTTTCTCTAGCTCAAGGCAAGTCATTACAGTTGTCGTCTGCTTGCAATAAACCTGTTCCATCTCTCACTTCATAGCAAATGTAGACTTTGAAAATTATGCGCAGAAACAGGCGCTGGCTGTGCAATGCAGTTATGAGAGTGACCAAAGTTTAAACTTTCAATTAATCTAAAACAAAGAATGGGAAGTGGCGCATTGGACAGCAAGTGCTATTCCACCGAACACCAAGTTTTATATCTTTGTAGCCTAATAGATTTTCACATTTTTAATTTCACACTATGAATTGGAGTGCAAAGCTGGAAGCAAACCTGTGCTGGAGGCTTAAGACAAGGCAACACAGACAGAGCTCAGTCCTCTGCCCATTCTTCGAGACAGATGGGTATGAAGTAGCTTCAATTTGAAGCCCATCCAGTTGCATTAACTCATGCTGTGATTGAGCTAATTAGTTCTACTAAAATCTTGAATCTGACAGTGCCCAGCTGGAGAAGCATGGCCTGAGAAAGGTGGATCCAGCTCAACCCTCAAAGCTCCATAGTAATTCAAATGAAGTTTTTTTGTTGTGTTTTTGTTGTTGTTGTTTGTTTGTTTTTTGTTTTGGTTTGGGGTTTTTCGGTTTGTTTTTGTTTTTGTGGGGGGGGTTGTTTGTTTGTTTGTTTGTTTTTTAATATATGAAATGCAAGCCTAGGAATCAGATCTGTAGTGGGGCACATTGATTTAAATCTGGTGTCTGCTGCAATGAACAGACTACCCCCAGAGAGTAATCTGGCCTTATCTTTTCCTCTTTCCAAGAGACAAAAACTAAATGAAAGCAAAAATTTCTGATGTGTGACTGACTAAAGCTATAAAAAGTGTGGGGGAAGTTTTCCCCATTTTGTTACTAGATATCAGCAGTGAATTACCTAATTTTGATATATGTGTAGGCTGTAGCCATAGGCTGTGTCTGACATTTAAAAATTGTCTAATTTCAAAACATATGCTCTGGACAGGAATAATCTCGTGTAACATACAGCTTACAGGAACACAGGAAAATAGTGAGTTTGCATGGGAATTATGTGTTAAAATCAGGAGCTGCCTTTTCTTTCCACACTGCCTTGAGCATTTTAGTGGTAAGTAATTTTTTCTGCTCAGACTAAATAATTCAGTAAAAATAGTAAGCAACCCACAAAAAATAAAGTTGTCTTTACTTCATCAGTTGCCAGCATATCTAGATACTTCTTGTGCCTATTGTCACTTACAAATATGTGACAGAAAATTTTGGAAATACAGAATCAAGCAGATCATTTAAGTGCCTTGGTTTCTATATTCTTCTCTGCCTAAGTATACACATGCACATCTAGACAATTTATAGGTAACAGAAGTGGAAAAAGAGAAATTTAAGTAAAATTTCAGTTTGTTTCCTACATTTGCATCTGGGATTCATGTCTGAATTATAAAGATGCTTTTTTACCCCAGCTGAAAACTTTCATGTTTTGGTTCCAGGAGGTTTGTAGTTTGGATTATCAATATTTTAATTTTGTTTAGGAAATAGCCATTATTTATTAAAAAAAAAAAAAAAAAGTCTAAAGAATGAGAAGATGCAAAGAAGACCTTTGGAAGTAGCCCTGGCTATATTTAGAGGCTTAAAAAAGTCAGTCTTTGGATCTGAGAATTTTGAATTAAAAATTAAAGGTTTATAATGGAACTGGGTGACATAAGTGCAAGTCTTACGGTAGTGATTATTCTTAATTTATTTCTTGTTCAGAACAAAATGAGTTTCTTGTAATGAGATCTGTGGGAATTTCAAAATTCAATTTCAGTTAAGCTTCTGCCAGATGAAAACTATAAAATTTGAAGTTTAAAATTACAGGATAAAAATGCTTCTGTAGAGGCTGAACTTTGTCTTGAAATTAGTATGTGAGGTGTGCCAAAAAAAAAATTATATTTTGTATATACCTAATAATGTGCAGGAGTAATGAGTCTTCAGTTAAAGATAAATTTTATCTCCCCATGCAATTCCAAAGGTAAAATGCACACTTCTAAAAGAAACAGATGCTTGAAAAGAAGCAAATATTCTTGAAATGTACAGAAGACATATCTTACTTTAGAGTAGGGGATCCTTTTCTCTTCGAAACAAAGACAGGAATGAAGGAATAGTAAACGTAAAAACCCAGGCCCTTCATTGATGTCATTTCTTGTAATTTCATGAACTTTAGGTCATCTATGTTAATTTACAGTAAGAAATGTTGTTTTATGTGATATTTTAAATAATCCTCATGACACTGAACTTTAGAAGAGTCCGCAGGTTCTTTTGGTCCTTAAAATAGTTTGCCCTTAAACCTCAAAATCATTTTATGTCAGAAAGGCTTGTAAAAATACTATTATTCATCTTTGGTGTAGGAATTTTATGTCCATTTTTTAGAGGAATCTTGAAATGGAAGCCAAATTATAACTGACTTAATGTTGGCATGTTCTATTTTACAGTTTATAAAAACTCCTAAAGATAGTGTTAATAAGAAACAGCTGCAGAGTCAATTTCTTTTCCATATGTTTTTCTTGCCATCAGAAACCTACTTTTCAAATTTTTATATATAGCATCCACAGATTTGACCGAGTTGCTTCTTTTGAAAGTTGTTCCCCAATAATTTTTTAGAAATTTCAGGTTCTGGATGGGAAGCACTTCTAGACACTAAATAAGCATCCAGGTTGTCCAGGCTGACTTCACATAAGCATACAGTGATGTACCCCTGAGGAGTATGTATAATACACTAACCTATCTGCCATTTCCAAATTTCTCCCCAGTTCTGTGTATCTTATTTTGGAGAGTCTTTTTGAGATGTCTTTGTTTTCTACATACATGTCTATTTTTTCTTCTCACAGATCTATCACGGAAAAAGCAATATTTTTTTTTTAGTATCTTTCCTATACAGACATCAAAAAGCTCCCTCTGTCTCAGCATCTGCCTCACTGTTAGTGACCAGCTCACTTTCTTCTTAATCCCTTAGCTGAGAGAAGAGCAGCACCCTCCAAGCTCCAGGGAGACTTCCTAGCCTCTGTGACTTGAACTTTACAAATAAGCTCAACAACTTTCCACTGCCAAAAATCTTTCTGTCCTTCTTTCTTTCCTTGCTGCTCTTTTCTTCATCTCTTCCTGCCAGAGGAAATTAACAGTAACCCAATTCCTGTTCTTTATATATTCCACTGCATCATTTTTTCCCAAACTGACCAAGTTTTCATATCCAAACCACACAACTGATGCTAAATTCAGGCTTCCATTTAGACTTTGGTGACTTTGACACAAAAGCCTTGTTGGATAGTAATATCCTTAGTATCGTTCCCCCAGTGTCTCCATTGACGATTCAAATGGTTCTCACTATGTGAACCTTGGATGCTCTAATTTCTCCCTTCACCTTTCATTACAAACTGCTGCACAGGACTCTGGTTATGGACTCCTTTAGATGCTTCACACCTCCTTGGATGATTTTGTACACAAATTCGATTTCCATCTCTGCTGACAATCTGTAGAGACACATCTCTTGTTTGGACTGCTCCTGTTCAGTGCAGTCTCAGACTGTCTCTGATGTCTCCTCACAGCTATTTAGCTATGAACTCAGGCACAGCAGGGCTAAAAATGTACTCCTCTAAGCCCTCACTTAGATTAATTTCTGCTTGATTATGCTAAACACTAATGAACCATCCTGCAAGCCACTGCAGTCTGGGAAAACTCTCCAGTAGTTTTTTTCCACTAGATCCTTTTACCAGGGTATGCTTAATTCTCAAAGACTCATTTCTAAATAACTTCTCAAAGATGCAGCATTTCATATCCTCTCATTTCCACACAGACTCTCACTCTTTCCCTTCCCAGTTACCTTCGTATTTTCCCCTCAGTCACACTCAGGCTACGCCTCTGCATACCAATACAGGATGACTTGCAAAGACGATTTTCCCAGTGTGCTGCTTTGTTTCCATCCCCCCATTTTGATTTTTACATCTACCAGACTCTCAGCCTGTTTTGTATCAGACATGAACCATTTGTCCTCAAGTCCTCATAAAATGCCAGTATCCTAAAAATATTGTTCAAGTTTTAACCACAAAAGACATTGTTCTTACTTTGTAGCTTCGTTCAATTTTTTGGAAACTTCTTCCAAATCATCTGTCCCACCTTACTGTATTTGCTGTTTGAGTGTAACAGTGTTATAGAAGTTATATATAGAAGAATTTCTTATATAGAAGTTGTGTAAGCATCACTGAGGTCACAAGCTGACAGATTTTTAATGTTGTGGATGCATCTTTCCTAAGCACTCCTTCTGAATCACCTATATCTCACAGAAGTGAGGATAAGTAAAGCACCCATGTTGACTGGAGCAGTTTACATGTGTTTAGTTTCAGGGCAGGAATACCAAATTTCCTCTGAGGATAGGTTTATACAACCAGATACAAATATGTCAGCATAGATTCAAACAGCATAAACATTATTGCCATATGTAATTACAGTTGATTATTTAACATATGAAAACACTTCCTTTCAAATTATCTAGGAAGGGAAGTGCCTGTACATAGACATTCAGTTACCTTGATTTCACCATGGACACAGGGATTCTGGCGAGACTCGCATCTGAATTTCCTGACTTAGTTAAGTGCCTACAATTAAGTGACCATCTTGGATCTTACAGATTTCCATGGAACTGGTAGCAAGCATTATTTTCATTGCTTTTTGTGAAACAACCAAAATATTTTCTAAACAATTGAAGATTCAGTATTGCTTTCTTTCTTGGAAGGGAGTGACAGATTTCTTCTTGACAGAAGTCACTGCATACAGGACTCTCAGTGGTGTGTTGCCTGAGTTTCAATCAGACGTGGTTCGGTGTCTACCTGGTGCTGCTTTTCCATAATAATTACGTTCATGTTGGGTTTGTGAATATCTGCATCTGTACAGCATTTTCTCTCTCTTTCTCTCTTTCTGTAAAACCACAATACTACTTTTTTGCCTAGAAATTTTGGCTTCAGCTAAAGTGAAATTTATATGATAGTCTAAATCTTTCAACATTCAATTAACTTTATCATTTATTATTGTGAGTTTGGATGAAAAAACCTAAGAAAATAGCTTTTCTTTCTTAATGGATAAAATTCTCATGGTGTGTATATATATAGGCATATATTAGGAGTCTCCTGGTCTTGATAATTGATGTAACTTCAGGTATCAAATATTCAAACATTAGGAGGTTGCTTGAAAATAAAACCAAACCTAATTATTTTCTTCCCTCTTCATCCCAAAACCTGCTTTTCTGTTTTTTCATATTGCACATGCTTGTATATATATATTTTAAATGTCATTTTGGAAAATGCAAGTTGCAGGCTGCTTTTTTTAATTTTCCACAGCATTTATGCTGCAAGACTAGCGATAAGGGAATTAAAAAAGATACAGAACCAATCTTTTTCAGAAGGAAAGAATTTTTTTTTCTGTGCATATATGTTCTTTTTGGTTTAATTGGATGTCTGCATTTTCAGTCATGACTAGAAGTGCTGAATTACCCCAAGAGAAGAGAGCTTGCTTTGCAGTCATGACTAAAAGTGCTGAATTATCCCTGGAGAAAAAAGCTCACTTTTGTCAGGATTCCAGTCCAATTTTGCAAACACGAAAGGAGATAATCACTCAAATGTGCACGTGTGCTGACTGGAACAGAGTCCAAACTCCGAACCTTTTGAGGTTTGCCCATCTGTATTACCAGCCTTATTAGTTAAAATTGCACTTAGCTGCTTGAGAAAGCATTTTTATGTCCTCTGGCCAGGAGTACCTTAGTTAGCACACCCTCATATGACTAAGTACTGAAGTTTCAGGATTGCTAACCTTAGTGATTTTTTTTTTTTTTTTTTTTTTTTTTTTTTTTTTTTTTTTTTTTTTTTGGTTAGGCATTCAGCTCTTTCAGTAAACACTGCTTTTTTTTTTTTTTTTTTTTTTTTTTTTTTTTTTTCTTTTTCTTTTTCTTTTTTTTTTCTTTTTTTTTTAAATGCTTCTCTGCCTCATATGGCCATGAATGCAAAACCAAGACTGTTGTTATTATAGGAAATGTGTGTTCCAAATACTATAAATCTCTTAAATTCTGTTTCTGCACTCTACTTTCCTAACAATTAGTCATGCTTACAGTTCAGTAAAGGCCACTTCAGTCAGTCAGCCAATAAGACTACAGCACTAAGTTTCCTGGCAATGGGTGACTAAAGGGTACATCACCACCAGAGTGAATTTTAGAGCTGCACATAAGACCCACCATAATACTAAAATACCTATAGTTTTAAAACCATAAGAAATGAAGTAAAGAGTGTTTGTTAGGATATGGTTTTGGGGTCTTTCTTCTGCTAGCAATCTTCATGAGAAACTTGTTTTCATTATTCAGGGCAGGGATGAATACAATTTTATTACTTTGGATTGTTACTCAGCACGTGATAATTCACCTATTAACACAGCAGCAGAAGAAAGTTAATTGTGACCTGGGCAGGGGAGCATAAACATCTTCAAAGTTCGTGACTCACCAAAGTAGGAGAGCTGCTATGGAAATTACTAATCCTTTCTGGTTTACATTAATCCCTAAGGGTGGACAGGCACCTAAAAAGCTCAGGTTTCTTCCCTGATGGCAGGCATTCTGTTATTCTTATGCATTTCTAAGTACAGGAATCAAGATCTAAGAAGGCCTTGCTTTGAAAAATATTTCCTTTGAGAAATATTTTTTTCAGTGGAAAATAATTCTGGCCATATCTTCTGGAAGTAGAATATTCCCATATGTTAATTACTCCTTTCCAGACATTTGGGCTTGCCAAATCATTGCCAACCCCAAAAATGTATCTTAGAACTCCAACATATCCACCCAGAACTGGAGCTTTTATTTTTCAGTCTTGTGTCTGGTTCAGATGGAGAGGTTGCCTTGGTTTTTTTTCTGACTAGGAAATCACAGTATGAAATCCAACCTAAATAATTCTGACATGAAGGATTAATTGGACATCTTATATCTTTCAGAGCATGGGGCTATATGAAGTGTTATAAAATTTATGCCAGGTACTTAACCAGACATTTAATGCAGCAGCACCTAAAGGTTTCTATAGTGTCATGTGCTGTGACACAGAGTTTTCACCAAAATATGTAAGAATATTTTGGTTTTGTATGTTTGAGATGATCTGTTAGCATAAGGCCATTCACAGGTTACTCTTTGAGTGACCACACAAATATAAAAGCAGCATTTCAAATTCATTAAAGGTTTACTCTTCCGTTTAGCTTTAGCTTCAAAAAATCATTCTGAGTTTCAGAGATTTCTTTGCCAATAGGGAAAAAGTGTTTAAAATTATTTTACCAAAAAATATTTATATTCTTCTCTAGAAATGGAAAAATTTGGTATTTCTAGCACAGAGAAAATAATAATAACAACTACGGACTGTGGAACTGACCAATGGAGTTCACCAATGTGGTCATTCTCAGTTACAGGGAGAGTGAAAATTTAAGAGAAGTTTTCCAGTCTCACCAAAACCCGTCTTACAAATGTCTAAGTCAACGTTTAGCAATCATACTTGCCTTCAATGAATACCCCCTGCCCAGTAATTAGATACTATAAATTTCCAATGAAATGTGTTATTTTTCTTCTCCTGCACGGATACTTAATCAATGAAAAGTTGATATATATTTACTGATTTACACTGATGAGCTGTGTAAGATAAGTAAGCAATCCTATCTTAAAAAAATATACATATATATTCTTGTGAATTGCATTTTTATTTTGTTACTTTGTCCCTATAGCCAGTATTTGCATAGTTTTGTCTCTTGTTGAACTGGGTTTTTTTCAAGGCTGAGGAACAGGGGAGTGATGGCCCATGTTTCAAGAAGAGTTAGTGTTTACATTAGGGCTTTTTTGTCTTAAAATAAAGCTAAATTATATGTGTTTATCCTATTTTATTCAAAATTATTTAGAGTTAATTAAGAAACTTGAGAGTGCGTAGTTTTTATTTTTCATTTATTTTTTTCTAAATAAAAATTACAATACTGAAACAGCTGAAAACTAAGAATAAGATCCAATAAAATCCTAAGATAGGTTTGAATACAGACTGGTTAAAATAAATATGAATTATATTTCATTACTCTTTTTGGTTAGGTTTTTTCAGCCTTAGAAATAAATTTACATTATATTCACAAACAATTTATACTTGCGTGATGTCCTAAAGCATAATAGATTTTTGTTTAAAAAAGTGAGGAGTATCATGAAATTACACAGTTCCAAGAAATGATTGCTTAAGAGAAACACTATAAACTCATGACAAAACCAGAAGAGTTAGCAGCAATACATACGAGTTCGCTTAATAAATCACCTAAGCACCTCATTGCTTAAACCAACAGAAAACTTCTGTCTTTTCCTTGAACATAACTCAGAAGGCTTAGAATAAATTGGAACTGATTTTATACACAACGTATCATTTAACACTAAAGGGCAGCAACCATGATTTCTGTATGGAGACTCAGAAAATGTTCAGATGAGGAGGGTTTTGACCTCTTTTCAAAGAAATTGAAAAAAGAAAACTATGCTATTATAGTTGTAAAATTTTCAGTGGAAGACCAAAGTCATCATCTGGCTTTCAGTACTTAAACAACAAGTTTCTCAAACTTGTGTTTATGCAAAAAAACATTTGCAGTTCAAGAAGAACATTAACTTCTAGGGGAACTGTTAAAGAAGATAAGAATGTACCAAATCCTTGCTCTCAAGCCTGCTTTGAGCTGTACGTGGGCACAGTTTCTATTCCAGAGTGGAGGAGTTTGGCCTGTATTTTTTAATGTATGCAAATGACAGTGGGAGAGTCAGGATAATATTTGGCAAGTTTCCCATGGACACAGAAACAACCGCGGCAGAGGCTTTCAAGATAATTTCAGTATAAAACATAAAATCAAACCAGTCTGCTGATTTATGCTTATTTTTACTGCAGCAATAAACTTCTACAACTTGTCTCTGTCGAGGAATTGAGCAGTGTGTGGCTTATTGTGCTGTCTTGTAAAAAAGTGATGATGAAAACAAAGCTTTCTTCTGAGAGACCCAACTGATGGCAATGATGCACATGCAGCAAATGTGACACTGCTAATGCTGTAAAGGTAGACACTAAAGCATAGCTCAGTCAGCTGGTGCATTTTTTTAATATATCAGCAGCCACAGTCTCCAGAAGAATAAACCAAGGAGCATGTGAATCTTACTTCTTAATTACTTTTTCTATCTACTGTAGTAAATACTTCCAGATGCTGCAATACTTTAAGGTACTACAGAAAAGTTTAAACCCTATTTCAGCTCAAGTTCTGTGATTGCTTTAACACAGCTCTCAAAGGAACAACTCGTGGGCCATGAAGTCCGAAGCGCTTGGGTGCTCAGTGTGCAAACAGAGAATCAGGGCTCCGGAGGAGCAGGAGGCAGTGGAAAGGAGCGGCGCCCCGATGCTCCCAGCAGTGGGGCACTGTGGCCAGCGCAGCTGCTCCGATGGCCAGTCAGGGACACAGCTGTGCCGGCCCGGGGGAGGCACGGCCACCTCTGCTTCCCAGCTGCGCGGGGCTTTGTGCCGAAAACACGAGCCGCTGATCTTTATTTCCTTCTTTATCCTGACAGTTTGAGGGACGGGGGGAAATACTGAAATACAAACGGAGAGCGGGTCAGGTGTCCTTTTTTAGGTGCAAGCCGCTGCCGGGACGGGCGGCGGGGGCGGTGTGTGAGTGAAACGAACACACGAGCACTGACCGCTTCCCCACAGGCCCGGGGGAGCCCGGCCCGGCCCGGCTCAGGGGCGCTCAGCCCGGGCTGTGCCGGGCGCGGCCGCGCGGGGTCGCTGTGGAGCCGCCGTTCCCGCCCCGGCGCGGCCCGCCTCACGGAGCGGGGCAGGAGCGGTGCTGCCGGCAGCGCCAGGCCCGCCGGGCCCGCCCAGGGCTCACGGGAGCAGCGCGGCCTCGGCAGGCCTTACAGCGACAAACACGACCTGTCAAATAAACACTGGGACAATCCCCTTTATTTGGCAGCGTCTGGCGGCGTCCGTGCGTTCTGTAGATAGCGGAGCGGAACGCTGGCCGGGCAGCGCGCTGCGGGAAATGCGTGTCTAAACTTTGTGTTTAAAATCAACAACAACGCAGAGGGGAAAAAAAAATAAAACCCCCAAACTAAGATTTATTATGATAGAACAGCTTGGTGGGAAAGGAGTCAAATTTGCCACACACTTGAACATTTGGCCAGTATAGCAATCCAATGTATATGACCCTACTTTCTTTAAAAAGCTGAAGTATTTGCCAGATTTTCTATTCCTCAGGTGTCTTAACTATACTAACCCTGTGGATATGATCATATACAAGACTTGTTTTACCTAAACCTCTTACTTAGCAGTTCGTGAAAACAGTAAGAGCCAACCAGTTGAAGAAGATAAATTGTCCAAGTCAGTGTTCTCTAGGAAATATCTCCAAACACTGAAAGCTCCACTTTGCTCAGAGAGCTACTTAGCCTGGATATGCTAACCTGCTCCTCATCTAAGCATATGGTTCATTGCCAAGGAATCCCAACATTTCCACCATATCAACAACAAAACTTGCAAAATCACTACTCTTGCTTGCATTGATTGTAGCATGTTATTGGAGCCTTATGATTTTTTGACTCAATGAAAATCATGCATCTTCAAGCAGTTTCATGGAACTGGTACGTGTCATCCCAACCAGAGCCATTTATGCCATTAATGCTGCTCGTGATAGAGATCTTCTCTTTGGGATCCTTCTGGGTACATCAGCCAGGGAAGCTGCAGCCTCTGCCCTTGATATAGCTGCTGTGACTTTATCAGTATCTTCTAAAAGTCGAGTCAAGCCAAGCTGTAATGCTGGAAAGAGTTTAAAATTTGACAAATTAAGACCTCATGCAGTAACATCCTGCATGAAAATCCAATTTAAGAAGTAGTCCTTATTCTGAAGACTGTGGTGCCTCCTGCTTTGATAAATTAGACTGACATCATTACTGATGTTTAGAAGAAAGGTCTCCAATATACAGCTAGTATGTTTATAGCAGTCAATCATAAGATTTCACCAAGAAAAAGGGCTTCTAAGCAGTGTCCTTGTATCTTAAACGTAGAAGTTTTTCAACAACAGTACATTCACACTGGAAATAGTTTCTTTGTCTGTTACAATAAATAAAGAGTTGATTCTCCTATGGCATGAGAAATGCTCATGCTTTCATAGAAATTTTTCTGAGAGGGTCTGTAGTACAAAAATGAAATAAATATTCATTATTACTAACCAGCCACTTTGGCTCAGTTTTGTCTCTGCTTCTGATTCCAGACCTCTCCATGCTTATTAAATTCAATATATTCAATATTTGAGTTACATCTGAGTCTTCTTATTTCTCTTCATTATAACATCCCTTCATTTCCATTCCATACTTATATTGCTTTATGAGGTCTGCTCATCACTCTAGATAATTTCATTCCAAATCCTTTACAAATATACTTTTTAAAATTTGCATTTTAGAATCTTGTTGAAGTATCTCTTCACACCCCCCCCCTTTTTTTTTTTTTTTAACTGAAACCTCTACTGCTGTGCACCCAATAAATTTTCTTTAGGGCGATTTCTGGCAGTACTTTTTTAAATTTAGTGTCTGTTTGCTAAACAAAGCATTAAACTTCAGAGTAATCCAAATTGAAAAATTAGTATTACCAGATCTATTATTCATATATCATTTAGTATAATTTGAAAAGCCACTCCCTTTTCCACACGTTCAAATCATCAAATGTCAGTCTATTTTTCTCAACAGATTAGCAAACGTTAGCAAATCACAATGAGCTTCTCTCCATTTTTTAATTTATAAGGAAACTTGGAACCAGAGGAACCATGAGCGGATTCTTGTTTCCCTGTGAATGCTTTACACAGCTGTAATGGGTAAAAGGTTGAAGATTAAGGTCTACAAATGCTATGTGGTAACTCAGAGTCATGCCCAGATTTCTGACTAGGTAACCTACTGCTGCATTATGGCCCCTGAAATTCTGCTTTCACACATTGCTCAGAGGTCCTATTCACCACAGATAACGTGCAGAGGGTACTGGCCAGTCCTCTACCCATCTCCACCCTTTTCTGACATTTTACAGCAGGCTTCAAGTCATGATCTGAGGACACAGAAATACATAACTACAAAGCTGAAAGCATTTGAGGAAGTACCCTTGGAAAAGACAAACTAATCAACCTGGAAAAATATGGTTCGAATTATTGGAAAATGGCAGCATCAGTCTTTAAATAAAATCCATCACATAAAGTGTTGCTCCCAGTGACATTAGAGGAAAATCTTTACACAGAAAATGTGGATGCAACTGTTTAAAAGGAACAATTGTTATGAGGGTAGAGGAAGGCAAAAAAAAAATAAAAATCAAGGGCTCCTTTCTTAAGTGACAAGTGAATTCATAGCTAAGCATCTGCTCAGAAGAAAACACTGAGGTCAGATCTTGGCCTTGGTTTTAAAGTGGGC
Organism: Hirundo rustica; assembly: GCF_015227805.2. Lineage (NCBI taxonomy): Eukaryota > Metazoa > Chordata > Aves > Passeriformes > Hirundinidae > Hirundo > Hirundo rustica. Next base: position 143,909,400 of record NC_053450.1, on the reverse strand, counting down.
CCAGGGAGCTATATAACTACTTTACAAGCAACAAATATGTGTCTAGTGACAGTATCTTCTGCCTTGTTTCTCTCTTTTTCTTTTTTTTTTCTTTTTTTGTGTTTTTTCTTTTTTCTTGTTGTGTTTTTTTGGGGGTTTTGTTTGTTTGTTTGTTTGTTTGGTGGGGTTTTTTGTGTGGTTTTTTTTTTGTTTGTTTTTCCCTTCAGAATAGAAAGTTTTCATCTGTTTCGTATTAGAACCAGGAAGAGGCTTAGGTCAGTCAAGAAAAAATCCTCTGAGAATGATAGAGGATTTGGCAGTGAAAAATCCCCAAATCTACATATGTGTGCCCAAACTAAACTGGAAGACAGAAGAAAACAGCATAATTTTTCTATCAATATGTCCTTCTTGTTGCTTAACTAATAAAAAATAAACTAAAAATAAAACCATTCCTTGTCATACAAGTCATCTTTACAAAAATGTTTTTGTATTTAAAAATAAATATAGAACTCTTTCTTTTAATATAAGAGTCACAGGACTTGTCTTGTAAAAGAGGAGAAGATACTCCAGGAATGGGAAACACTCAACAGACAATCGTACATTGGATGACCTGAGAGGACACTTCTATTCTGTATGGGAATATCCATTTGGAAAGAGATACTGGAATCAGTTGGTGGCTGGAGTGGGTTTGGCTGGGAATGGTGCTGTCAGTATCTCAGCTGCTGCAAATCTTTATTGCTCCACAACACGGATTTACATCAGCCGTGCAGCTGGCTCAGGACCTCTCGCAGGAGTGGCGTTACTTCACCAGTGGATGTGTTGGTGGCACTAAGGATATTCCTGGCAGGCTGATCCGATCCACGCACTGATAGAGCTGTGACCTGGAGACGGTGGCGCGTCTGTCATTCTATCAAGAATAAATAAGCCATAGTGGAAGTGAAAAACAGAGACCAAGGCCTGGGGTCAGGCAACAAAATTGTCTTGTAAAACTTACTGAAGCCTGAACAGCTAAAGAATTCAGAGCTAAATTTGGAATACAGCACTTTGCTAGAGGCATGAAAATCTCTGTCTGTTCACTGTTTTATTGACATGTAAATGTGTTTCAATGACTTTAATGTAAATTTAGCAAAAACATGGAGGATTTGTCAATATCATTTGAAACAATTGCTTTAGTTTTTGGTGCTGTTTTTAGTAGCTTTGCTACTTACCTGGTTTACTATATTAAATTTTTGCATCCTCTCTTTTTTTTTTTTTTTTTTTTTCCCCTCTATTTTATTTACTATGAAAATCAAAATACTGTTCTGGTAACTGCAATACTGTTTGGTAAAGAGAGACATGGTTTTGAATTTTTCTGTTCTTTTTTCTCAGGCATTTCCAGCAGAAATCGAAAAAAGGAAATGTGATTTCTTCACATATGATGAACCTCAAATATTATCAAACCATTTTTGCAATATATATCATACAAGAATGTGTGTGGGTTTTCCCTAGAAGATCAAGAGCCTGATAATGTTTACTTACTTTCAGGTTCCACTACAAACTCAGCCAATCTTTCTCTGAAAGCCTCTAAACTTTGGCGATTTAGCTAACTGTGGGTAAGACTGAACTAAGTTCTGAGGGGAAAGAGGATGAATATTTTATGTTTCATTGTGAGTGGAGTTTTGGTGATAGCAGTGAAAGAGACTGAAATATTTAGTCTTAATTTTACTTTGAAGTTTTATATTTTCTTTTGTAAAGGAGTTGAAACTGAATGAAATCTTTAGTGTTCTCCTTCCAAGGAATTGCAGAGAGAAGAAATTTAAGCAGAGTCCTGGGTGCCATCCAATGGGCATCAGAAGTTTGTGGATGAGGAAGGGAAGCCTTGAAGAAGTGCTATCCCCTGATGACTTGGATAAGATATACCAGGAGAAATCTAAAGTCAGCTGTTTCCAGGTCTAACTATGTCAGCATCAGCCTTCCATTGGAATGCATTTGTCACAAACGCATAGAAAGAATCTGTCCAGACCAGGGTAAGGAAGTGAAGCCTCCAGGCTCTGACTTGGTTATCTCTTATGTGCATGTTTATCTCCGACCCTTTCAGAAATACACTAAAATCTGGATTGCATGCTCTAAATGCATGCTCATTACATGCTCAAAAGGCATACCAAGGGTGTTTTCTGGTGTACAAAACAACATATAATTGCACAGGAGTATATTACCATTCCAGTACTTTTTCAATCCAAAATTTGCTTACTGTACTATGATAAGTATGGAAGTCTATAATTATTCCTCTTGCCCTCTGGTATTTTGAATGCTGCATAATAATAAAGCAAAACCAGTGCAGATTGCAAATCAGAAATGTAGTATCTCTCTTGTGGGAGTGAAAAGTTTCATAAGCCATAGTAGGTGTCTAACTATGTTAACACTCCTTAAAAGACAAAGAGTCTTTGGAGCTGCAAAGCAAAATGATACTATTGAAGAACTTTCATCCTGTGTTAAAACCAGCAATTCAACAACACCCAAGATATTTTGATACACCATTCATTGATTTCTTTTGAAAGGTGATTACGCTATCTACCTCGTTAGTGTCAGTGTAGGTCTATATTTTTTAAAACATTTATATCTCTGAAAAGATTTGTTTGGTGCCCAAGCTCATGCAATTTCATTGCCCGTAATTAAGTGAATTGTACAGTAATATCCTGGCCCTTTATATAAAAAATAAAATTAATTAATATCTTGAATGTTTATCGCAAATTACCAAGAATTGATTTTAACAAGATTTTTAAATGTTACCCTGCTGTTAAAGTCTTATCTTGCTACAAGAAAAAGTATGCATTTGGTAGCTAGATTTTAAAAACAATACTTTGCATTCAGCTTTTCTTCATATTCTTAAATTAGGACAGATCAGTGTCATATTAGGTACATCACAGAACAGCTCTGTCGGGGGCCTAAGCAAGGAATGTTGATTTGGAAATGTTATTTGTCAATACTGTAAGAATGTTCACTTGAACCTAATAATAGAAAACATTTGCAAGTCAAGACGCACTTATCAGCAAAACTTGAAAGGTGTTCACAAGCTTTTTTTGTCCTTTTGTTTATTGGCAATACAGTATCAAATGCTGCTTCTTACAGATAAAAAATTGACACATACAGTACCTCTGTGAGAAATTCATAAAAGCTGAAGTATTTTTAACTGAAGAATAAATATGTTAAAAAGTAATATGGATTGCAGTTACATCTAAAGGGTCATTTCAAATACATCAATTCAACAAAAATAAGGCTACAATGAAGAATATTTCTTCTGAGTAAGAAGTATTTTTCACAGATTGTGGGTTTAAATAATTTTCAAGATTTAAAATAGAAAAGGGGGGAAATCAGTAAAACATAGTTAATAGTTAAAGCTATTTTGCTAATCTGCTCTATTTCCCTCTACAGTATCTGCATTTTCAATATAAACTGCATGTGGTTCAGTGCAGTCATTAGAAGGTCTGACACAGTTGGTGTTTATGATGTCATACTACAAGTTACCAAATATGGAAGTTTTTTAAGCATCTTGCCTCATGCTTAACGGAATATGGCAAAAATCAACATTTTCATTGATCCATTTTAAGCAAAAATAATACAATTTACACGTTAAAATAAAAAGAATCAAATGAAAAAAAGTCTCACTGTCATTAAATCTAATGTGAATAATAATTTCCTTCCGGGCACTAACATTCTCAAAAGGTCCGTTGTCGTTTCTTAAGGTGACCTGAAAGTATTTGTCATGGCTTTTTCTATGAGACTTAAAACAATAACTTCAGAGACAGAATGAATGAGAGGCCTAGTCAAGAAAGCTGTCTTTCTTGGAAAAATTCGGGTTTTCACCTTCATTTGAAGAAAATCAAAATTACATCTCCATGTAACAAAAAATCCCTTTCTGAAGGGAAAGACAAAATCTACCTAAATTGTTAAAAAAAAAATATCTGCGATGTTTATTTCACTATTGATGTAGAGTATAATTAAGGCCTCAGAAGAAGAGAGAAAGTGCATCTTTCAATTCGGCAGCCTTGGCATCAGAAGAAAGTGCTATATTGTTCTTCACACAAACCGTCCCCATTAGAGCTCAAGATGTTCTTTTCCTTTTAATCCTCATTTGTACCCCTTAGCCATTTGTTTGGAATTAAATTAGCTGCAATTTGGAAAATGTGGATGAAAGGTAGTGCATTGAGTAGATATCACATGTTTCCTGAATAGTGCCTGTTCTGCCTCTTTCACAGCCATTCATTGTGCCTGAAAGGGTGTAGTGTGTGAATTGTTGGACTGTCACTCTGCAGTGAAGTCTAGTAGCCAGTATTACCATGGAAACAGCAGGAAAAAGACAATTAACAAAATGGTTCTGATTTTCCTTATTTCTTGGGGGAAGGGGTGTTCATTAGTGATTTTTTTGTTTTCTTTTGTTATTTTCCCAAAAGAAACACAGAGGTAAGGGAGAAATATTCTTGTTAAATTAGATATTGTCATCACTGCAGGCCTAGTAATGCAACAGAAATGTGTGTTTGTGCAATAAAATGTGAGCTCTTAACTGTTGTCTAGTCTTATTCCTCCCTTTCCCATCACAGAAAAGGGGTCTCAAAATATTCTTAGGTGAGCAACTGTTAATGAGCAGAGCCTGTGAGTTTAACCCTCACACATTCATTGGACTTTTAATTAGTCCCTCTCAGAATCACTCCTATGACAGAAACACAATATACGCCTGAGAAGGGTTTAAACCAAAAGGGGGCTCTCTTTAGATTTTTAGCAATAGTTTAAAATCAAATAACTTGGAGGGAAGGGCTGTGGGCTGCTGTAAAAGGCAGATTTTTCTGCCTGAAGGGCATTCCAGTGCAGGGGTCCAGATATAATTTCAAGTCAGTCAAGTTCACATTCTGCATCCAGAAGCGCATCAAAGGGGAGAAACTCAGGCTTTTAAATATGTCTGCCTATAAAATTATTATTTTCCCCTTACAGTGTTACTAGCCTTCAGAAATTTTAATTGAAGGAAAATAGTCCTGATGCAAATTCTGTGCTAAATTTTATGTCAAACATTCCCAAAAGACTGAACTCCAGGTCGTGCTCATGTCACACGGATGCAGGGGCTTCAGAAACAAAAAGAACTCTCCTCCCTGCTTATACAGATGCAGTAAAGATCAGTACCAGCCTCATTTTCATTTATTGATCCTCTCCACTGTAGCAGTAAACATAGCAGAAAAACTGATGGAGGGCATTGTGGTTAGACAAACCCTGCTTCTTTATGCATAGTGGCAACAAAATTTTGTGTGCTACTGGTTAATTTCTCTACTAATATACTAAAAAGAGACACTCACTTGTCTACAGTGCTTGCTATACACTGCCCTGGTAAATCTATTTCTATAATAGATTATAGTAGATCATGCCTGTTTTGTTGGAACAAATCTGTCCTGTATTGTGCATTCGAATAACACCTATGCCTTTGGGAACAAGGACTACTCGATCTCTAGACTGCACTGAGCAGTTGTTAAACTATAAGAATAGTTGGCTTGGGTTTTTTGGTTTTTTGTTTGTTTGTTTGTTTTGTTTTGTTTTGTTTTGTTTTGTTTTGTTTTAGAAAGAGGTTACTGTGAAGTCATACATTTGGTCTCTGAATGACAACATGGAAAAGAAAGTTACCTGTTTTGTTGTCCACCAAAGTGAATTATTCACAGGAGCGTGTTGTATTTGAAGAAAGGTGAACAGTGCAGAAATAAAATGACAGAACACATACTAAGGACGTAGTGTAGAGATTTGGGATGAGTTAAAAGCACAAGGAAGAGTCACAAGTGGAAAGAAGTTAGATGGAAAGTCCTGGTCACTGTCTGTCCTAGGTAAATACAAGAGAGCTCTGAAACAAACCACTAGAACAGTGGAGGGCAAGCCCAAGGAGCAGAAGCTGAAGGCATGCCCTGACTCAAAGGATATACTCCAGCAGCATTCAAGTAGATGGTTAATAAGGGAAAAGCAGGAAAAGAAAGTTGTAAGAACGAAAGTTGAAGCAGCCATCAGGTTATCTGATTAATATAACACTGTATAGTCTCAGACTTAAATCTGTGAAGTAGAAAGATGAAGTGAAGTCATAGACATTTCTTTGAAGCATAGCATGAACTCATGTAATGTTTTGCATTTCAAGCTTACAGGAGAATCAACACAACTGTAAGTAGAATGTAGCACTGCAGAAATACTCGTTTCTGGTTTTGGGGGTTTTTTTAGTGTCTAATTGAGGAATTTTTTGTAGTCCTTGAGCTCTGACCTAGAGGTCTTATAGCAACGTTATTAATACCAGTCATGAAATAGGCTGTTGTTGATGAAATCAATGAGGAGTCTTGGATTTAGATTATAATGCAGATGTCAGCTGAAACCCAAGAAATGCAAAGAAGCTCAAACTCTTTACTTGAGAGATAAACCATCCCACGATAGGCTTTTCTTCCTACTTCCCTTCACTGTGATTATGATTCCAACAATGCTCTATTCACTCCCACAAACTGTTTTACTTTAATTATTGGTTGAGGTAATTGATGTTTTCATTGGGCTCAGCATGTTCTGTGCTTTACTTAGTCCTTAGCATTAACACTAATGCACTTGGAATCCAATACTTTGTAGGTCTGCCTGGGGTTTAACTTCTTCAGGAGTGAGGCACAGGCTTTGCCATCTTGCTTAAAGATCACACAATCCAAATGATAAGAAAGGAGAGAAGCAGCACCAGGTAAAAATCTGAAGAGCTGTCATAAGCTTGCTTTAGCTCCAGTCAAACAAACCATGTTTGTTTTGTAAGTATGCAGGGTAATTAGGGGAAAAGTAATTAATTAACTTCTCTGGGGCCAGTTATGCCAAAGTATATCCTCATTTTGTGCCTATTTGAAATGTGGACTCAAATATCCAAAGCATTCACAGAAAATTTTTATTTGGGTATGTGTGAAAACACATATTATTCTATCTGGTACACATGCATATATCTATTCTCATAACAAAATGTGGAAGTTTATGAGATTGCTTAAAGCTGATTTTGTGAAAACAGCCTTTTGGTTTTCTGATAATCCTGCTTTGGCATATGTAAACCTCTCTTTACATGGTGGTCTTGATAGCCTTGATTTTTTAATTTTTTTAAACATTATTTTGGACTCCAATGAACTCTCAAGTCTCATCAGCAACATGCTGCCTGAAAGAAATGTTTAGGTAGTTTAGATATCTTAGAATTATTGCTGTTAAAAAAGTCCTTAAAGCAAAAAATATTGTCAGGGAGAGTAAAACATCAAGAACCTTCAGTCTGCTATCATGGCGTCCCATGCACATGCTGGAGGTAAAAATTGTGTCAGTTTGGACAACACATTTATCAACACTTCAGGAAGAATTATCAAGCTTCAGGAACCTCTTACCCTTCAGGTAAGTATCCTCTGCAGAAAGAGGACCTCAATCAATCAATTGGTTCCTGTCAATTGACTGTTAAGTAGTGGCAGACCCTTTTCAAAGGAAACTAAACTTAATTGTGACTTAAAATAATTGTTTTCTCCTTTTGTTTTCTTTTTGTCTTCTCCCAAGAACTCTGCACATAAACCACTTCCTGACATACTCTTCCCTGTTGGAAAAGAACATTGCAACTTTCCATGGAAATCTGTGAAGTGGTACCAGTCACATAACAGATGATCTCTTACAACATTAATTTGGTCATTTTTATTGTGAGTGGGATAGCACATTTGCTTCCACTGAGGAGGCACGGTGTGATTGCTACAGCACTGTCAATGTGGTCATGAAAGAACACGTTCCTTCCACTTTGCATGTTGTGGAGCAGACACCTCCCAGGCCTAGCCACGGATGTGTGGGAAAAGTTCTTCATTAGTATTTAAAATTAAGTTCTCATGGGCACTAAGGCCATTTTTCATTACACAGATGTAGGGAAGTATCTCGATGAGTGATATTTAAAGCTCCTTTATAATGCTAGAAGTAGCCATAGCATGAATGAGAGGTGTTCCCCAAGGGTATGGATGAAACATCAAACACAAGAGAGATCTGGCCTGGATCCAGGAGAGGAGCTGATTTTAGAAGGATCAAAAAGGTAGTTCTTATGTGTCAGTAGGACGTACGTAGGATTCTATGCCAGCAGAAATCCAAAAACTTGCTATCAATCCTACATACAGAAAGAAAAAGAAAAAGAAAAAAAGAAAAAGAAAAAGAAAAAGAAAAAGAAAAAGAAAAAGAAAAAGAAAAAGAAAAAGAAAAAGAAAAAGAAAAAGAAAAAGAAAAAGAAAAAGAAAAAGAAAAAGAAAAAGAAAGAGTTAGTTGGATTTTTTCTAAAATTCGACCATATTGTTTATTTTTGTGGAGACATTGAACTAATAGAAAGCATTACCTATCAAATGTTTTTACATCATCCTGCCGATTTTTAATCTTTTCTCAAAGAGCAATGCTACTCCGAAGCAAAATTCCTATGTAATTATATACTCAATTAAAGTAAAGCTGCCTTAACAACAGCCGAGTTCTCCATAATTGTTTGATGTCATGAAAAACAAACTCCCGAAAGAATAATGAGTCAGCATCTGCTCTTTCCCCATCTTCTCCTCCTGGTTCTTCTGGTAGACGAGGGAATCTTCATTTGGGGCTGCTCAAGCAGCATTGGGCCAATTTTACCCTTGATGAAATTTCACTGGAATGAGTGCTGCAGCACAGGGCTTTAATCTGGTCTCATTATTTTAAAGCAATGTTTAACTGTGCCACTAACAGTAGTGTAAAAAAAAAAAAAGTCTGTATAACTTTTATGGATTCATTCTTCAACCTCTGTGTAGTCAAAATCATGCTTTAAACAGCCATGATACAATCCACAAGAAATATAGACCTTATATAATACTGTATTTAAAGAGTTTGTGTTCATTCAATGCTACATTTATGGAGATGAAAAAACTTCTTATACAAACATAAAAACTTTGAGAAATTAAATTTTAGATCAACATTTGTACTTTGAGGTATTGTCTAACTGGAGACTCATATAAGTAGATTAACAGAGATTTGTAAAAATACAGAAGTCACGGGCAATGCCTAAAATTCAAACAATTTAATATGGAAGTATTTCTTTATTTTAAAGTTTTGTTAGTAGTTATTTAGGGAAAAATAACTACTATTTGCATACTGACATAAAATCAAAAGGAAAATTGTATAAAGCTACTTTTTTACTTCATCTGGACATGTACAAGGAAGCACTTTTCATTACATGAAAAAATATGTCTTCAGTCAGGTTTTATATATTCCAGTGTTGGAAACTTTACAGTTCTCTGCAGATCCTTTCCAGTCTTTCTAAGCTTTTTACTGTTTGGATTTTTTCTGACACCTACTATGTCTCTTTCTTGATATATTTTGAGCACATTTTTTCCTATCATAGCCCTCATAGGGTGTTATTTTCCGTTGTACAACAGTTTTGAAGACTATTGTCCTCACTTCTTCATGCTGGAACTATTCCTACATGAATCTCATATTTGGTTCATGATTGAAACTTTCAACTCCTCTCCTGAAGTAATTAAATTAATTCCTGATTCTTCATTCCATACTGTATACTCAATGATTCCTAAATTGGGCATTTTCTACTGGGCTCTGTTCCATTTCATTCTCTTTTCCTTCAGTCTGCTATTGCCATTTTGAGTTCCAGTCCATTTTTTCCAATGTATGTTAAAAGTCCTCTCAATTTCATGACACTTATGGGCTTACCACAGGTTTCTGTCGACTTAGGTCATTAATAAATGTCTCAGTAGAAGCAGATCTGGACAGACTCCAGCAGAACAGCTAATTGTTTGCTTTTGCTTGACAGTGAATCACTGATAGATATTCTCTAAGCCAAAAATCCTGACTTCCTCCCCTCAGTCATGTGTATCTGAAGACCTACTATTCAGAATTGCTGACAATTTCCAGAAGTTTTAAATACCTTGATGTATTTTCCCTTCTAAAATAAAGATCTGTGCCTTTACTCTGGTAGTTATGTATTCCATATTAATTGCTACACTGAGGCTGTCAGGCATAAAAACTCATACTTTTTATTTATTGCTTGGAGTACAGTGTTCCATTTCTTCACACAGTTAAACTGCACCATTGTTTTATGGCCTTTAAAGAAGAGAGTAGTGTTTGCATAGATTTTCTCCTTCCTTTCTTTCTTTCTTTCTTTCTTTCTTTCTTTTTCTGGAGGGAGGTATTCGGGCGGAGGCGTTAGGGGGCGGGGGCTTTAGTCTTTCTTTCGTTCGTTTTCGTTTTTCTCTTTCTGTTATTCTTTCTTTCGTTCTTTCTTTCTTCTTTTCTTTTTCTTCTTTCTTCTTTCTTTCTTTCTTTCTTTCTTTTTTCTTTTCTTTCTTCCTTTTTCTTTTCTTTCTTCCTTTCTTTCTTTTTCCCCAGGGTTCCTATAGCCTAGTAGAGGACTTTGGCTATGAACTTTTATCCTATTTATTGCATTTTATTTATAAAGAAAATTAATGACCTCTCTAGGTACATTAACATAGAGTGAACATTTGTCAGCAATTGCTTATTGTGCAGTAGAGGTCTTTTTCAGCAAATGGCCAGACTTCCACAAGGGACAAGAGTAAATGAAAAAGGAGGCAGCAGCAATATAATTATAAATACATTGCCAATTTGTAAATTAAAAGCTTTGAATCTTTTTTCCTTTTTTTTAATCCCCTGAAGTGTAGTGCACATGGGCACTTCTAAGTCGATCTGGGCAGGACTGCAGATAAATCAAAACACAGACAAGCCAAAGGCCTGGCTTTTCTCCATAAGCAAAAATACAATTCAAGCTGCCAAAGTTGGCTGCCCATTAAAAAAAAAAAAAAAAAAAAAAAAAAAAAAAAAAAAAAGACAAAACAAACAAACGAAAAAAACAACCCCCAAAGCAACAACAACAAAACCCCAAACCAAATACAAAATTCTATGTAAAGGTACATGAATTGAACATGAGGAGGAGGAAATCATACCAATGAATTGTCTTTATTCATGGATGTGAAACTAAGGCAAAGCTTGTAACTCAACAGGATCTCAAATTAAGCTTCCTTTAAACCAAGTCTAAGTTTAACTTCTGTAAATTTATATAATTAAAGTAGGGTAACAGGAATTTTAATGTCAACACAATCAGGTCCCAGTAACAAGTAAATCAGTTCTTTATTGGAATAAACAGCTCTTACACAGCGTAGAATTACACCTTTTACAGAAAAGGAAGCTAGAGAGACATAGAAGGATGAAAGAGGAGCCTGTTAGAGACCTGATAATTAAAAGGGTCTTTTTCAAATACAAACAGAAGATTATGATTGAGTTAAAGAAATGGCAGTGCTTATATATGCACTTATTATCAAGAAAGGTTCTTGTATTAAAAAATGCTTATGGAGAAAAATAAGATGGGCTATACGCAGAAATATTTTCAAAGCACAATGTTGTTCATGGATTTCCATTAAAAAAATGTGGCTGTTTAGAAGTGTCCCTTTTAAATTATCATGGACTAAATCAGAGACTAGAACTGAAATGTAGCCACACTCTGAAAGATAATGGCAGTGGAGGCTGCTGTTGTTTATGCGTGCTGTTCACATTTACTCTGCAAACGTATAGTTCAGTTTAATTAGCATGTGATTGAAAAGTGTTGATGTCTTGTGTTCTGTGTTGCTAAAGGGATTTCTTCAAACTGGGGAATATGTAAATTCCTTGAAGAATTGTTTATACTACCAGAATGGCTTTTAAGTAATTTTGATGACAAGAATTAAAGTAGGCAGTCAACGTAGTTATTTTGAGGATTTAATGTACTTGTGAACACAAGAGTGTAAATAACTTTTGCAAGGAGCTGAAGCAGACTGTGAAAACAGCTGTACCAATATTTATTTATTTATTTATTTAATTTTCTTTTAGTTTATGGAACAGTAGAGTTTACTTTTAGCTTTTGTCTCTTCTCATTTCTGGCAGCTTAAAGTAAGATGAATAAATGTAAAAAAGTCAACCTCTCCTTCGAAGCTCTGAGTATAATTTAAAACAGAAAAGATTTTAAAATTTCTGTGTGATTCTTCTCTGGGCTATAAAAACAGTAAATGTCCGTAGCTTAATTTGTTTCACAAAGTGTATTTCTGATTTGCTGTGGTTTTATAGGAGTAAAATATGGATTAAGCTGTAAATCACACTTCTTTGAAGACTGCATATTTTAATTGTCTGTATGGCAGAGGCAAAGTATTGTCAAAGGCTTGCATACTTCAGAAAACTCTAGAAATATATAGACATTGAAATTTCCACTCCACAGAAAGACTTGCAGCTTCAGAATCAATTTTGTTTTGAACCAGAGTGAAAAAAAAAATTAAAATGTTAGAATGATGTGGTTTCTGGCTTATATTTTGGAAAAGAATAAAAGTTCTTGAAGAATGAAAAACATAAAAAAAAAAAACCCAAACATGAGAATGTCAAATTTTTTTTATTTATTTTCAAATTGGAAATGAAATAAACAATGATTGGAGTGTTCTTAAGTTATGTCCTAATGTGCAGATGTTGATAATCATAAACCGTGTGGGAGCATGCAAGGGCCCCTGGCAGCAGCTGCAGCCATTGAGGTAAACTTCAGAGTTTGGGGAGGTTACCAACAAGCCTCCCTCACTTGTGAGGGTGACTTCTCTGCTTGTCCACAACACTGACCCACAAAAGTCCCAAAAACATTTCAGTAGAGGCTTGTACCATCTTAGGCAGAAGATTATGCTCTATTAAGGATTAATCTAAACTGTTCATCTAACTTGTTAAAGATTCAAGTGACAAGGTTCAAGGCACTTTCCTAAGCCTCCTTAGGACAATGCAGAATCATTTATCTGTTGTAGCCAGATGTTTATGATAGAAAGGATTTTTTTTTTTTTTTTTTTCCACATTATATCTGTGTGCTGAGAGATTTGGATCAATGGAAACTGTACTTTTATGTAGGTAAAGCTAGGTGAATTTAAACTCCCTTTAAATGTCAGAATAAACCATGTAGAAGAGAAAATCCCTTTTTGGTGTATCAGCCAGATAATAATCCTTTGAATCCATTGTGTTCATTGTGTCACTTTGCACTAACTGATGATGGTGTTGAACAAAAACTATTTTTTCTCAAAACCAGTCAATCTACCTCACCAAACCACACATTATACAAGCTAAGTACTATATTTGCCAGGCCCTGATCTTTTCTTTGGAATACCTCTGAATGTCCTTCTGCTCATGAGGTAAAGTGCCTGCCACTGAGGTACAGTGAACTGCAAGAGAGCTGAGTTCTATCCCCAGCCTTTTCTCCCATTTCCATCAATAGAAATGCTGTTGGATGTTCTTCAGTAATTCTTCTCATCAGTCGTGTGGGTTTAGATAAAACTTAAGTGAAATCACAACTAACACTACTCCCTCTGAACAAAGGGCAGTTCAAAGAGGGAGTGGAAAAAAATTAACACCAGGATGTCTTATTATGAGAACATAAATCAGACTGATAAAGGAGAGGGTAAAAGATACGGAAAGGTAAGGGAAGCAGAAAAGTCTGCATAATGGATCAGCTTCCTCAGCTAGTTGTAGAAAATGTGAACCCAGAAAACCAAGGAGATCCAGCCCTGCAAAATCTATGAAAACTTCTATTGACTTAAGTGCTGCCACATCACAGTCTCTTTTTATTCTTAAACTTTGGAGAGATACCAGGAAAAGACAACTGCCTAACCACATGAAAGAGACCTCTGCTCTACTAAGTCAAAGATTAATTTAAAATTAAGGAATTTTGGCAAATACTTAAGTTACCCTGTATTTCTTATCTGACAGACATATAATGAATAGCTTAGCATGTGATAAATAACTATTCCAGGGTGAAAATCTATCCAAGTGTAGATAGCATTTTGTTATAATTTTGTCAGTATCTTAGGAACAAAGATAAATATAAGCAACCAGTCACAATAGAAGCAATAAGAAACAAGAATAATACTTTTTGTATTTGCAGCAGGGCTTTTTGGTGGGTTTTTTTGGGGTTTTTTTGGTGGGTTTTTTTTTTTTTTTTTTCCACATTGATGATTACTCTTTATGAATTGCAACACACTCCTTAGAAGCAATAAAATCCCATCTGACATTTTATGGACATTAGCTTGGCTTCCAAAGGTATTTCTTAAAACTCTAAGCTTTGTATGTCCAGTTTCTGGGGTTAATACTTCATATAAAATATACAGAATAATTCCTGATCTTTTCAATACATATTGAATTCATGAGGTTTGGAAAGTGAGGAACGAAGGAAATCCTGCCATTAATCTTTAGTGTTGATCATTCTGACATATCACGTTTTAAAACTGGTAGATGAAAGTCCAGAGATGCTTTAAAAATCAGGTTGACTTTTACTAATATATTGAAGAAAGACATTCTGTCTTCAGCATCAGCCAGCATAACAGGTGGTTCTGCTTTTCTTTCAATTATTCTAAGACATAAACTATGTTTCCCAAAAAGAATGGAAATTAAGCAATATTTCATTGTGCTGCAGGGATTGGCTTGATCTTGGCTGCCTTATTGACTTAAGCAAGACACCTATGTAGGACTGAACAAACCATCATTTTTTTCTACTACAGAAGTGTTCAGCCAAACTACTTGTTCCCACTGCATAGAAGTAAATAAAATTTAAATTTAGACTCTTATCATAATATCAGCTTTTGTACCTGTACAACAGGAACAGATGGAGTATGGGAAAAATTGGAAGTGTTAATTGATTTTGTTTGAATCCTGTTACCCTCTGTTTGGTGTGAATTGTTGAGTTGTCAAAACATTAAGTTATATAAGGAATGGAGTAGAGAATAAACAAAAATATAATTCTGTTGATATCGGAGGTGTATCTCCTGCTAATGTACTATGTTCACACTAGTTATCCAATCTCAGACTGCTAAAAAATAAGCAGAATAAAAAAAGACCAATAAAAATTAAAGAAAAAAAAAAAAACGCTTTTCTCAGAAAATAAAAATTAGTTTTGTTTTTCTTAAGAAAGAGAGAAAATTACAGAATTTCTGTGACAGGAAATTTGTGGAGATCAAATATTTAAGTGCATTTAAATAGACTGGGAACACAAATGCACAAGAATATGAGCAGTATCTTGGGCTTTGATAATCACCCCTGAAAACAATAAAAGGAGCATTTATCTTTGTGCTTCACAAATGCAGCTATTTGAAATTAAGATCTAATGTGGGGAAAGAGATAATATGCTGCTCCTTGAAGTCTTGTCACCTCCCTCAGAAGCACAAGGTATAGAGAGTTTATGTGGATAAACTTTAAGAATGATGGAGTAAGATTCTATATAGAAATTCCTGTATTTACATGTACCTACGAAAATATCAGTAGGACAAAATAAGGTACATGGAAAACTCCCAAAAAACCCTCTGACTGCATCCTATGGATCATGTATTTGATCACATGTAATTCAGATTATAATCTGAAATAAAACATAATGTCTCCAGAGGATTACATGGAGTTTTCTCCTGTCAAACACTCACACACTGAAGGCAGGAAGAATAAAAGAAAGTGATAATTAACTAGGCTGAGATGAACACCTCTACCACTATCATGGCTAGCTTCAATGCAATGCATTGTTCCTTTAACTAAATATTAGAAACCAGATTTTAGGCCACAATTTAGCTCAAAATTATTTCTCTAATTAAAAATATAGTTTCCCTTCAGGAAACTGACCTTCTGTCTGAAGTTATTTTACTTCCACAATAATACTTTGTTGTATTATGACCTGTAATAAAAGATAAAAATGTTTTCTTACACCATAAGCAAACCATGAAGTACTGAAGGTAGAAGTCAATAATGGTTTTTGAGAAAAAACACTTCTTCTTTTGTATTTCGTCAATATAGAATAGAAAAGCACTGTAACAACTGGGCAAATATGTGGATTGAAAACCCACTGTCAGAACCACCTCAGCATTTACTCTACAATACAAAAGAGAAATTTTTGCAAAATAGCAAATCAGATGACTCTGCCTTAACAAAACTGGCCCAAGAAACAAGCACAATCAGTTGAACCTTATACACATAAATTTTTAAGGGGTGAATTAGAACAACTTCAGGAATTTTTGTTGTTTTTGTTGCTTGAAATATTTCTTATTGCAGGCATGTAAATATCAGAAGTGTCTTGGGTTTTGTAATATTTCTTGAATGACCCCTTTCCATTGTGAGATCTTTCAATATTAATAATTTTAACTAAAATGAACAAAGATTACAAAATCTGCTGGCAATTTGCTTGTTACCATGACTGTGATTATATGTTGTAATTAACTTTTGGATAGCTAGTTTTATTCCTTTTTCCTCTGGAAAATGCAAAATGAGTAACTGGATTCCAATTACATAGGAAAGTCCAGCTTTGGGGACACTGGTTGGTTCATAGAAATTTGTGGAAAAAATAAACCATTACAAAGCAACAAGTATTTGTCAATTTTTATGGGGTTTAATCCTAGTTCTGCATGTAGAAAAAACGCATTCATTCAGTGGTAAGAACTGTTCATTTTCTCTCTGTAGCTTTTATTCTTGAATCTTTTCCTTTGTGATGTATCTGTACATTGCTTCCACTACCTAATGATATCCAGACCTTGAATCAGCTGATGAACAGTATACACGGTTGAAATAATCCTGGGAGCAGCTGGAATTGCTTCATAAATAAATACAGAATAAATACTCAAAAGCTTTCCATTCCAGTGACATTCTGAAAGAGAAGGTGGTGAAGAATCCAAGGAAGCAGATCATCACATAATGAAGCCGGTGCTGGAAATACACGTTCGGTAACCTGCTGTTTATTGGCATTTGTTCTGTTACCTCTCCCCCACAACAGCCACAGCTATTTTATGCTTCACTCACTTTCTCTAGGGGCAGATCTACCCTGGGCTTAGGGAAAACAAGCTACATTGGCCATACAGCTCATATTCCATGACTCAAGGTACGTGGAGGGAATCCCACGTTCTACGAAAACATGAGAAATGTATTTGTTTTCCAAAGGAAGAAGGATAAACTGTGCAATATGTAGTCTTATTTAAAAGTATTGTGACCACCTGGCATTGTGATAAATTAAAAAGCTATTTTTTTCTTTTGTAATGGCCTTGTAAAATCACCTGGTTTAGAATTTTCCTCTTTTAACTTCCATTTACATAGTGGCATTTTATGAAATGCCATAATGCTTTGTTTAGTTCTGTAATATGTTTTTTTGTATGAGAAAGACAATCATTACAATTTTCAGTGATATAGGAACTTGGCTTTTATCTGACAATCATGTATTTTAAAATATTTCATCCCAACTCTTATTGCTTATGGTGACAGTGGTTAAAACTATTCATTTAAGAAAATGCTGAGACTTGGCAATAATAGCTTTTAAAATAAACTTTACTGGCTGCAGACAGACAAGAGTGAGTCAAATTCATCTGTATTGATAAAGAGCTACTGGTTTGAGTGGAGTGACCATGGAGATGAAGTTGGTCCAGAGTGATGGAGAACAGGCATTTGTGGAGAACAGTCATTTGCTCCCTTCTTAACAATAGAATGTCTGACCAAAAGAAAGAAAACCTTCCCCTTTTATGGTCTATTCTAGAAATCTCCACAGACTTCAGTAAGTAGTCAAGCATCCCTCATTTTCATTATCACCTTTTCTTTGCCCTGTTCAGAAACTGGAGTATGTCAAGCAGAACAACTGTCTAATTACCAGTAGCTGAATAAAATGAAAATTGTTCCCTGTCCTTGCTGCTAAAAATGATCTTTATTTCAGTTTTTCTTTCAGATCTGGACTGGTGAAAGGAAGGATGAAAGCGTGCAGAACAAATCCCTCTGAAATCTGGGTTTTAATCTGGTTTTATATCTGCCAGGTGACTGAGAGCTTGTTTTCTCAGTTTGGGAAGATGAGTCAACTAATGTCCTTTGTTCAGAGGCTGATTCCTATCCCAGTTATTACATAAGGATCATTGCACTCTTACATAAATAATCCTTACATTCTTAAGCACTGTATGGAAATTGTAAGGCACAGGACATTTTTAAGGACTGCAAACATGTCTAAATATTCATACAGTATACATCTTAATTTTCTCTCCTGAACATTCAGATGGTGCACAACAAAATTTGATTACTGGAAATCTGTAACTTGATTCTAACAAATCTTCTTTTAAAGATTTTGTGGTTGTTGTTGTTTTGTTTTAGGGTTTTTGGTTTTTTGCTGGTGAGGTTTTTTTGTTGGTGTTGGTCGTGGCTTCTTTTTTTTCTTTTTTTTGGTGTTTGTTTGTTTGTTTGTTTTTAATGCAAAATATTAAACTCTATTACTTATTTATTGCAACTAATTTTTATATAATTACTAATGCATCCTCTGTGTTTCTCTTCAGCACTTATTTCATAAAGGTACTTTTAAAATTAGAGAAACAGAAGACAACAGCAGGTTTTGGTCAGCCTGAGAAAACAACACACCTGCTGGATTACAGTGCAAAGAGAAAAGGGGAAAACCAGGCTTGCTGGGAGAGAGTAACTGAGAAAAGCTTCTGCATGTATCTGAAGGAAATGGAGAACCAAAAATCATTTCATCTCATAGAAAGTCAGATTTTCTGTCTTTGATATTGTCCCCTTTAATAGGAGATGTTAGGAAAAACAAAGGAAACAAAATCCTGTCGATCTTTTGAAGTTGAAATAAGAGGTTATATTGTTTAGTAAAATGGCAGCCAGGTATTTTTCCTCACTTCTGAGCTTTGGCTCTCATCCAAAACATGACAAACCAAGCAAATGAAAATGTGGATGTGCCTTATCACTTATATTTCCTGTTTCATAAGAAACTCTAAATCATATTGGTGAGAGAGAAGGATGTCAATTGAGCAAAATCATCTATGATAAAATGTAACTTTTTCATAATCTGCAAATTTTGTTGTTGTCCAAGTGTTGCCGCTGAACTGCTCTTGGAGCTTTAGAAAATAGTTTAGAAAAAAGCAAGTGCTCTTCAGACCCCACGAAGTTGCCATAACTGCAGAGTTTGATCCCCTTTCTATTGAATGAATGAGAAACTTTACCTGAATTTCAATAGAAACAGAGCCACACCTTCACTGACATGAATTGTAAGGCACTTTCTTGAAACTCTAATAGTTACATTAGTGATATCCAGGGAGATCTTCAGTGTTTGCCTTGATAGTGAGGATGTAACAGAAGAAAGGTAGGTTTCAAAGGAAGTGCAAGTATTTTAAATCCTACCAAAGACATGTTTTAATGTTTCAATGTTTCAAAAGAGCGGGGGGAGAGAGACAGGAAATACTTTTTCCAAAAAACAGAGATGCATGCTGATATGTCCTGCTCAGTGTGACAAATGATACTTTGATAATTATGTCCTTCTAGAACCTCTCTGTCACCTGCATAAAATGGATTTACTTGGCTTCCTGCCAAGGACACCAAGTTGCTGATTTCCTACAGAAAAACTCTGTCCAAACCGAAAACCAAGGAAAGTTTGAACATGAAAATATGCAAGTCTGCAGTTGTACAATCCTAATGGCTGCTTTCTGGACCTCGTGCTTGGTAAATTAATTCAGCTGTGATTGAAGAAGGAGCATAAAGCATTTAGAGTAGACAGCACAGTGCTGCAGTCAACATAAAAACATATCAATAATTCTAAGGGAAATTAATCAGTAAGGTGAGAAATTATCAATAACTGTGACATCAATTTTTGAAAGAATAAATGTAACTAATATTCTTATATTTCATTTTAAAGTGAAAAAAAATTCTAAGAGGGCAACCAGACATTTTTCAAGAAATAAAAAAATCATTTAATTGCAATATTTTAAAGAAAAAAAGTGCACTGTATTTGGTTTGAAGGTATAGCATATTCACTTCATGCTTAATAGTGCTTTTGTTACTCTTGGTAACAAAAATAAAGCAGTAAAAAATACTACCTGAGTGCCCAATTCCTCAGGAAGAGAAAATGAAATGATATTTACTCAGATATGCATTAAAATATCTGTAATGAAAAGTAATAATAAAAAAAATAAAAAAAAATTAAAAAAAAAAAAAACCAGTATCATCATTTAGGCTTCTTTTACACTAACTTCTGAGTATTTTTATCTTTTCAGATTACAATAGCTGCAAAAAGGACTTGGACAAGTCTTCTATGAAGGGGTCTACAGCAGACTTTGTGCTGCTGATGCACAAAGCAGGCATTTAGTGATACAGAGCACTGCCTTTACTTATGTTTGCTCTGCAGTCAGGTGTAATTGAAACCTCAGTAGCTTATGTACTGAGAATAACAAAAATGGGGGAAGTGGACTTCAGCATAAACTACAAAACTTTGAGATCCGAGGTATATATTGGCAACTAAATCCCAAGCTGTTTAAATCACTTAATTACAGTATAGCCATGCCCCGGGGTAAAAATACATTGCATTCACAAACTGGAATCTGCAGCAAAATGACTGTGGCTCTACTGTGTATTTGATACTGAAAGGGCCAGCTACTATGAGAGAACACTGGGAAGATTGTCTCACCTAATTTTAAGTGTCTAAATTCAATTCCCTTAGACTCGCCACACAGCCTAGGCACATCCAGAGGTGTGTCACTTCACTGCTTGCACTTGCCTGCATTGCAATGGACTGAATCACACTCTGCAGGTATTTATTTCTCCCTCCATCAACCAAGAAGAAAATCCTGGGAGTCTTGTTTCAGCCTTGGCTATCTCAGGGCAATGTAACCCCACACAGTACAACAGCATAAAGATTTGACAGTAGGAGTGTTCAGAAACAGATGAACACTGAAAATTGGTGGGAAGGAATTTGGTTTTGGACTAAGGGTCAGGAAACTGTATAAAAGGGTTCAAATTTTACTGTCAAAAAAACTGCATCTGTTTAGTTACACATTTCATTTGTTATGGTGTGTATATAACTGAAATCCAGTTCCTTTTCCTATGGCAATTACTTCCTCTTCTGGGGGTTAAATATCCTATAATCACAGTGCAAATTATCCAAGTGAGATGGTGACGTTTTACTTTTTCAGCTTCCAGACGAAGTACCTGGGATGTAATCAACTTATCACAATGCCAGTGTAGTGTAGAGGATTACACCACTGATAGATTTGACTACTTGTGCATAAAAACATTTTATTTGTGAAAAATATATGACATTTAGATCAGAACTGCAGCTGTTATAAACAATTTAGAGCATAAAAACCACAGAAAGCATCTTTCCAAGTGAGGTGACAACAAGTAGGAGGTTTTACATATCGGCTTTCACTTCCAAAAGCTGATGAGTTCCAAGTTTATAAAGAGCCGGAGACACTCTAGGAAGCAAATGCAAAGAGATACAGGTCAGTCTGAGGACTTGTATGCATTGCAGACTGGAGGAAAGACTGCATATTCAAAAGCTGGTTCATTTTTCCCAGATATAGAAAACAATCTAGCAAAAATATAGTTCTTTCACTTGTAAATATTGCCTTTCCTGAAAATGTGTATATATCCTATAGGCTGTTAGTTTTTGTGTCACTGAGGGGCTATTCACCTCACCTAACATTAGCCAGCAAAGAGTTAGAGATCTAGATATCTCCTCTAAACTGCTATTTGTCCTAAACAAAACCTGAAAAAGTGGGGGAAAAAACCAAGATGATGACTTGTTATTTCTGGAGATTAAATTCCTGACTTGCTCTAGTAAAACTCTATATCTTCTCACTGATTACACAGAGATCAGTCTATTACACTGTTTCCATGAAAAATGTAGATCAATCATAAAGTTTGAAAAAACCTTCATCTTCTATTTTTGACTTCACAATCTTAGTCACATGTGCCCAGATATACTTATGAAACAATTCAGTCTCTAGTTCATATAGTAATATGCATGTTCTGGCCTACAATAAGTACAAGATATATCAAAACATCCAATGATAGAATTACAGCTACAACAAGAGCCAAAACTAAGTAGTAAAGAGATGCACATCATAACAGTTTCAGGAAGAAAAAAAGAGAGAAATATTCCCATCTTAGTTCATTACTAAACCCCTCCAGCTGGTTTTCTTGGCGAGAAGTAGCAGAAGAAAAGCTACGTGGAGGATGCAGCTTAAATTGACAATCTTGAAAATGTAAATCTGCTTGCAAAAAAAAGGTATAAACCCTATAGAAAAAAAAAAAAAAAACAAACTGGATTCTTCCAAGTGATTCATTATTTTAATGACTTCCTGCTCTAATGCACTTCCTCCCTTTTCCTTCGTGCAAACTGCTCTAATCCTTGTTAAGGATTTAGCCTTACAATGGAGCTTTTATAACATTCTGGATCCTTGTCATGTTGGCATATGGGTCATTCCCTTTATGTCGGGACAAGAAGAAGGTGAAGAACAGTTGTCCTGTGGGATAAGGAAAAGTTAAAAGCAGAACTGGCCAGGTATTGCTCTGAAATACCGAGTGAGTTGGTTTTTCCCTTGGGAGCTAAAGTGCTGGCAGGTAGCAGGCGTGGAGAAAAACCTGAACATGTTTCAATGCTATCTCTTCCAGCAGATGTCACTAAGAGGCAATGCTGTTTATAGAATGGCCAAATTGGAGACAAGAAGGTATTTTTAAATCACAAAAGTATGGAAAAGCTTTTCCTAGCTATCAAAGAAATGTTTCAACACTGAAACATTTTTTAGCTCCCAAATAAGACTTTACTTTGGACCCAGGTCTGGAAATAAACTCCTGGTTTCCACTACATTTCAAAGGTTATGGTAATATATACTCTTTACAGGAAACTGCATGGAGATCAGGAGACAAGCTGAGTGCCATTGCTAAGGAAATAGTGAAGGTTTAAAAGAAATAAAGGTGTCTCAATCTCCATAAATTGTGTATTTCTAAAGAAGGAAATTACATGGAAATTACAAGGAAATTAAATCTTTGAATGCTGCAAAGATTTAAACTCCTTAATGATGTATATTATTGTTGTTCTTACTATTATGATGATTAAAAACCTCCAAATATTTGGAGTATACAAGGAGAAAGAAAATAATGGATTCCCAGGTGAATATCATGCCTGTGCAACCCCTCTAAGACAAGAGCACCTCTGCTGTTCGGTTGTGCAGCATCCAGCCCACAGAAGTCTCAGCCCAGAACAGTTACTTGGGTGTATTGCTGTGATATCTGTCAACAGGGTCAATTGCAAACAGAAGATGGGCCATTACACCAGGTCATGGATAAATTTCCGTGTGGTTTTGATAAGAGCAAAGCATAGGCTTGTGTTTGCTGTTGTCCAATCTACCCTCTGTAGCAGGCACAGGTTTTGCATGAATTGTTCACGTGCTCAGGTTCATGGGCAGAGTTTAAAGGTCAGAGATGGGAGAAAGGAACGTATGAAGAAAGAGAGAAAATGTTCCAAGACAGAGCTAACACTTTCCCCTCCAAAGGAGGGGAGGCTGCAGCCCCAGCAGCACAGCCAGATGCTTAGAAGTCTGCAACAGAAACACCCAGCTAATGGTGTGAGAACAGGGCGAGCAGATGGTGCTACAGCACTCTCATATTACCTGCATCTACACCCACTACCACCTGCTATCTAATCCCTTCCATTATTCAGCTTGCTAGTAACAAATTATTACATTCTCACCTTTTATTTGTTTTTATATCACAACAAGCCCCTCTATGCTGTCTGGGTTTATACTACAAAACTTCCTGTACTTTTAGGATTACTGACTTTTTACAGCTGTGAGAGGAAAGGCAGGCCCTCAGCTTCATTAAAATATATAGAACATAATGTACAAGAATATTCTGCCCCTTTAAAAACATACGAGAACACACATATTCATAGGGAAACAGCAAAATCTGTTATAAGCATGCTATGCAAAATTAATAAGCTTACTGTCTCATTTGTGCTGTCTGTAGCCCCACAGCACTTTAATTAGAAACACCTAAAACCCTAAAGATGCCTTGAAGAACAAAAATTCCGTTTCTTGGATTTTTTTTTTTTTTTTTTTTTTAACATGGGTATGATCCTGAGAAACATCTGTGTCTCATCAAGAATTTTTCTTTATAAGGAGGTCCTTAGTATGCCCGTAATTGTGGGTTATGACTGTCCAAATTCTGAAGACTGCAAATGTCAGCAGTTTGTAAAAGCACCACAGCCTCTCAATTTTAGAAAGGTCAGTAGGACCCTATTACAGTCAAACGTTCTCTGCAGGCTTCATAATTCAAACCTCTATTATTCTTTGCTCTCTATTTCTCTTCCTATTCCTTTTCCAAACACCCTGTATGAATAAAAGGATCATCATTTCAGTGGAATGCAGCTACCCCCTTGGATGGAAGAAATCAGTTCAGGGCCAGTAGCACTACAGTATGCAACCATTTCCAGCAGCCAAAATCTGCCCTTGGACACAAGTCAGTGGAAACATGCACATTCAGTGCATTCAGACTCTGGCCCCAGCAGGAGAAAGAAAGAGTAACAAGAGTAACTAGAGCACCTGAAACTGCCAAAGGGGTTTAGGATGGGCAGAATGCATTTAAACCAATTTGGCACATGGTCAGGATACGAGAAGCTGATAGCTCAGTGCTTAAAAGAGATAGTTCTTTGTTTAATAAAAATGTTTGTGATATTGGCTTCATATCTTATCTGCCAGCTCCAAAATAAAAAGAAAACCCAGTTTCCATAATGTGTTATGTAAGAACCGTCATTTTGGCTTATTGCATATCAGGACATCAATGAAATTACCAGATGCCGTTTCTCCTAGAGGATTCCCTGCTTACTGGCCCTGCCTCCAGACCGGACATTCCTGTTGAAGTGTTGGTACAGCATGGGTAAGATGGAAGAACAACATGTCAGGAACAGAGAGGTGCCTCTGATTCTGCCAAGCCACTGGAGAAACACGTCCTTGCAGAAGAGACAACCCGACACTCCAAGCCTGGACAGCACATTGCATAGTGACAGAAAAGGACTGGAAATATCCATATCATCAAAACTGCAGCCTTGGGAATAACAGATACACTACCAAAATCCTGTCAAATTGGATAAAATAGGCTTCTTTGGTTAATAATTTCATTATTGTATAATAATCAAGCCGTATATTAATCCTTATTTTCATTATTTTGCTTCTTCTTTCTGTAAAGCAGCCATTATGCTCCTCATTCATTTTAAGTCTGCCATTCCAGTGTATTCACTAGTGTATCTGCTTACAGCTGTGCATAGTCCCACTGATGTCAGAGAAAGATTATAAATAGTAAATACAGAATTGGTTGACTGGGGTCTTCTGAGAATGTGCAATATTTGGCTCCTGAAATATTTATAACTGCTCATAAGTTCTAATAAGAAGGCTAGACTTTCTAAACTGAGCAAACTTTTCCTAGAGTATGAATATATGTTTCTTTATTCTTCTTTGAAACAGATTTATTTTTTTTTTTAATAGCTGTATGTTTTCAATTTGAAGAACTATAGAGTCACTTCTAGGAAAGTTATTAAAAGCTATTACAGAAATCATATGTCTTGCCTGTAAGCAGTCTTTCCCCAGCAATATGTGTCTTTAGTGGAAGATGGTCTCTAATAATCTTCACCTTTATAAGTGATGAGCTTCAGTTAAGCTGCTAAAGGTGACTCTCAGAGGCAACTCATCCACTTGACTCTCAAGAGGGTGGAGGTGGACCAGTAATAAAAGCCTGACCCTTTCCAGGGTGCTGGGTGCAAGTTTTCCCACTTTCCTCTGTACTTAGAACCAGTACCTCCTTAGGGCATCACCTCTGTGGATCCCATTTAGAAGTGTTTAGTTCTTCCCACATACAAAATACAGAATTAAGATGATTTGTTCATTTTGTGAAAATAGCACACCTCTATATAACCTGTAGGTCTCTCTGGTAACAGAAATCAAAATTTAACACCTCCATTTTAAAAGTGAAAGACTCAGTTCATAATTTTATTTTTAAATTGCTTTAAGTGAGGAAATATTTCACAAATTTGAATTGTTTTTCTGAAATATTCGGCACATGAAACTTGAAATTTTGATGGCAAAGAAACTTTATTCCAGAATTTAAAAGTGAGATCATTGTAAATCATTTAAGAACCATAATAGTCTGATATTAGTACTTGATACAGAAATAATAAAAAAAAACTGACACCAAAACACACAGTTGGATAATTCTAAATTTGTGCACTCTTAACTTCATAGATTAATTCCTAGATCTACAACCACAAATGATGAAAATCCACTTCTGCTTTTTAAGATACAGTATTTCAAGACTAAATCCATGTTAGAGACCAGTTCTATATCTCTCATTTTTCCTTTCCAAGGACATATCTCAACCTCATTGTTCCTTCCCAAGACTTGGCCCTGATATATGCTATTTAAAAAGCAAACAAAGAGCATGAACTTGTTCAGACTCTGGGAATATTTCAGCCTACAGCTCAGCAAAAAACCTTTATCTGAAACCAATGAACTTCTCAGGACCATTGAGAATTGACCAGAGGGGCCAATTAGCTGCAGTCTCACTGATTCTGTGTCAATAATTTATAAATTCAGAGAGCAGACAGGTTTTTGCTGCTGGTTTAAAATTGAAGTGCTGGTTCTTACAAAGTCTATGCCACTCAGCTGAACTCCGTGGATCAGCACATATATAAACCCACTGAAGATCTAACACAAATTGGTACATCATGTTTTCAAACACGTCTTTTCCTTCCAAAATCAGAATTTAGTTCACCATTGAAAAAACATTAATTAGATATCCATATTTTTTAGAAAGTGAAATAGCTGCTTTGGGTTTTTTTGCTTTCCAAACAATTTGGAAAAGGCACAGATCAGTTTTTCATCAAAGGCAGGCACCTAAAGGATCTGCTTTCTGCCTCTCAGCGGCAACAACCAACATCTTAAGGCATTTTTGGTTCCCTTCATAATGCACCCTGTGGCTTTCCTGACTATCTAAGAAATAAATTCACGTCTGATGGCGTAGACTGCCTTTGTGTTGGCTGACTGAGAATGATTGAGAATGTTTTATTGGCATTAGAATGACTGGTAGGCAACTTTGTCCATAAAGGCCCAAGGCAAGTGTCACCGGTACCAGCGCCTTCATGGTTCCAGTGAATCCACTTATTTCTACCATTTACTGAACAAAATTTTAATCCACTTATTTGACAAAATTGAGGAAAATTACAATGCATTCTAGGGTGCAAAATCTGCCATTACCTAAATTGATTGAGTTTACTCACTCATTTGGCAGAGGTCACTAAGGCTATTTAAATCAAAGATTTTTAGACTCTGCGGCACAGCAAATTAGCTTTTTGGCTCCAGAGCTGGCTGGGCACATGCTGCTGCGCTTTTCAGCTGCTGCTGAAATCTCTAAGCTCACTTTTTTTTGCCAGGGTGTGTGTTAAAGCCCATCAGTCTTCCATGCTGATCACTTGAAAACCAATTAAAGTGTATTCATGCATTCCAAACATTGATCTTACATATGTACCATATTTTTTTTAGCACTATTCATATTTCTCTACAGTGACAAATTTGACAGATGTCCATGCTTACATCCATGGATTAATTAAAAAAAGAAAAAGAAAAAAAAAAAAAAAAAAAAAAAAAAGAAGAACCTGAAGCCTCATGTAAAAACTAAGGTAAATGAGTTCCCAGCATATAATTTATTAATATTACAAATCTGTGTATCTTAAAAAGATACTGCAGGAAGCAGTTTTCAGGAGGTCCAGGGAAGTGTATGCCCATGGATATTCAGTTGATGGGGTCCAGTATAGTATAATTGTGTTCTAAGAGATTTTCCATTTAATGTCAGCCAAGAAATCTTGGGTTTCCTTAAATATGTGAGCCAATAAAAACTGATTTAGTTTGAAGGTACAGTAATTCTCTTCTGAAGCTACTGTATCTGGCTATCTCTGGTGAAATGTCTCTGGTTATTATGCACACGTTTAGGATGAGACCTGGGTTAACTCATTTTCATGAGGTATAAAAGAATGTATTTATTTCAGTGTACCACTGAAATCCTGGCATTGCTGACTCCACAAAGATTCAATTCATATTTCACAGTGAGAAGATAAATTTGCTTTAAAAAAGAGTAGTTGGCTTTTTTTAAGAGTTTGATGGTTTTAAGGCTATGTCTTTTTCCATCAAAATCAAAAGTTAACTTGGAACCATACAAGAGACTGTAAATTAAATTTAGTGAATACCATTTTATGATCCATCCTGATGCATGTAATTGCCATAGGTAGAAAATACATCTGTGGTGAAGAACTGGAAAATTGGAACATTATGGAGTTTCCACCAGGCTCCCTTGTTAGTGAATCTAAACTAATCTTTAGTGAATTCCTGAGAAAGCATGAAGAGGTTTCTTCTCCTAAAAAAAAGTGCTGCGCAAGTGAAAATGGAGCCAGAACAGACACTGCCACTTTGCTTTAAGGATTTAGATATGTTATTTAATTTGATTTCTGCAGAGAAAAAACTAAACAGTGATGGCAGCCGATTCTCTCTGGAGTATCTGGTAATCTATATTAAGTAAACACAGAATGTAAAACAAAAGTCTCTGAATGAAAAGTTGTTCCATACTGCTGGTCAGACTGAATTATCGGGAGAGATTCACAACACATAACACTTGAGTTAAACTATGGCTAAGATTACCCTCCGGTAAAAGAAGTATAGTGTATCCATACGTGATAAGATTTTAAATTAACCAACCAAAAAACTTCAGCCAGTCAGCTTTGGCAGGACAAAGCTTAGTGACCTGGGTGTTTATCCAGATACTTTGGACAGATTTTTCAGGCTTACCTAGTGCCATGCTACTGACTTCTTTTAACCTTTTTTGATCAAGTTATACCACGGAGTCTCCCAGGTGATTTTTAATATTATATGTCATGAGTAAGGGCTTCAGAAGGACAGAAATAGGATCAAGGCCTCACACCACACAAGATGGAAGGGAGGGCAGAGAAGCAAGATCTCCCTTTTTCAACTTGTCACCTCAGCCCCTCTCCCGCAGCACAGTGGGACACTGTGGTGACACCCAAATGACCACGCGGGCAGGACAACCCTCTCTGGTATGAAACCACCAGAATTTAGACAGGGTCACACATCACAGAAGCACTGTGACCCTAATGGTCTACCATATATGAAGGATAACTGGAGGCTTTAAAGGCTGCAGTCAGCAAAACAAACTATACCTAATTGGAGTGCCAGGGGCTGGATGTTTCTAACCCTGATTCCCCATGAAAATCTCTCATGGATTCACAGGGCTTTGTTGTGATTGTATGTCTGTACCACAAAATTGTTGGAGAGATAACTGTTTCAGCATACTCATTCAAAGACACGAGACCTATAATTTTATACCAAATTGGCTCTAATTGCCAGCAAAAGCACTGCCTGTGCTGAGACATTCTCTCAGGGCTTGTCTTCACTGCACGGAAACTCAGACCCTCCCACTGTCCACAAAGTAAAACCCTCTGACCTAGGGCTTTAAATATGGACTAATTTATCTGGCTAGGATTACCTGCTGAGAAAACCATTGAGCACTAATGATCTGTCCTTTCCTCTTCCCAGCACTGAAAAGCAGGCTGAGGAGCACGAGGCCAGATTCCAAGTAGAATGGGTAGAAAGAAAGAAGCGGAGGGAGTTGTCTACAAAGCCACAGAGAGAGGCACCAGAATACAAGCTGCTGGTAGAAGTTGCTGAGAGGAAACTATTTTGAGGCACCAAAATGTTTATTTGCAGTTTTAAAATAACTTTTCCAACTGCAGGATGGGAAGAACAGCCCACTGGTCAGACGATTAGAAAACCTGGATTCAAGTAGCTGTTGTGTCACAGATTTTCCTAAGGCAGTCGGTTGGCTTCTTTTATGTCTCAGAGACACAAAATGTAGCTACACTGCCTTTTTTCACCCATCTGCAAAATTGGGAAGGACGGTTCTTCACTATTCACAGAAAACACTAAAGACTTTAAATTGCTCTAACTTTATGTTAATAGGAGATGTAGAAGCACGTAATCCAATGTGGTTTTTTCCTTACTAATAAACATAATTTCTTTCAAGAAACTTGCTTTTTCTTTTCCTATTGATAAATTTCCAAAGAGAAGAGACCTCAGTGCTCATTAATATCTGCAGAGTACAGATCTTAGTCATCAAGTTTGTTCTAAAGTGAAACTGTAGTAATACAAAATTATTTAATAATATAAAGGAATTACAGAAACTTCTTTATATATGGTGGTGTACACCCAAAGTTCAGATTCTGGAAGTAAGAATTCGCTGATGACAGAACATGCTGCTCTTCATGGCAGCTTCCCAATGCTGCCTTCTCAATGTCAGCTACCAAAGGTCACTGTTTTCAAGGTTTTCTAGCATTATCAAAAATTCTTAAAGAGAAATGAGAAGGATTTGACAATGGCATTATTTATGCTCCTAGTCTTCTTGGGTGAGCACAAGAAGGTCTTAATTCTAATGAAGAGATAAGAGAATGAGCAAAGGATCTATGGATTATTGCCATTTTTGCTTTGGGACAGTCTGAAGTGTCAGAGAAATACGTGCCGCAAAGCAGTGGTGTGCCTGAGAATATGAAACAATTTAGCACACTGTGGGTTTTGGTTGGGTTGTTTTAATCTAAAAATTGAACATATGCCATCAAGGTCACATAAATCCTGATTCCATATTTCATTTTCTTAGCTGCTTGAAGACTCAGTGCAAATCTTGAAAGAGCACTAGTTATTATACTTGAACTGTTGTGAAGCATCAGATAGAAATGTAGATAAAATAATGGAA
This sequence comes from Hirundo rustica, assembly GCF_015227805.2. Taxonomy (NCBI): domain Eukaryota; kingdom Metazoa; phylum Chordata; class Aves; order Passeriformes; family Hirundinidae; genus Hirundo; species Hirundo rustica. Next base: position 143,878,794 of record NC_053450.1, on the reverse strand, counting down.
GAGGTATTTAGTTCTCCAGAAAACCATCTAGACATGAGAGTCTGTTTATTTACCAAGAGGGGAAAAAAAACCCCACATTATTTTCTGAGAATTTTAATTCTGATGGAATGAAAAATAATGGCTAATTGAATAATATGTTAAAGTGTCTCTTAAATGGGCGATCCATATGAGGGTTTGCTGAGCATGCAGAACAGAGAGAACAGAATCTCCTCTTTTGGTTTTGCTTGCAGCTACTAGTGTCAGCCAATTTCCAATAGTCAGTACCTGTGTGTTGTTTGACTTGAAGGAGGCAGATCAGGGCCTAAGCATCTAAATTAATGGGCTACATCAGCCAATTTTGCACTTGTGCTGTTAGAAAATGGATTATGCAGTTTAATAGCTCTGAAGTAGTTTGACAGCCTCAGATGAAAAAGAAATACATAAATGTGGAGACAGAAGTATGAAGTGGAAACTTAGTCAGGATTTCTGCTTTCTTTGTGCTACTGGTTGTTTCTATCAGACAGTTGGTGATCCATTATGTCACTCTAAACAACTGTTTATCTTTGCATGACTGTGAAAATGACAATCCTTAAGGTAACTTATTTATAATAAAACGTTAATTAATGTTTTGTTCTTCTAGATGGCCCTATTCTCTAATTACCATTTCTACATTATAAATATCTACAAGAAAAATAAGAATAAATGAAAAATAGACAGTTTTCACTTGTTTTTCACCCCTAAACTGAGAGATTTTTCACTAAAAGAAAAGGAAAAAAAAAAAATGTTTTCACTTCTTTTTCACCCCTAAATTAAAAGGAAACAACAGAAATCTGATTAAATTTATTTCACTTTTTAAAAAGCCCTCAACTGATTTCCAGTCAAAACTTAACTATTATATAACTAAAAGGGCAGGAGTCTTGGCATGGCCTTTTGTAGAAGAAATAACCTTCCTGATTCTGCATTTCTCATTTTGCACATTAAGCGAGAAGACACATCTTCCCAGAAATCATTCGGTTGGAGACCAGATCAGTTACTGAGGCAGCCAATGCTTCACCCCCTGGAAGGAAACTCTGTGCTCCCATGAGAGTGGACAACCCAGAAATGCAAAATTTTACTGGTAATTCCCTGATGTTAATCACACTTAGTTTAAGACCAGGATCTGTCTGTGCTACAGCACAAGACTAAACTTCAGACCCCAAGATACAGCACAGCCTGGATAGGCTGGGTCAGTGGGACAAGGCAATCATACAAGGTTAAACAAGGTGAAGTGACAGGTCCTACACTTGGGTAACAACTACCCCAGGCAGGGGGAAGAGTGGCTGGAAAACTGCCCAGCAGAGAAGTTCTTGGCTGTGCTGGTTGACAGCCAGCTAAACATGAACCAGAGTGTGCCCAGGTGGCCAAAAATGTCAACGGCATCCTGGTTTGCACCAGCAGGACCTGGTCAGCAGTGATGGGCTCCCTGTACTAGGCACCGGTGAGGCCACACCCTGTCCTGTGTCCAGTTCTGGCCTCTCCTGAGGTTCTGGAACATGTCCAGGGAAGGGCAATGATGTTGGTCAAACATAAATCCTATAAGGCATTGCCACGACAGCTGAAGTTGTTCAGCCTGGAGAAAAGGAGGCTGATGAGAGACATGGTCATCCTCTACAACTTCTAGAAAGGAGGTCGCAGAAAGGTGAGGCAGGCAAGTAGAGATAAGACAAGAGAAGGTGGCCTTAAGTTGTGTCAGGAGAGATTCAGGTTGGAGTTAGGAAAAAAATTTTACTGAATGGTGGGTAAGTACCGGAACAGGCTTCCCAGGGAAGTGATGGGGGTCACCATCTCTGAAAGTCAAAACAAGTCAAACTTGTCAAAAGCCAAGTAGACATGGCACTTCTCGATAGGGTTTTGTTGACCTGGTGGTATTTGAACAAAGCTCGGACTTGATGATCTTGGAGGCCTATGAGGTGTATTGGAATTTGTCTAAGTGTGGAATAATAATTATCTTAAGCCATATAGAGTCTATCTATGTATGCTCTGAGTATTTTTATTAGCATAGAAGTTAAAATAAGCAATTATTCAAAAATATCCCAGATTATTTTTAGTTTCACCATATTACAAATTTTATTTTTAACAACCTGCATATTACTAATAATCATTGACCTTTAAAATCTGTATTTATATGAAGTAAATTCTAAGGGTTCTTTTATACAATAAAAGGAATTTTGAAAAAAAATCCTTCTTGTCATGTATGTTTTCCTTTTCCATTTCCCCCTGCTTCACCAACTGGACTGCAGAGATTACCCCCTTAACAGAAAGAAAAAGCATATGTCAACTTGCCTCACCTACAGAGCCTTGGGGCAAAACACATCACTTTTTTGGGACTGTCAAGGATTGAATAAATCAGAGATAAGTGGGTTAAAATGTCAGCACCCACTGGGACCAAAATAAACCTACTATATTTTTTCATCCAAGTGAAATCCTAACTGCAGTACCACCAGCACTTCGTTCATTCATTCAGGAAGACAACTTTAGATTCTTAATGATTTTATTTTTTTCTTAATTAAAAAAGTAGTTGGTTTTTTTCCCCCTCTCATTGTAATAAGCCTGTGAAAGTAATCTTGTGGAAAAGGTCAGATAAGCGTGATGTGAAAGATGGTGCTAAAAGCCTTTCAAACTTTGTTTATTAATAGATATAACCTTTTCACCTCTGCAACATCTGTCACCACTAGGTTAAATATCATTTATCTTACTGGTCACCTGACTTCTTGTTATGAGTACAGGGAAATGCCACAAAAAAACACTGAACAGTCACAAATCCATTATAAAAAATGCAAGAGAAGAATTGCCTGAGTCCTTCTAATAAAACATAACCTAACATGGAGTAACTAAAGACACTGAGGGTAGCCCCTGGTTTTAAAAGCATTCACTAGGCCATTGATCATTGAAGACAACATGCAGTGACCTCACACAAACACAATGTAAACTCCCAAACTCATTGATGGCATTCCTAGCACTCTCTCTGAATTTATATTGCCTCTCTGTAAACTGTTTGACATAAGCAGTGAAAGATGGAAACAAAAAAGGGCCTCCTCAATATGACGAGCATACCACCAAATGCAGCTGGATGCAAGTGAATTAACTTGTAGCTTACTTTGATGTTCAAAGAAGTCTCAGGCCAAGATGTGTGTTAATGGAATTTTCATTAAGATTCTTGGTAGTATATTTTTCCTTCTGGATAGTCCAAAAATACGACAGAGCATAAAAACTACCTGAATCTATTTTGAGGAGAAGAAGAAAAGAAATGGAAAAAAATATACCATGTCATTATCTATTTTTCAGAAAGAATGCTTTGGCTATGTAAGTCAAATCATGCACTCACAAAGACGTGCGGGTGTATATATGTGTCCGTCCTTCCTTCCTTCCTTCCTCTCTTCCTCCCTTCCTTCCTTCCTTCCTTCTTCCCTTCTTGTTTCCTCTGAGCACCAAGAATATACAAGTGCAGGATCCTCGGTATTTTTACATCTACTTCCCATAAGTGTGCAGCAAACACTACATTAATGCATTTGCTTTATATTCTAAAATTATATAAATTAATTGTAAGGCAAATGTCAAAATGTGAATACACAGAACTAGAGCAGGAAGCTGCAGAAAGCAGTAGAATTATATCAGTTAGCCTATTAACTGTTTAAACAATTGTGGGTCTGGGTTTTTTAAGTTTTAATATGCTTGATATTTAAAATATTAAAGCTCAGATTATTGTGTGTGGAAAGCTTGAGGACTTTTTTTTTTTTTTTTTTTTTTTTTGAAGAGTGATGCAAATTTTGTAGATCATTTATTATTGATATTTAGATATTGTGCTCCTGCAGTGAGTAAGTGGTCAGGAAGCAGATGCTACTGGAAAGTTCTCCCTTTTGTTTTTAAGCCATCCATGACAGCAATAGGTAAATTCTTTCCCTGTACTCAAAAAAAGGAATAAATCAAAGACAAATAACTACAAGAAAGACAGAGAAGGATATTTACAAGGGCATACAGTGAGATGACAAGGGGGAGTGGTTTCAAACTGAGAGTAGGTGTAAATTAGATATTAGAAAATAATTCTTTACTGTGAGGCTGAGGCACTCTGGACACAGGTTGCTCATAGGAGTTATGGTTGCTGCATCCCTGGAAGTGTTCAATGCCAAGCTGGATGAGACTTGAAACATTCTGGTTACGTCCATGACAGGCTGCTGGAACCAGGTGATCTTTAAGGTCCATTCCAACCCAAGACATTCTGTGATTCTCTGGTTCTAAAATTCAATTCCATGAATGAAGTTGTATCTGAACGTTGTTTTCATCCTGCTTCTAAAATGGCATTGTACCTTTCTGGAGAGCTGATTACAAAGCTGCATTACAGCTGTCATTGTGCACACCACAAGGACATCTCAAGGCTTTGCACAATTCCGAATGAAGTGTCAAAATAGAGCTGAACATCAAAACGTATCACTGCCTTCCTGTGCAGGAAAAATTTAAAAAATCCAGAAGCATCTTGTAGCTTACAGTTTTTCAGCAAAGTTACTGCCTTTAAGCCATGAGAAAATACCAAGATTTGTATTTGTATTTACTACAGAAAACCACAGATATAAGAAACTGTAGGAAACACAACTGGCAAGCACAGTCATACCTATGAGAACTGCTACAAGAGCAAGTACGTATAGAGTATTAACTTTGTGGGTGGGTAGGACACTGAGTCCAAATCCCTCTTGCAGTTTCATGTTGTTTTTTCTCTTTTTCCATCTGTCACCTAAGAACTCACTCTAATGCCTGAAGATGATAGGAGTGGCTGTTAGTGACCTTGAGTAACCCATGTACTACAGAGTGTGATGCCTTTCTTGCTCCATGCAGCCGCTGGCTTTGCCCTGAAGTGGAGCATCCCTTGTGCTACTCTGGTGGTTCAGCAGCTCTTTTTGGAGCATTTTCTAGGCTTTCAGTGAGGGTTTTCCCCTCTTGTTGGATCCAGGGTTATATAAACTAGGGGGGGGGTTGTTTGTTTTTTGTTTGTTTGTTTGTTGGTTGGTTTTTTTCCTGTAGAAGTCTGATATGATTCAAGTAGGACAACTAATCATTTTGACCCACTACCTTAGGTTTAGTAGTTTAGTAACAAAAAAAGTTACAATGAGACTCTGGGCAGGTAAAACCCCTCTGGTTTATTTTTCAGTCCCTTGTGGGTGGGTTTAAATTTCAGTCCCTTGTACTGGAATTGCACGCATCCACTGCTTCCAGAACCTCTTCTCTTTTAGAAGGACAGAGGATTTCATCCTCTTCCAAATACCAGCCTTTTGTAAATCTATCTGGTCTATTTTAACAGTATTTTCATAGCCTGTATCTCCCATTCTCCACTCATCCTAGGAACTTTTACACATTCTTAGTCAGCTGTGAAGTGCAAATGAACTTCTCACTGGACTCCTTTAGCCCTTCTTTTGATTTCTACAAACCTATGAGTACATTTTCTCCTTCTTGAGGAGGAAAAAAAAAAAAAAAAAAAAAAAAGAGAGAGAGGATGAAACAAAAGTGGACATTCATTATAATTGCATTTTCTTCCATTCACTGCAGCCTACCATGTGAGTAGGTCCTGTCTTCAATTGTTATATAAACAGCTTTTGGAAACATAATGGAAATTATTTCAAAATTGCTTTGGGATGGAACATTTTCTCTGAAAGAGTTGTCAAGTTTCAAGAATAACAAGATTCTGAGCCATGGGATTGACAGTGATTTATTGCATCACCAAAACTGGTTGGCCCTGTCAGACACATGACTGGGCACTCAGACAGCAAGCTTTCCTGGGAGGTACTTAACTTTAGACTGATGCATCATCTGAAGGCACCAGCTACTGTCTCAGTAGTGAATCATAGCTTGTATGCACTGCTCTAGCTCTGCTGGAGTAACACACCTTCCCTTGGTTGCTTTGCCTCAGCCCGCCTCCTGGTGCTGTTCCCACTCCTAGAGAAATCACTAACATTTCTAAATCACTACTCACTTGTATGGTCCTCTGCCCTCAGTTCTCACCTTGGCTGGGCTGCTTGGCTTGATGCACAGAGGGACACAATGGCTGAGGTTGTAAGGGACCTCTGGATGCCGTCTGCTCAACCCTGATGCTGAAGCAGGAGCACTTAGTTGTCCAGGAACGCATCCAGACAGCTTTTGAAAATCTCCAAGGATGGAGACTCCACAACCTTCTCTCTGGGCAACCTGTGCCCAATGCTCAGTTGCCCTAATAATGAAAAAGTGTCTCCTGATGTTCAGAGTCCACCTTCCATTTGTCTGTCTGTGCCCATTCCCTTTTGTCCTGCCGCCGAGCATCACCGTGCACAGGCTGACTCCATTCTATTTGCCTCCTGCCTTCAGATATTTTCCCATATTAGTAAGATCCCTCGTCTTTGCCCTCTCTCTTCGCAGCAGGAATGCCACGGTCTCCAAACATCCTTGTAGCCTTTTTCTCCAGCATTCCCAGGTCTCTCCAGTACTGAGGACAGACCTGGACACCGACTCCACTCCAGAAACGTTCTCAGCAGCCCAAAGGAATCTCCCTCTGCCTACGGACAGTTCCGTGAGCAGTGAACCCACGGTCACCCCGGCTCTCATTCTGGCAGAGACACCTTTCCTGACTCTTTCGCAACCTGGGATCCCCACCCGAACCCCGTGTCCCGCCCGGCCGATCCCTCTCCATCGGGGCTGCGGGACCCCACCCGTCCGTGTTAAACCTCCCCCGTATCCCGGTCCCGCTCCTCCCGGCGCTCGCCATCCCTGCGGATGGATGGATGGATGCCAGCCCCTTCTACACCCCGCTGGGAACAGCATCAAAACAAACCTGCGTTGGCCGGGAATCGAACCCGGGTCAACTGCTTGGAAGGCAGCTATGCTCACCACTATACCACCAACGCCGCGGCGATGGCACCTCCCTGCTTGTGCTCTCTGTGCTTTCCTCCTTCTCTCTGTTCCCAAATTACCCACAGGATTTACTACCTGCCCTCAAGTATAGCAAAGAGCCGCTGAGGGAAGCATTCCAGGTTTCTCCAAGGCTGCCAAGGCTACTAGAAAATCAGAAGCTTATTTGGTTGTTTTTAAACACTGAAAAAAACCCTAAGGAATTGTTCCGTGAAATGTTTCTAACATCCTGATTGGTTTAAAAGAAATTCCAAATAGAAGGACTAAAACGTTCAGAGAGGGGACTGTGGATAATAACACAATTGGGAAAAAAAAATGCTGGCTGACAGCACACATCTGATAAAATCAGCATTCTCATTTTTAGTAAAAGAAATAGTCTTTCCAGCATTAATATTAAAGATGAGATTTTTATCTCATGTCTGAAAAATTAGGTGGAAAAAGTTATAAAAAACAACATATGTTGTCCTTTCCATCAACTACTGCTTTTGTCTTCTCAGTATCATCCAAAGAAACATAAGATTACATGGAAAATATAGCTGAAAATAAAATAGAGTTGCAAAGGTTAATATTTGAAAGAGGGTTATCTGAAACACAACCCTGAAGTGCTGATTCTCAAACTTCAATACATTTTTGTGATATAACTTGTGAAGAAATGTTTTCTACTACAGTGGATAGAGCCAACAAACTGTTTTAGGAGAAGAAAATCTCAAAAAAATCACATGGTGTGAGGATATCTTATGGCATTCTAGAGCACCCATTATTTCACTTCTGAGAACGCCCTGTTTACAAACAGATGTGGCTCTTAACATGTAGAAATCTCAGCAAGATTGTGATGGAAACCATTCTGTACCAGCAGAGAGGTCCCAAGCAGAGAGACCTTCATGTCTCCTTCATTCTCAAATCCTCTGTCCTCAGCTTCCTGCAGTTATAATCAGGTAAGTTGTAAGATCTAATATTGTTCAGACATCCGTCAATGCTGACCCCTTCTGTCACTCGGCATCTGAGTAATGAACAGGTTCATAGCAGCTCCCCCAGGTCTGTGCATACTCTGACCACTTTACAAGTGTTGGTAAAGATGAAGATTTTTGCAATGAAATGTAAAGTTAAATGAATTAAATGCAGTTAATTAAATGAAACTCTGTCTTGCACAACCATGCTGTTGTAAGGATATCAAGTCTTCTCTCATTTTCTTATCTTATTTTACTTTAAAAGTCAGCAAAACCAGCCAAGGTCCTATTTGGAATGGTCTTCAAGCAGCTCATGAGGACATACTGTTAAGTGTATTTATACCTAAGATTTAACAAAACAAACTAAGAGGGCTCTGCTGAATGATGCAGTCTGTTTTGACTGCATGTGACATGCAGTGCACATGTATTGCTGTGCAAACTCACACTTAGCTATGTGGTGCATGAACAGCAAACCATGGCTTTTGGGAAGAACATTTTCTGTGCATTTGTTGTGGAACCTTTCTACACAGAGCCTTGACCTTGAGCCAGTAGGCTTATAGTTTAAGAAAAAGTTAAACTGAGACACACCAGACTCACTGATCATAATCACTTCTGAAAATATATATACCTTATTGTAATTATTTTCATGCTTTTCTACTAATCTGTAGGCACCATAAACATTTTCTAGCAAAGGCTTGGATAGTAAATTTAAGATTCATGAGAGCTGTTTCCAACATTACTGACAAGTATGGTTTAATGATCATCAAAAATGGTTATTCTTTATATGCTTCCTTGCAGAAAAATTCCATGGAATCTGAAATTCGGCAGACATACATTTGAAAAAAATTACCTTACTGTTTAGGAAATTTGAATAACTTTAGTAAAGAAGTCAGCCTGAAGGAAGTGTGGCTCTTTTTATAAGAATGAAATTTCTCTTCCTTCAGCTTCTAAACTTAACTACATCTTTGTGAAACGCACCATCCTGTATTTTAAGGCATTACAGAATGAAGAAGGTGATTTTAGAACAGTGTCATAGAATAGGGAAGAGAGATGGGCCCCTGTTGAATTGAGAGCAAGCACTGAATGAGGATTGCCAGCTCTGAGAAAGCTGGAAGCTGAAGCATATGGACAGAGCAGGGCAGAGAAGTGGAACAGGCTAAGCTGATCTCTGAAAGGCTGAATCTCTGAGATTCCCAAAGTATTTAAGCTCCAACACTTGCAGATAAACTCAGAGGGCCACATTCCCAAAGTCAGAGCAGTCTTATCATGCTTAAGGAATTCTAGAAACACTTCTGGACATCTGTAAGTACCTGGAAATCTGTTGAAATCTGACATCAGTGTTCCGGTCTCAAATGCAAAGCCTCCTAAACTCTCGTATGTTCAGGCAATAGACACACACTGCCAAATCAGGGGCTCTGCATGCAATTTGTCCTGATTATTTGTTTTGCCTCCCTCTCTCCTTCACACACACATATGCACACAGATTCCAGTAGCGCTTGATGAACAAGCAGATCAAATTAACCCTTATTATGTCTTACCAGAACACGAAGAATGAGCGATGGTAGCATTTCCTAATCTGGTTTTAATTCACTAGGCAATAAATCTGTTGACTATGGGTCCACTGCATACAGCTTACAGCTGAGAGGAAGTACTTTACCGTGGCATAATTAAAAGGGTTCCAACGGCACACGTCATGACACGCTCTCTGCTTTCTCATTAAAGGTTTTCTTTGTCGGGGCTTAGACCGAATAGGTTACACACGTGACTGGTTTTGCTGCAATATCATCTTCAGCTGCTTAGCGCATCACCACGCCAACCTCTCGATTAACCCTTCAGAGGCTGCTCCGTGCAGGTGCAGCATCATGGCTTTTCTGGCAGGGGACATGCCTTGCTCACCTCTGGTGAAGTCTGTCATTGCTGAGGATGTGGGCATGCTACATATGCTTTTGGTTTACAGCTCAAGGCCTTGGCTAATTGCGTAATTGTGGTGGTGCAGATCCACAGCCTGTAGGAATCTACAGAATGTTAAAATTAAAAATTAAAACCTGGGTCTTGCCAACACTAAATTTGTCCAGTTTTCTGGAAATAAGCTTCTCCACAGAGTATAGATTTCAATTTAGTTAGTCTGGAAGAAATATATGGCTATTCCGTAGGTCCAAAGGATTCCTCAGTCCTCATCAGAGAAAAAGTTTGAATGTAAGAACAATATGTTCCAGGAGATTTCAAAACTATCCAGTGCTACCACAGGAACAGAAGGTGATTATTACATGTTACAAGTTTTATCAACTTCTCTAGAAAAGAAACAGTATTAAATCTTCAAATTAAAGACATCTAAATTTTGGCAAAGAAAGCTTCCTAAATATATGCAAACATTACAAACGTTTGATCCTTTGGAAGCTGTTTGAAAGTTGTATATACATACATTAGACCTAATGAACCAAAAGAAATAACACAATAAAATTGACTTTTGGCCAAACACAAAGACCTGATTGAGAATAGGACTTTTTTTTTTTTTTAATAGTGAAAAAATTCAGAACTAGAGAAAAACATCCAGATTTATTTTTTCACTTTATCTTATCTCTTCCATTCTTTCTATCTCTTCTAGGGGAAAAGTTTCTAATTTTGTTTTAGACTAGGTTATCCTGATTGATTTTGGCTGCAGAAATAACTTTTTTTTCCTCTTCTTTTTTTTTTTTTTTTTTTTTTTTTTTTTTTTTTTTTTTTTTTTTTTTTTTTATCCTTGCTTTATAATTTACTTTTGCTATATAATGCTGGACATATGAACATTGGTCTGGAGTCTAAGATTCTGTTTTACTCCATCTCCATCTTTCTGAGAGCTGAAAGGGCTGAAGGGAATAACAGGGAATTACTGCATCTTTAGGGAAATACGCACATGGAAATATGTGCAAGAAGGTGCTTGCATTTAGTTGTGTAGGGATTTCTTTTTTTCACCTCACCTTCTGAAAAGGTTGGCATATTTCATTTTTTATGGTCAGTCCAAAAGATTATGCTTTCCAGAGCCCTGTCAAATGTGTATGATTGATACACTAGTGGAAAATAAATATGGGGTAAAATACTCTGGAGTATTTATGAATGAAATAAACTAACATTCTCTATCCCAGAGGCGCACAGAAAAATGAGCAATTAAGCCACTTGTTTCTTGCACTTCCACGTAGAAATTGACTTCTATGGAAATGGGGAGCACTGTTTAATGTGATTGTGGGCATTTCTCTGTATTCCACTTTTAATGACTTTTGCTTGAGTTTTAGCATGTGTGTTGTGTGATAGGACCTATCCCTGGTCAGGACTGTCAGGTTTAGTCATTTTAGAATCATAGAATCATAGAATATCCTGAGCTGGAAGGGACCCACAGAGAACATCAAACTCTAACTCCCAACCCTGTACAGGACAGCTGGGCAAGCTTGCTGTAAAAAAATATTGGTTCAAATAACATACTTATGTTAGAGGGAAAAGTTTTTATTTTTTACAATTCTTGCTATTCAGGAAAGCAAATTCTACAGTTCTATCTCAATATTGCTAGGAGTTATTAAGATAATTTATAAACATGAGTGCACAAAAATAATTTTATCACTCATAATTAATGCCTTCTATTATCTAAGTGTCAATTTCTGTGCAACTAATTCGGAATTAAAATTTTTCAGCTCAATTCTTCACAACCAAAATAAGACAGAGCTGCTCTGAGATTTGCTTATGCTAATGTAGCTTTCTATACTGATAATTACATTATTTTAATAAAAACCTTCTGTAGAGACTCTGGAATAGTTCTTAAATTGGAGTTTTATTGTATAAAAATTAAATTACATTAGGAGCCATACCAGCATTCCACTGGATTAACTGTAAATGCTGAATAGAACAGACTTGGGTACACTGGATACCTTTTCTTACATTTCTTTTGTTATGATTTGGTTTAGTATTTGATTTCTTTGATACCTAATCCTCTGCCTAGTCTGGTTCACCAAGTTATCAGACAGCTGAGCTGCAGAATTGTTTGTTTGTCCTACAAGCATTGCCCATTATCTGCATAAGCAAACGGTACTATGGTTCATGAGCATAATTCATATTCACTTCATATCAAGTTGGCTCGCAATTGCTTCAGTTAAAAATAGAGATCAGTTTCCTCAGATTTCTATTGCAGATTTAAATTGCCATCATTTGTAACTGAAGTTACCAAATTTTTATGTGTTAATTTCTAAATATATTAAGGAAAGGATCTATTGTTAGCCCTTCTAAAATCTAAATAAAATGCAAAAATGATAGAATTTATATTCCAGTTATACAAATTATATTACCATTCACCAAACTCATCAGATAGGCAGTATTCTCCTACTTCAAATTCTTTACTTAATAGAAATCAAATGCCATTACAATTGTTAAAAATACAAGTATAAAATATAGTGTCACATCATGTAATATCATTGGAAGATAAGTACAAGTTAGGCAAATCAGGGAATAGACAGCTGCTCTTTGGAAAGATGTTATAGCTTAACAAGGAAGTAAACCGCTCAAAACAGTCCAAGACAAGTTCAAGCAAGGTCTGGCAAGTCATCGTACCAGTTTCCCTTTCTTTAATTGCTCTATCATACAGAGCTTAGTGCTTCTGAATATCACACAAAGACATCTTATAAAGATATCAAATTTCTGATATCTTTACAAGGAAATATGGGGGGGTCTCGTGACTGTATTAGCTGAAGATGTGCAATACACCTTACACTGATGCCTTTTATCAGTCTCTTGGCTTTCAAAGACAGCAAGTTTCCCAAACAGCCCAGAGGAAAAGACTTCTACACAGTTCTACTAGTAAGAAAATGGATTTAAATAGGATGGTTCTAATGAAGGTGCTCTGAATTCCTCATTCTTTGTATGTCAATTTCATAACTATTAAATCAAAACAGATGCCTTAGCCAGTTCTCTCTCAAGACACCTCACCTTCCCACTTGCCATGCCTATTTTGGCAAGTGAGAGAGCTGTGTAGACATTTCTTTGTTTTTCTTGCTGTTTGACACTCAGTGCTGAGTCTGCAGTTCTATTCCTGAATGCCAAGACAACAATTTCTGACTTTTCCTGATAAATAAGTTTTCTTTGGCAAGTTTTTCCCCCTTAAGGACTAGTATATCTCATATTTAGGATCCTTTCATACAAAGACTCAGAAGCATTGACCAAATCCCGAGTAAAATGTCGGCTGAAAACAAAATGTCTTTACACTACTCTACTTTTTCTATACCAAATTATATGGCTTGTTTGGGTTTAACCAGTGTTATGTAGTTTTAACTCCCTCCTTGCACTTTTTTCATTCTGTCTCTATTTAACATCATCTACTGTAATTTTTCCAAGTAAGCCATAGCCAGCAAGTTGGTCATATGAAATGAAGAGTTTATATAACCTTAGATGAAATATCAAGTGGGAAAGCACACTTTGCTAACAGACATTCCCTTTTTCCTCCCTCCTGAATCCACATGTGCACCTGTTTCAAGATAAATCCCTTTATTTCCACTGGATTCCTGTTGTGTTTGGCAGCTGGAGAAGTGCAATGGAAGGGCACGGGGCTAATTCTTCAGAGGTGCTTTGGATGCACACATTCCTCCAAAGTTAGTGGGATCTGCAGGTGTTCAACACAGCCTGAAAGTCATGCCTCAGCAGGAAAAATCGTGCTGTCCTCTAGAAAGAGCATTATTTTTAAAAATCAAATAGAGACCTTCCATATAATCTGACCTTTTCTTTGATTATTTCTTCATTATTCTGGAAACAAAAGGAAAGGAGCGCTAATAAAAAAAAGCATTGCCCAATTAATGTTTGAGAGATAAACCACCAAAACAAACAAACAAAAAAACCCCAAAAACAAAAACAAAACAAAAAACAAACAAACAAACAAACAAACAAACAAAATAGGATGCAACCCATGGATAAAAGTGAAATTTCTACAAAGCAGATAATTCTAAATAAAGTATTTCAAGAACGTTAGAGTGAAGTGCTGAATGCTTTTCTGACATATTCAAGCTTGTACTCCTAAAACTTGAATAAATGTAAAAGAAAATATGAGAAAGAGTAAGTATGACAGAAGAAAATTAAAATTAATGAAATTAAATTAAATTCAATAATCAAGAAGAAACTAGAGATGAGAAAACAATGGAAAAAGTTCATTCCCACAAGGACTGCAGTTAACTAAATAGGCTTAAACCACAGAATGCATTTGCCCTATTGTCACCATATTCTGAATGTTTATTATTCTATTCTTTAGTTTCCTTTGGAAGCCCAAAAAGAAAAAACCCAACAAAACAAAAACAAGAAAAAATCCACACATGCAAAAAAAAAGTCAAACAACTAAACAACAAGAAACTGAGATGGAAAATAGAAATAAATAAAAATTCTAAATAAAATTCTAAATGAAATAAGATTAAGATCACGGAAAGTGGCTAATTATTAAGATCTCACTGAAACTACTGTTAAAAGTAACAGCAAGAAATGAAGGCATGAATCTGAACAGGGAAAGAAAACAAAGCACGGCAAAGGCATGTATGAGTACAAATTTCATACTCCTGCTGATGCCTATGGTACTCTTGAAACTAGTCCAGATGGCAATATCATCTATTACACAATATAAACAAGATATTTTTCAGTATAAACATGTCAAAAATCTTTTGTTGGTAAGGTTACTCTATGTTGTATCAGGTTTGATTGTGACACAGTCACTGGCTAAATCGTTTTCCCCCACAGCCACTGATTTCTGTAGCCAGTTTTATGCTGCAAATAGAATTGCTCTTCTAGTATTTGGAAAAAATACTAAGTATTTCATACAACACCTACAGCTAGAATAGATAGAATAACCTTGTGGAGGTATAATCACAGGTACCAATGCATCTTTCACCTTTTTAAATATGAATATTTTAAAATCAATATTTTTCCTAAAGTCCTAATTTCCTGGCTTTTATTCCCTCTTACTTACAGGTGAAATTTGTGTCCTGAGAAAAGTGCTGTAATATGATGACTATATTTCTTATTGTTGAATACTTAAGCAGTTTTAGTAAGAGGTCATTAAATCTGATGGACGAGGCCTCTACAATCAATGTCATCTGTCATTCTATGCTCAGTGAACAGAAATTGAAGAACGGTTGGTTTCAGTTTTCATGAGTTTCAATTTTTCCTTATTTCTGCATCACATGGGATAAGTTCCTTATTTCTAAACTGGCTTTTTAGTCACAGCTGGAACACAAAGGCGATTTTATACCTGACTTGATAAGTTTTGTCTAGGTGTGAGTTGAGAACATAAGCTATGAAGCACGTTTTTTGGGTTTGTTTTTTTTTTTCCCTCAGGCTTTCTGCATCACCCCATTTAATTTTAATTAGGTAGAAGTTTGCAAAATGTGCTAAATTATACAGTCAAAACTTGTTAACTCCTAAGTATCAAAAAGGCCTCAAATGAGTTTGCTTTCACCTGATTGCAGGTTTATTTATATTATAATTCTAGCCTGGGGGAAAAAAAAAAAAAAAAAGAGTATAATAGATCAGCTTGTATAAGATATCTACTAGATATGTGGTGCCTCATCTATCACATTAGTGAGAGTCTACCTAGCTAATTATTGACTCGCTGCTGCTTATTTCTGTGAGAACAAGCACAGTGTCAACAATGTGTCATTGCTCCCTAGACTCTGGCATAATGGTTAACTTGTAATTTTGTTTATTACTAAAGCAAAATCTTTGAAATATGTCAAACAAAAAAATAAATGCCAGCAAGAAAAAAACAGAATGAAAAGGGTGTAATTGTCCTAAGGAAGTCTACATCATCATCATCATCATCATCATCATAAAGTCATTCAATAGCCTCATAAATATAACAGGACAGAAATTAAATAAAATATAGACAAGAATTCAGAAGTTTTAGTGATCTGGACTGGTACTAAATAGGTTCACTTCTTACATTCCACCTCCCCTGAAATGCCAACCTTATTAAAGTGTAAATTTACAGCACATTTAATCACCTGCAATTGATTCCTAATATCTGTAAGGTCAGATTATCTTTACCTAAAAAGTATAATTAACCATATCTCTGAACAAAGAATGTTGATTTGAGTCATCAATAAACATCCCTGAATTTATTGATTTATCAATGAAATGCCATCTATTCAATTGCAAGTCTTTATCATGGTTTTATTTATTGGCTACAGAGATGTCAGAGTCTGAATAAGGCATAAAGTTATTTATGATGATGTCAACTTGTGCTAGTTGACTATGTTTAAGATAAATCTAGAAAACTATAATTTATCAACATTTAACAGTTCTATATTTGTTTGTATTAGCCATTAAAAATAGGCCAAAAAAAAAAAAAAGTAAAAAAAAAAAAAGTGTATATGCTCTAAACACAAACTTTCCAGTGTTTAGTCCACAAGCAACATCTCACTGATCACAAAGCAGTCTCTGAGATGATGATGATGATGGAGTCAATGAAGGCATCACAGAGCTGACCCCACAAAAGAAAACACTTGTGTCTATAAACCAGATTTACAAACCAGACAACAGACCCTCCATGTTGCTATGCCATATTTCACACCACAGGCTGCAGGAGTAATTTTATGATGCTTCCCATCTTGTTCCATTCTCACACTTTCTAAATTGTCCCATCAGCTGACCTTGCCTACAAACATTCTCCAACTGCACTATTTCAAAACTCATCAAAATGCTAGGGATGCTGTTCTTCCAAACATGGGAAAATGAAAATAATCTGAGCTTGTTATATTGGGGAGGATTTCAAAACTAGCTGCCCTAACTCATCTGCTACCTATTGTGGTTATACCTTCTTCCACTTGTAAGTTTAACATATGAATCTTTTATGAAGAAAGAAGGGGCCCAACCCTCACAAATTCTCTCTGAGTCTAGATGCTCTTCATGTTCTGATACTACATGTTATAGGTCAGATTCAGGCAGAGTACTGAAGAATTTTTTTCTTTATTCTATTTACTCTGTCATAAAATAAAACAGGCACTGGAATTAAACCTTGGTCCTTTGGTAACTGGTATCTGAGTCTTTCTAGTAAGGGAGGAATAAGTGACAGGAAACATACAGATAATCCCTTATTTTATCTGTCAAGGCTTCCCTCCCCTAAAGAAAATAGAAAAGTATGTAGCCACCAAATTAAGAACCTTTTCCTCATCACTTAAGCGATGGAAATTACTAAAGTCTTTCTGAACTTAGTCTATACATTGGATCCAAACTTTGAAACCTTGACAAACTATTTCTGCAGTTTGGTGAGCAGTCCCCAGATTTCCCTGAAGTAAATAGGAATTCTCCTCTTGAAGAATCACATTAATATTGGACTGCAAGCAACTTTGAGATCTTATTACAGCACTCCAGTGAATATCTCTCTGGTCACTTGGTGGGAATGAGGAGGGACATCCTTTCTTCACAGCTGTCAATTTTCTGCAGGGAAGGGATGTGAGGGATGTTAGGGATTAAGAATCCTGATTCTTTTTCAATTAGAGACAACCCTGTCATTGTTTCCACAAGCCAAAACCCCCGCCAGCATCTTTGTCTTTATCCAAATCCAAGTCTTTCTCCAGCACTGCCAAAAACATTTCCAATTGTCACCAAGCGTCTCACAGTGGCTTAAGAAAAGTAATTGGTCTCCCACATACATTGGGATGTGGGATGTGCTCCCGACAGGATTGCCAGAGCTAGGCAACTGCATGGCCGCTCTTCCATGGTGTGAACAAGACACATGCCACAACAGAGAGCTCTAGCAGGGAGGGAGGTTTACAGCCTCTTTTATTGGACCTCCTCCTGTTTTATCTTTTATTCTGCTCTGAGGTGCTTCACATGAACTAGGAAGCTGAGACAAGAAGAGCGTCTAACAGAACTTCAGCTGCCACAGAACACTTCACTCATCTGTTTGGTTTAGCAAGACTGAATGCAAAATTTCACATTTAATTTATATATAGTTGCCATTCCTATGTACAACTGAGACTATAAATAGCAAAGGCAGGATACATGGAATGCAGCTTAAATCATCTGAAACTGTTTTAAAGAAGACATCTGGAAACTATCTGTGAATGACCTATCAGGGAAAGACTTTCTTAAAAAAATGTCAGGGAACAGCCTTTCCACTGAAGAAATTAGGAACCCAACTGCAAGTCAACTATCACATGAACTGAAAGTCTGACTAAGATTTAGACCAAAGATAAATCAAAGACCAGATCAAAGATAAAAACAAAGACTGTCAAACACATATATTTCTGTGAAAATTGATGTGATTATGAGAACTAAAAAGAACAGGTAAGTGTGTAAAATCTGTGAGAGACAAGAACCAAAATGGCTCAAAGATAGTGAGAGAACAATGTGAAGACAGAAAGTAGAGAGGACACAGTTTTAAAACGTCAAGTAAATGGGAGCAAGGGCAAATTTAAAAAGACAAGGACGTGTTCATCATGATCTCATCCAAGGAAGAAAAGACTTCTGCAGGCAGCAACTACAAAGTTTCCCCTAGAACCATGAGCTGGACAACATGATACAACTGTCATTTAAACAATTTCTTTGAAAGTGGCAGAAAGCTGAAAAGAAGAATTTTTTTTCTGGATTCTGGTGTCAAGCTAGAACATCCCTTGATACCCACAAAGCAGAGAGGTCTTTTCCAGTCTTAATGATTCTATGATTACTTGAAGTGGCCTGCTATTATGGCATTTACATATGAAGATGCAGAATTTGCTTTTACCTGCCAGCTGAATAGGAAAATCTAGCTGTCTGCAAAATATAGAACATAAACTTTTTTAGTTTGGAAAACATCTTTGAAACCATCAAGTCCAGTTGTTAACCCAGAACTGTAAAGTCTACCACTAAACCGTGTTCCTAAGTGCCACATATTATAAATACCTTCAGGGACAGTGACTCAAACACTTCTCTGGGAAGCCTGTTCCAATGCTTACCAGCCTTTCAGTGAAGATTTTTTTTCCTAATATCCAATCTAAACATCCCCTTGCACAACTTGAGGCCATTTCATCTTGTTCTATCACTTCATACCTGGAGGAAGAGACAGACCCCACCTGGCCACAACCTCCTTTCAGCTGGTGGTAGAGAGCAATTAGTTTTCCCCTGAGCCTCCTGTTCTCCAGATTGAACACCCCCAGCTCCCTCAGCTGCTCCTCATACAATTTGTGCCTCAGACCCTTCCCCAGCTTCATTGTCCTTCTCTGAACCTGCTCCAGCACCTCCATGTCCTTCTTGAAGTGACTGGTCCAAAACCAAACACAGGATTTGAAATTACTTCAGAAATTATCATAATCCCCTATTTATTTTGTTTAAACACAATAATTTGTGGTTTTAGCAATCCCCTGAAGACCTAAAGAGTAAAGAATAGCTGTTTACTTTAGGTTGTCCTAAATAGAGGTTTTTTTTCATGTGAAAACTATTTTTAACTTTCTTTCATGAAGCTCTTTCATTGAAAAAAAATTCTTAGAAAGATATTCCATTTCTTGTTAAGTCTCCTTGCCTTAATAACCCAATTTCTTAATGGTTTACACTTAAAGACTGATTAAAAAATTTCTGACAATGCCTTGAAATCTACTAAAGGGTTTACTATATGTAATTTGGTTTAGTTTAGACAAATATTTAGAAATTACCAGATGACCTTTTTCTCTGGTTATTTAAATGTGTCAGTCAGGAAGGATGTGTAAGATAGAAATTGTTGAATTCAGATAAGTAAATATTTTCTAGTGAATGGTTTATGCAAGTAATTTTTAGCAATTTTATTAACATACCTAATCACTGTTATATTTAATAGTTGGAAGTTTTGTGCTTGAACTTTAGTCACACAAACTCCTGGAATTCAAGACATTAGGAAAGTTACTTAAAAATCTAAATTGCAATTTTACAGAACATCTTTTATTATTCACACAAATTAGGAGATAATGAACAATTTTAGAGATTATATTTAATAAAATTTTATTTTAAAATAGCAAAAATAATTGCTTAATTTATACCACTAAATGGTAATAATTCTCTCTACAATTTAATTCATACTTAATTTAATTTTATAATTTAATTTGCTTTTCAACCCCAAAAATTTAGAGATTATATTTAATAAAATTTTATTACAAAATAGCAAATGGAATTATTACCATTCAGTTATCTTTAATTTGCTCTTTAACCAGAACAACTGGATGATAAGATAGTTTATCTTAAATTCGTTCTGCAGATTCTGAAAGAGATTTATTTCTGTTTTACACTGTGAGGTTCTCTGGCATCATCTTCTGAGTTGATCTGCCTGACCCACTTTGTTATTGAATTTATTCAACTGTAATCTGGGCCAGGGAGAAAATCATTTCTTGTTCATTTATGAGGCAATCACTTATGTAAGAATGTCCTTGTCATTGTTGCAAGACCTCAGTCACTATTACAAATATATTATTAAACTGTGAGAGAAACTCACAGTGACAAGTATATTATTAATCTGAGACTGAAGCAGAGGAACAGCTATTTTTGCTTTGTGTTCAGATTTAGGAAGATAAAAACTTTCCTTATCATTTTCTCTATGCTTGTTTTCATTACACACATTTGTATATTTTCCTGCTGAAAGAAACATTCCAAACAGGGAGCTGAATTGTTCTTGACATAGTGGGAGGACACTAATTCGGGCCAGCTGACATTCTGGCAGGATACCATCAGTGGTGCAGATGTGAGCACCAGGCAAGCAAGCGCCAATAGCATCACACACAAGCAATGGTGATTTCTCTGACTGTGTGGCATAGAGAGCAATTGCTTACTTAGTTTGAATCTTTTCCTGTCCCACTAATCCAGCTGGGTGCTCACAAGGACTGAATCAATTGTTTACTCATCATAAAGATTAATTTCAGCTGTGCTGCTTTGCCGTCTGCAAAGAAAAAATAAAAAAGCAAAACAAAACACAGTCTTTAACTGAAAGTGAAGTTTCAGCTCTCTGGTTCCATGCAGATGGTGCTGTTTACCAGTTATCTCTCAGAGCAGGAAGGAGACCAAAGCCTAGATGAATTACAGCTGGTTCAAACTAATCCAGGCAAAAGCTCAAGTTAATGAGGAGTATGAAAGTAATTTGTTGAATTCTGTGATTACCGTGATCTCACAGCTAGTCAGAATATAGCCCTACTAATAGTCGACTCAGTATGCAAAAATGACATTTTTGATGCACAAATTACAGTGTTGCCAAGAACATTTTCTGCATGAAGTGATTACAGACCAACCTCACTCTAAATTCTATTTGAAAAAAAGGCTTCATCTGTCCCATTGAGAATGAGCCTCCCTTCTCAGTCTTTGTAGGACACGATGACTGACTGGGCTGATCCACTGCCTGGGTTGGAAGGGAAGGTCATGCAGGGTCTGAAGCTAACCCACGTTATGGACAGGCAGCTGCTGAGACAGGGAGGTAACTACACTCCAGGTACTCCATAATTCCTCATAACAGAGTGTTCTTCACCTCATCCTGACAGACTCATCCTCTGCTCTGTGTCACAAAGGGATCAGCAAGTGAAACTTCTTGGTACACCTGCAGAGGAATGCAAGGATGAGGTGATAAACATCACCTGCATCAGTCAGGAAGCGTCTAGATAGCTCTGTGTCATGCATCATACTTGCTTCTTCATCCCATGGCAGCTTGAAGGAAGAATATGGCAATGCTCTGAATAAATAAAGTATACCTTTGCAGTGCATAAATTAATATTAAATGAAATAGAAAAAGCAAAAAAGAAGGAGAAGGAGGTGCAAATTAAAGACCTAACTAGCAGTTGCACACGTATCTGTGCTTTGTGGATGTAAAGGAGTTATTCCTTGAACTTCCATATGCACTTGTTGGCTGCCAGCACAGGTGTACCTCAAACTGGAACCACATCTGTGAAAATAAGACCTGCCTTTCAAAAGCAGCTTTTCTAGAGATAGCAGACAAATCTCTTCATTTTCTGTTGTATAATTCAGCTGAGTGTGTATAAAATGGATTGTTATTCTTGGCAGAGTAAATTATTAATACTTTCTTAGCCATTAAACTATAAAAATTGATTTTGCATGAAAAAAGACATGTGGATTTTCATTTACTTACTTCGCTTCAGGTACTCTGTTGTTATTTATTGGGATCCACTCATAACAGTCCACTTGTTTGAATATCCTTTCCTGCTATAGACAGAGTTCATAGAGTCCTTAACATCGCATATCATTTTTTATTTGACAAATGAAGTGAAGATTCATTGTAATTCCTAGACTAAAATGCCATCACTGGAAGAAGGCAAAAGTCTGATTCACACTGAAGGAACATATGAGAAATCTCACAGTGATGCAAGGGAGCTTGGGCAAGAAACAGGAGTAGTTACCTTATTGACTTCCAGGCAATTGCAAGAGTTAAGAACACACAAAGATTAAAAAAAACTTCTAGAACCCATTTCATGGAGACTAGGTCAGACAAACATCTGTCAGGAATCATTGATCCTGCCTTCAGGCAAAGCAGTGCACAAGATGACCTCCATCTCTATTTCCAGCCCCATTTTCCTGTGATACTGTGATGAGACCTAAATTCCCTTGGGAGCAACAGGTGGTAGAGCCACAGCCTTTCTGTGGAGTTATCCATCAAGGTTGGGAAGGTTATTTTCATAAATGCCTGTGTAAACAATTTTTATTAAGCAGTGCTGTGATTTTTTTTTTTTTCACTATGTCATGTTGCAAGCCTACACTGAAAACCTTCAGGCAAGTTAAGTCCTCAAGGACATTATTAGAAATCTTACTGGATCAATGCATAATTTTATGGAGCTTTTTTCTGCCTGCAGATGAGATCAAATTTTTTAACCCCAGTCATACTGAGTCTGAAGTACTACAACTTTATGAGTCTGAAAGTGACAGGAAGCAAGAACCCTATTTGTAGGGAGACCTGCCCCTTCTTGACTGCAGTGTATCTGTATTACACTGTAGGATTACCTGATTTTAATTCCCTCTTTCAATAAAAAACAAAAGATCCAGAGGTATACAGCTATTCAAAAAAACCCACAACAACACACACACACAAATCATAACGTAAAAGGCGATATCTTCCTGAAAAAATGGAATTTTGCATCCTTGAGATGTGTTTCTTCATAAAGAATTAAAATGTTTGGATTTCTTGATAGGCAGGGTGATTATTTGATAAGATTACACAGATAAAGTGACGCTTATCAGTTTTGACACATAATTAAATACAACAAAAGTAATATTTTAAATAGATAAGCAAGCCCACAATGGGTAATTATGTGTATGGAGCTTTCTGTGTTACAGTGCATAGTGTTTAATTAGACCTTAAGGGACAGTGCAGATTTACTAATCATATGTGCAAGTCACAGCCAACGTTTCATACCAAAGTTCCAGACTCCTGTCTACATCTGCACGTCATTTGCTTATTAGTTTAAATGCACAAATTCAACTCTTTAACATTCAGTTTTGATTGGTTTTGCTGTATTAATAGAATAATAACATCATTCATAATCAATGTTCTCCAAATGTAAATTATTTTAATTGTTCACACATAATAGTGTTCTCTATTAAAAACACATACTGATGCCTCGCTGAGAAAATTAATTTGCTGTGTTTGTTACTATAATGAAATAAAAGTTGTTCCAATTTAATGAATTCAGCAGTAGATTTCATAACTTCATTATGAACACAAACTCAATTTTCTGGGGGTAACTTACCATTAGTTCAAATGAAAAGATTCATTCTCTGGAAAATTCAGGAGTCACTGGTTCTATTTCTTGGGGTCATTCCAATTAATAAAATGAGAATTTTTTAACAATGCCATAGAATGAATATTCCAACATGCAATTGAAATAATTCTTCCTGCATCTTGAATTTCAGAGTTTCCCCAGCTGAATTGTTATTTTAAAAAAAGTTTCCCAAGGGAGGAGACAGAAAAAAATAGTGACAGCTTCATTTAACTATTTTCATACTAAATTATTTGAATTCCTCTTGTAGCTTCTCTCATGAACTTGAAATCTATGTCTCTGTTTTTGTTCAGCAGGTCAAAAAAATTGCAAAGCTTATCACCATCCAGCTTGAGGAAAATGAATTACCACATTGTAAAACCAAATACTTTTAATGCACAGATGTGGAACATCAAGTCTGAGGATTACTTGATGAATACCACACTTGGTTACTTCACCACTGCTGGGTGTAAAACTGTGGATATTCATACTGAGCTCTCACTCAGTAGCATGAAAAAGATTATGGTAAGCCAAAATTGACAATAAATTTAATCTGATAACTGAAATCTGACTTCTAGCTTTGGGGCCTTCTTTTGCTGTGTCTTAAAACTAAGTTACTAATCTTTGGAGCTTAGAGAACAAAACCTTAGGGCTATTAGGAAAGTATTGAGAAGGCATGGGCAAATAAGAAATCTTTTCTTGGACCCTGATATCTCAAATATTCATCTACTATTATGCCTGTTCCACTTCCAGATAGTCTTTCTTGTTTTGTTTTTGTTGTTGTTGCTGCTGTTGTTGTTGTTGTTTTGGGTTTGTTTTTTTTTAATGAAGAGAATAATTTCTACACTTTTAAAATCTGTCCTGGAAAATGAGTGCCACCTGAATAGAGAAAGCATATCTTAATTAAGAAATATACGAAATAAGAAATATGTCTAATATGTGGAGTTTATGGTCTTAGCACTTCTGCTCACAGTCACCATTCCGTGCCTTTCTGGGACATAAAATTTAGTTCAGTATGAGATTCTATGCAGAGATATGAAACAGATTTGTAGCAGATCAGGATTAATCATGTAATGCTGTCTTCAGGCCTTCACACAAAACTATGATTTTCACCACCACAATTAATTTGTATCTAACTATAAACATATGGGTCTTACTGAAATCCAGGAATACAAAATTCCACCTCACTAGAATTTCACTGCCAAACTCCGAGTTAAAGTCAGTTTACTCTGATGACTTATTCCTGTGATTCAAGAGATGTTTAAACTCTGCTGGATTTAGTGAAGAATATTCAATACCAAACTTAGAGGATTGAGCTATGTAAATGTGAAACAAGTTGTTGGGTGCATTCAAGGGAGAAAAAATAGACCATTGTTTTCATCTCTGAATGTCATGTTGGATAGATGGTTCACAAGACACCTCCATCTAATTCATCTTTCTGAAATCTGTATTCAGATTTTTAAATTCATTGACTTAGGATAATTTTAAAAGATATCCTTACATTTTAACATTAAGGCAGAATGAATGGAAGTTTCAGACTTTCTTTATAATAATGCTTAAGAAAAATGATGCACTCCAATTCTTGGGTACTGTTATAGAATTTGCATAAATCTCTATTTATGCAAAAATAATATTGCTTCAGTGGACTACCATAAATGTATGTGGTATTTTCAGATTATTGCCTAGAGAAGTCATCTTCAAGTATCTGCCAGTTTTTCATAGAACTCCAGTTTTCCATAGAATCTGTTATTAGCACCAATGCAATGTATTAATTAGCTACACATGAATTTTATCACACAGTGATCCAAATTAATAGCTACATAATTAAATGAAAATTGAACCTCTCCTGAGCAGAGTCCAAAGGCATAATATTTAAAGTTACATTTGAATCAAAGAATGGTCTGGGTTGGAAGGGACCTGGAAAATTATCTGGTTCTAGCTCCCTGACCATGGACAAAGATACAGAGACCAGGTTGCTCACTGACTCGTCTAGCTGGGCCTTGAACACTTCCAGGGATGGGACATCCACTTCTCTGGGCAACCTGTTTCACTGCCATCACACTAAAGGATTTCTTCCTTATATCTAACCTAAGCCTACCCTCTTTCAGTTTAAATCCCCTATCCCTTGTCCTGTCACTACATGCCCATGATAAAACTCTATCTTTGGCCTTCTAGTGAGCCTCCTTTAGCTACTGAAAGGTGTTATAAAGTGTCCCCAGAAGATTCTCTTCTCCAGGATGAACAACCCCAAAAAATCTTGTTAAAGGGGTGTTTCACCCCTGTGACCATCCTTATGGCCTTCTCTGGACTCGTTCCAGCACATCCTTCTCATGTTGGGAACCCCGGAGCTGAACATAGAACTGCAGGTGTTATCTCAAAAAGCCAGAGTAGAGTTGGGGAGTCAACCCTCTTGACCTGCTGGTTGCATCTCTTGATGAAACCCAAGACATGTTTGGCTTTCTGGGCTGCAAGCACACGCTGTTGGGTCATGTTGAGTTTCTCGTCAACCAACATTCCCAAGTCTTTCACCCCAGGGCTGCTCTCAAACCATTCCTCACCGAGCCTGTGTTTAGGAGGCTGTGTTTGGGATTGCCCCAGTCCAGGATCAGGACCTTGCACTTGGCCTTGCTGAACTTCATGAGGTTTGCATGCGCTCACCTTTCAAGCCTGTGCAGTCCCCTCTGGATGGCATCCCTTCCCTCCAGAGTGTCACCCACACCACACGGCCTGGGGTCATCAGCAAACCTGCTGAGTGTGCACTCGATCCCGCTGTCTGAGACAAAGTTGTTAAACAACTCCGGTACCAGTACTAATGTCAATTCCCATTGACAACTATTTCAAACTTTTATGCATAAGTGCATAAAATAAATCGTCACATTTTGTGTGTTCCCATGTTCAGTTTAATTTTCTCTTATCTCTTTGTCCAAGGCATAAAGAGAATGTACTTCCACTTATTGTTATATTACCACCCTTTTCACCCTTCTCCAAATCTATCCATGAATGGCCCTTTCTCTTTTCCATCATTGCAATTCCTTAAACATCTGCTTGCTTCTTTCCTTATCCTATAAGAGGAATCCAGAATATGAAAAAATATTGAAAAGGATGGAGTTTATTCATGTTAGTTGGAGAATTGTCAGAAGAAGAAAGACCTGCATAACCAGGCAGCTTGCGTTACAAATTGTATATAAGACTAGAAGATGATTTCTCTCAGGATTTTTATGTTTTCATTCCCCCAAAACACCCAGAGTTCTAGTTCTTAAAAACAGCAAATAGAGTCTTGGTAATGGCGAGAAAAAGAAAGTTGCTTCTAAAGGTTTCCTATTTGTGTTGCTTTTATACAATCAGCAGATAGGGGTGAGAGTAAATAAGATCACAAATGGTGATATAAACAAAGAATAAAGTCCTAATTCCATAATAAGAACTTTAAATAAACCACTGGAGCTTCAGATGAGAGTAGAAATATATTTTCTTCCCTCTTACAGTAGGATTAGAAAGTCATTTTTTGCATAAGCAAAAGCCATTCTAACATGAGCCATCCTTTGTAATGCTGCATGTTCTGAGATTGATTTACAAACACAGGTAGAAGGAAATTTGGATTTTACGCTTTGTGCTTCTTTGCCTTTTGTCTTTTGGGGAGTGGGAACCATGCTCCAGGCTCCAGCGGATTTTCAGCTAAACTCTACAAAACTTTGTAGTACATTTTAAAAGTAAGTTTTGAGTAGGATCTATAATAAGGCATTTCAGGTCAATTCATTAACCAGTTCTCTTAGGAATGCTTTAATTACAGTGCTCTGAAACCAGAGGGGAAAATGGTAAATACCGTGGAGCCAACAGACCAATATTGCTAATTAATATGGATTGCAGGAGAAAGTGTTGACTAAAAAGCCTCGGATGAAATCTCAGAGGGATAATGAATTATGATCAAGGGGGATTTATTAAAAATAAACCTTCTAAAAATACTAAAATTTTGTGCACTAACATCTTTAACTCACTTACAAACTTTCTGCAAACATTCATTAATTGTCCAAACATTTTACTAGCATTAGTAACTAGTATGACAGCAACGAAATAGTCTGACACTTTCAAATTGAGAAACTTGCCCAGAAGACAACAATATATACATGGCAGACTGGGGAACAGATATTTCCTGCTTTGTTTTTTTTTTCTTAGTCTTAATATGTCAGACCACTTTCCTTTAGGCTGTGATCCTAACAAAATCAGCAACAGCCACTCAGCTGACCTCAAGGGGCTTTGAATTGCCCGTGGAGACACATATCAGACTTTTTAGCAGGGCTACTGCCAGTAAAAATAAAACACTGTTGTGGTAGAAGTGTCATGGTGTTGTGGGTAAGGACCAATTGTTCCTTCTCCTACTTTAGGGTAGTATTTGGACAGCAAAAGACAATCTCAGGAGGAAAGTCCAGTTTGGTACTGGATCAGTGCCTCGGAGTGGTATGATGACTTGCCATAGACTTTTTCATTATTTTTGTATGAAATGAATAAGAAAGTTCCTATTACTAAATGACAACTTTTGCAAAACTATTGATGACAACACCAACTATCCAGCTAAGTTCTAGCTATTTTATGCCTCTTCATACTACCTCGAAATTTTTGAACTGTCATATTATGTTATTCATTTTGTCAGTCTTTCATGCATTTTGTCCATCTATATGCCACGTAGGATTTGGCTTGCTCCTCTCTTTCTGCATAGTTTGAAACAGGCAATGATTTGCTTCCAGATGTGGTAGCACATTGGTTTTAGTGAGACTTCCAAACATGAGACACAATAAGACAAGATTTTCACATATAAGAGACCAATTAACTTTTTCAAATTTTGATACATAAAAAGCAGGAGATATTTAATGATCTTCTGGTATGGATATTATCTTACTTTTTGTAACAAAAGACGTGTTA
Organism: Hirundo rustica; assembly: GCF_015227805.2. Classification (NCBI taxonomy): domain Eukaryota; kingdom Metazoa; phylum Chordata; class Aves; order Passeriformes; family Hirundinidae; genus Hirundo; species Hirundo rustica. Next base: position 143,850,362 of record NC_053450.1, on the reverse strand, counting down.
TTATTATGGCACAATTTTTGTATTTTGACAGAATTCCTTTTATGTTGAGGGGTTATGTTAGAAAGCTCACTTAATAATTCTTTCCCAATTTTATCTCATGTGATCAGTTCTACACACTTTAAAACAAGATCAAAATAGAATTGGGAAACCCAGGACCACTCAGATGAAAGTCTTTCACATACATATGAATCTAGTGTACAAAACAGTGTATAGACATTTAACTCATTCTGTTTTGGGGTTTTTATCATTTTTTAATAAACTATCTGTTTAGCCCAAGCTATGACTAGAAAATCTTATCAACAGTACTGGTACAGTCCTGATACACAAAATCTTGCAACCACTCTTGCAAAATGGAGCTCTGAGTTGTCACCAGAGGGCACAAAATGCCTTTGAATCATAGAAGTGGAAGATGTACACCAACATTCTCATACTTGGCCCCTGAAGCTATGTTTAAATAGAAATTTGTGTTCAGAGGGGAAGAGTACAACTTAATGTCAGGTCATAGCTCTCATTTGAAACCAGACAGCCATTTTTGCCTTTGTGAATAATTTCAAGCATACATATATAGAAAATTTTGTTCTGTTTCTTTGTTTGGGAACTAACCCTCAAGTTAAAGAGGCATACCTGTAGCTTTAAGGTATTCTTGGAAAAGTTCACTAAATGAATTCAGCCTGTGAAGCCTCTGAAGTCCCCACTCATTTCTAAGGTTGTCTCTCTACTTCTAGGGCACAGACCAAAGAGGAATTACTCCTGTTGTTAGTTCCCTTCCTCTGAGGTGCAAAGATCCTTTGTGACATGCTACTTCCAGTGCAAGATCATAAGTGACCCTGGCTATAGTCTCCAGCAGTGCTGATATTTCATGTTTCTTTTTAGCTACCAGGAAGCTCAGACCAGCAGCATGATGGTCTCTGGCAAGATGCACAGCTTTTCTCATGACTCTTTGCTGTGGGATCCCTTTGTCCAGCAATCCTACCCAATCTCAAGTAACACACTGGGGCCGTAAGTGATAAAATACATTCCCTGACAAGGTCTATGATCAAGACACACGATAAAACATTTGAACTTTAGAATATTGCTTATCACCCTCCTTCTGCTACTGTAGCTACAACTACCTAATCAGACAGAAATCCAGTATGGATAATGCACAGATTTCCCCTTGTCCATCTAAAAATGAGTAAATAAAATACAGAAGTAAAACAGTGCGGTCAGAGGGTAAAGATTTTTAAGGATTTTAACTATTGTTCTGTCAGTGAGATCTGGGGGGGAAAATGTAGTGGTAAGTAAATAAGTGTAGTAAATAAATGCCCTATTGAGGTCAGAGGAAAGCCTGTCCAGGGAAATATCCAGTTAGAAAAATATACTGAGCCCTTACTTAGTGAATAAACACTAGTAGTGAAAACAACATGGGCAGAATTACATTTGTAAAATATGAGTATATAATATATTACTCTAGTGCTAGTGATTGTTTCACTGTCTGTTTTTGAAATTAACGACATTAATAATTATTTCAAAAAGTTTCTCTTCAGTGTAGCTGAGGCCTTTGCTTGCAGTGCTGAAGATTCAAGGTTCAATCAGCCTATGGCTCTTGCAGAGACACTGTATTCCAACATGCATTTGCCAGTACTATCAGGGCAAAGAAAGGAGATCCTGATGAAATCCTTTTTTCAATTTCAGTATCAAATACTGCAATGTACTACAAGGCAATTCCCCAAGGTGACTAGAAAAGTCTTCCAAATTAAACATGCTGTTAAACTAGATTAAAATGACAAAAACCAGATAAGTCAGATTAAAGTCTGATCCTACTCCAACCTTAATTCATACTGCTGTAAAATTATATCATTACAACATGCAGAACAGTGAATTAAAGATCAAGTGCCAGCTTTAAATTTAATTTCCTCACATTTGCCAGTTTCAGATTATCTAGTGCTAACAGCATGACTGACACTTCACAGGCATGCCTGAAAATAAATTCCTCTAATCCAAGACCTCTGCTGCCAACATCTCAGTTGTCTCATGGGGTCTGCTGAGTGAGTAGATTGGGAACCTGGTAGAATAGAGGGAATGTTGGAATATAACATTAAAATTGAGGACTGTTAAGGCAAGAACAGATTAAAGATGGGGAATTAGACAAACCCAGATTAGATGTGATGTCAGGAAAATGTCCCTTTGCTTCTACTTTAAATACCACCTCAGGAAGGGCTGCCTAAGAGAAAGGCTGCCTGATTGGACCAAAAATGTGGAGCTGTATTTCTCAAAACCACCGTAAGGTATTTCAGTACCCAGGGGAAGATGTCCTGCTGTGACTTTCTCTTGCTGCAAGTGCAGTCACGTTCACACACAGAAAACGGGGAGGAAGTTCAGCTGCCGCCAAGTGCCTGCACTTGAAGCACTGACTGTGCAGATCATTGCAGCCTTGTGCAAGATCAGTTGCTGTCTTCCTACAGTAGGAAGAGTGTCCTTATTTATCTTTTTCCTGAGCAGAGAACAAGAAAAGCCAGAAGTATTTAAGTAAAATTGTAATTGGACCCTACAGTAGCTCCAAAAACAATGGGAACTAGAAGAGAAACATAATGATTCTTTTTGGCTACCCTGTTGTATCATTTGTTCTTCCTTAGCCCTATAAACTGGTACATGACGACTTTTAGAAATATAGGAAAGTTAGAAACAGAAACCAGATGCTCAGAACTCATAACACCTTTCCCTTATTTCCTCTGAGTTCAAAAAACAAAACCATCAGCATTTGTGAATGTAACCTTTTAATATAAAAATGAAATCATGTGTTCTAGTAGCTGATTGTGACAGTAACACTTCATTTCCCCTTTTCTGCTCTCAAGTGGCAAATTGACATGACACAATGCAGAAACTCTTTCAAACACACAGCCTGAAAAGCTTAAAGTGTATCTGTAACACATTAGTTTCTGAAAACTTAGATGTCCATATAGTGTGTCTGTATCTGTAAATTTCTGCAAGAAAACTAATCCAAGCAGATTTGAGCTAACATCTGTCTACAATATCAGCTACTTAAGTCAATGTACTGGTCAGGACTGTTTCTAGGGGATAAATTGAAAGAGATGTGAAATCAAAATGAATAACAGTTACAGTAATTCATGTAGAAAATTGCTTTCTGTTCTTTAAAAGGTTAGTAAAATATTTGCTTCTATTGCTTCTTTCTTTCCCACGTCTTCATTTTGGGATAAGTTATGACAAAAAGGATGAAAAATTTTAGTTCATAGACCTAAAAATGTTAAACAATGTCTTTGTGAATAGATTACATAAATACTGTTTAGACTAAAAATTTAACAAATTACTACCCAGGTTGATGTTACAAAAAATGGAGAACTTTTATTTTTGCTGGATTATCTCAAAAGTGTAAGATTTTTAAAGATAGCATCAGGTGTCCTACCAGCAACTCACAAGAAACATTGTTTCATACACCAAAAATAATTGTTTTTAAAAAGTTGCTTAATATAGATAAGTGACACTGATTTGACTGCTGTACCTTACAGATCAACCTGTCACATTTGTCCATGTGCTAATAAGTTCCATTTCCACATAACTTATTCTTCAAGTGGCTCAAACACAAATAAAATGTGCCAATGGCCCAACGATATAAAAAAAAAATAATCATTTACAGTTGGTAACATGTGCTACCATGAACTGTAATGGCCTCTGCTGTGATAAGCATCACTAGGCTCAGATATTCCCTGCTTATGGAAATAGCCTTTATTTCAATAGCATGAATTTTATTTGTATTACAAAACAAACACAGAGGCAGATACAACACTGTTCTGACTAGAGCTTCTCTTGTTAGAGTGGCCCACTCTAATTTATAGGTGCTACAGCACCCAGTGACTGCTGGTCACTGCTTAACTGGTGAAGCTAAGCCCAAAACATCTCTCTTCCTGCCTCCACCTGAAACTTCTCTTTTTTCTAAGAGACTTCACATGAGAAACAGAGCATCATTATTGTCTCTTTAAATAACTATGTTACTGGTGGATGAAAAATAGATTTTAGCTGGCTTACTGCTTCTCAAAATTATTTAATTCCTGTAAATTATTTTAATCTTTTCTTAAAAAATTGAAGGCATGAGTTTTTTGGGATGAGAAAATAATATTCAAGTAGAAGAAATAGATCTTTTAATGGATTTCTGCTTGGAAATTTTCAAAACTTTCAAGTCCCTTACTCTCTAAACAAAGTATTAAATATTTGCAATCAAATTTCACTTCACATTCTTCCATTATCCCTCCTATGCTATTTCATGGGTTTTTTTCCAAGTGTTTTCTACTAGTTGAGGTCTACTTCTGATACATACAGAAGTGAGTTAAACATTAATCTGACACAAGAAGAGAGATGTTATTCTCATGTTCCTACTGGAAAGAGTTTCACTGAACAGATTTCAGTACTTATATTTGAAGGGGAGTATGTGACTCTTTCCTTCGCCAAGAGAGGAAAAGGTATCTTCATGGAGAATAAACTGCTCCAAATTTTCCAGTTACCTCTGAAAAGCACAGGGGAGAATTTTCCCCAGGCTGCATGCTCCTGAATGATCAGATGAAGGAGAAGGATAATCAGGCTTGGGAGCAAAGCAGATTCTTGTTACCACTGGGAATTTCAACAGCATTTTTCATAGATCTGAGTTTATTTCTGGTTCATTCCAGTAACTTCCACTGCCACTCAAGCTCCTGTGACTTCAGGAGAAACATTTATGAATGACCATTTATTAAATAGGAGACATTTGGAGATTGATTGTAAATGAAAATGAATGGAGAGGAAAAACTGAGAGAAAGGTTGGATCAAATGAAGGTAAATATAGTTTAGTGAGGATTACCTCACTTTGCAACTCTATTAGAATTTTATAAGTAATTAAACAGATCAAGTTTCAGATCTATTAAAGATGAAATAATATCACCAATTATATTAAGCTTCCTTATAAAATAACCACTCTGGATTCTGGCTTCACTATGTGTTTCTTGGAGTTTTCTGGTGTAGATGTGAAATGCTGCTGATACACTGTGGTATGGTTTGACTGCATTTTGGAATGTTACAGTGTTATTATGCAAGACTCAAAATAAATCAGAAATAGAACATCTGAGTAAGAAAGACAGATCCAAGAATAATGTTATATGTATATCTAGAGGAATTTTAAATTCAGTTTGTAATAAAAATCAAATTATTGATATTTTCTTTTTTTTTCTTTTTTTCTTTTCTTAAGAAAATAAAAGAATTTTCAGAAAATGCAAGCAGACATCATGTTTGATCTTCAGGCCCCTGAAGAAACAATCTCTTTCAGTGTGTAAGAAAGTAGTTATAAAACATGGACTATTGACATAGCAGACCACATTGTCTCTTGCAGAACCATTATGGCCTTCCTTGTCAGTAGAGTTTGCTTATTTAAAAAATAATATTCTGTGTGTGAGGGATATGATCCAGTGGGTGAGCAAAACAAAGACAGATGGATTAACCTTTCATTCCAAGGAAGACTTTACAGTTAAAATGTCATGTACCCTGCACACTTAACAAGAATTTGCCAAGTTTCATGAAATATAGAATTGTCTAGATGATATATAATGGATCGTAATGTCAACAGATATAAATTTATCTCTCTATCAAATTCAGTACCATGTTGACTCTTATCAACAGGATCTTGGAGGGATTACATAAATGTACAAAGGACTCTTTCAATAAAATCAAACCCCTATACAAATATTGATGTTTCACTTTGAATTTGCTAATACTAAAATGCTAAAAATACATGGTTGAATTCATAAATAAATAACATTTCATTTATCTATGAGACTGACCCTATCTTTTTTGTTGTAATTAAACCAAGGAGAGACTCCCCATTATACTGGCCAAAAATAAAGTGATTGTTTTCCTGTAGACCTAAAGAGAAGATATGGCAAGCTGTTCTTTTACAATGGGAGATCCTAAAAAATCAAAGATCAAAGAGATCCTCCAAAATTCAAAGCACTGAAGAAAATTAGTGGGAGGGGTTACTCTCTGCAGACATTGCAGACAAATAGTTTTAGTTAGTTTATTCTTACTGATAAATCTTATAGGTATTAGAGGGGAAAGTTTGTTTTAAACAGCACTTTGGGTAATTTCTAAATATATATCTCTTAAAAGCCAAAAGCTGCTTAGAAACAAAAGGCTGCTTCAGGAGTTCTATTGGCAGATTGCTACTCTCTGAAAAATTATGCAAGATTTTTCAGTAATGTCAGAATGTTCAAGGCAAGTGCACTCGTCTAGCTGATATTTTGTATCAGAGTTCAGAGCTCTGAAACACTAACTAGACTGTCTATTCTATTAAGATATGAAACCTTACAGCAGGATTTATATCAGTGGTACTTTTATGGTTATTCAACATAAATAGGTTTCTCTGTGAGTTAAGTATTTTTAAGTTAAGAAATATCATTGAAGAAAATAGCATATGTGGAAATTATTACAACATTTTTAAACCTACAATGGAGTGTTGGTTCTATCTCAGGCAACACTTAAAAATAGAAACTAACTATGCTATAAATAAATACAAAGCCTGTTGTCATTACAGGAAAGAAAATCAGCTGTTTTCAAATCCTCAAGCCCATTTTGCAGGTGGAACACTAGTATTGTCCACATGATATTTCCCAGACTTCCACAAAACAAGGTATGAAAACTACATGAAAATCAAATCATGTATCTGTATTTAACAGACAGAAGAATACGCAGTACAAAAGACATAGGAAAAAGCCAGTTTATCTTCTAATCCATCTCAATGAAAATTCATCTCTGCTTTTGCATGGAAAGTATAAATACTACGTTTTACTTTCTCTCACCTGTGCTATCATTTATGCTTCATCATCTTCATATATATGCACACATATTCATGCCATTGAATCACATAATTTTTACCTGAGGAAAAAAAGATACTACATACTATAAGAGAAAAAAGAAAAAAAAAAAAAAAATCAGGAAAAATTATGCCTCATGCCATTATCCAGCAAGTATGGGAAGTTATTAATAGTGTACTTAATGAAAAATGAAACATCAGGTTAATAGAGTAATTAATAGATCTATGTCACATCTTATTTTTGCAAAATCTGCTAAGAAGTATATGCTTAACCATTTGTCCATGAAGATGGGTTAGGGATTTTAATTTAGGATAAATGCTCAAATTTAATGGCTACAATTCTTGAGTAAGAAAAAAATAAGACAAAAACAAGTTTGTAGTTGCAGCTGGTGGAAAGCAGCAGCACTTTTTCATGAGTTTTTTCAGTAAATGGAACTGGAGGGGAGGGCATGGTGGTTGTACAGTTGATAGGAGTGGCAGTAGGTGCAGCATAAATAAAATGGCTGATACAAGTAACAACATGCTAATACGCAAGCATTCAAAGGTGAGGACTGACATCACTTTAAATGAGGCTTTTTACATAGTTGTGCAGTTTCATGTTTATTCTATCTGACCATTTGAAGCCAAAATTACATGAGACAACATTTGTCTTTATGGCCGAACTACCATGAAAAAGCTAAACTGTGTTTTACCACCTTAAACACGACAGCAGAACCTCTTCCTCCAGTGCCAGTTTGATTTGATTGTCTAAATATGTTTGCAGTATATGAAATTCTCTTGTCATTCAAGTGATAACATTTGTTTTGCTTTGCTTTTGCTACCTAATATATGTGCAGCTATGGAAAAACACTAGCTCTTTTCCTTTCTTTTACAAAATCCAGAATATCTACCTACTCTGTCCATGTTAATAAGATATCAGAATGATCTTTAGAAGAAATATACAAATAATGAAACGTAAAGCACTGTTACAGTCTAGATCCCTTGCATATAATCCTATTGATGTTGTGTGTCCTTTCCATGCACTGACATAGTAAACAGAGAGAAGAGGCAGAAATTAAACATCCTGCTGGGTTTTCCAGTATTAGTTAAAGATACATTCCAGCCCATCTAAGCAAAGTGTAGTTAACTTTGAAGGGGGACCTTAAGAAGGAACATAAAAATACCACTGAAGCCATCCAGTCTCTCAAAATACCATTGCTGTAATTGCCAGAATTATAGCTTGTGGTTACCTGCCACATTCTTTGGTGCTCAACTCACGGTTATTGTGCTACCACAGTTTAAAATATTGGCTCCGAGTGTTTTGCAATCCACATAATGCTATATCTACTGCACACATTGCAGTATCAAACAACACACAGGCCTTGAGACAAAGTGCATTGAAACATACCCACATAACAAATTACGTTTTAGATGAGTAGAAAACTGCATATTTGACGTTGCTCCAAAGGATAGCTTTTAGTTCCCAACCAGAGTGCAGTTATCATAAAAATAAACAATACTTCACATCTTTCAACTTCTGGGATCCTCAAAAAGACAAGACAATGGTCCCTTTCTCAAGACTTTTTCCCCAGATCTTTTTGCCACAGATTATGAAAGGCAACTTAATAAAATTCATGATACAGGTCATATTCATATATAGGCTAAATTTGTCATACTTTTAACCACATTAAATCACTTGGTAATAGTAGGATTATTAAATGTATTAAATGCTTCCTGATAAGAAATGAAGTTTTGATCAATTTTGTAAATTTCCTTTTTTCCTTACAAATAATCAAAGTGGGAGGAGACAAAAATCATCCTCCTGTAAGACTTAAAATTAAACTGTACTAATAGAATTAAATCAGACCATTCAGAAAACAGAAAATAATTTTCCTCTACCTGTTTCAGTGCATATCTTGAAGAGGCCTACCCAAAGGAAGAGATTATTTTCCTTTACCAAACACCTTCCAGAGAAGAAAACATTGATGTTTTAAAGCCCTAGTTTGATGGACTTGTCTGGAACACAGACTAGTTAAATTAAGATCCTTCTTATGCTAATGTCTTTCAGCATGACGATCAACATTGTCCGAGTCTCAGTGTTTCCCAAGGTGCTTTATGACTGAGGTAGAGAGGGGCAAAGGCTGTCACGTTTTTCCAAGCCCCAAATTATTGTGTATTGAGAAGAGTTATTAAATTTAACCGTATCATGCAAACTTTATGAATAACTGACCAGCAGACTCAGACTGGAAACATGTCAGACTTAAGCAGGAGACTGTTGCAGGCAGATGTAAAACTGTTTGCTGATGGTCTCTTAATGTCTGTACAGCTTTGTTGCTGTTAGCTGGTAAACCAATCTGGTGAATCCCTGTGTCCCCAGATACCACAAGCATTACCTTCTCACCTAATCTCTGATTCTAGTCAGGTTCATAACTGGCATGAAGAATGTCCATCAGAGCATGGAAGAGTCTGAGATAATCGTGAAAATAATATATCCATTTCCATTTGCAGTCCTGTAGATCTTGTCTGGTATCAGTCGAACTAATTATATAGAAATACAGTGAACGCTGTACATCTGCCATGATGTGCACAGCTGTCTTGGGTTTCTTTTTTGTTTAGCAGTGTGTTGATGACGTGGAAACAGAAGCAAAACATTACTTCCCCAGTGGTTCACATAATGTTTGAATCCCACTCACTCTTTCTGTAATACCAGTCTCCTTTTTATTGACTATTGGATAATAAATTTAACTGAAGATCCAAAATGTTTTGCGTCATTAAATGTTTTTATGATGATTTAGCCAAATCATAGATTGGGTTGTGCTTTTCTGGAGATAGGAGTAGCTTAATGAATAGAAGAGTTTATTTTCATGTTGCATGTAGAGTAGGAAATTAAAGTCGTGCACAGTTGCTCTGCAACACTTATTGTGGCCACTAGTGACTTTTCTTGACAACATCGTGGTTATTCTGTCACTTTACACTGCAATATTTCCATCCCAATACTTCCATTCGTGCTGACAAGGTCTTACCAGGTTGGTGAGAGGATACCTGAGCTGCTGTATAACTGTTCAGGCTGAATGTCATTTTAGACAAGGCAGCACAAAAATCCCAGGTAATGGTTGTGAAAGATCCTGTACTGTGTAATAAATGGACAAAAGTAAATCAATTATGACAGATGGTGTGTTTTTAAGAGGCAGGCTTCCTTTGGAGAATATTGAAGAAGGCTGGAAGTTTCTGTACTGCGAAGAGAGGGGGTTTCACAGCAAAGATGGTAAAGTGTAAGCGTATTTATACTTACAGAACATCCATTTTGTTATTTAACTAGAGAAAAGAAAAGGAACTAAAAGCTAGAGAAAGGGAGAAAAAAACTACTAATCCAAGAAAGACACATTTAAGACCATAGTGAAGGATGAAATTAAGCTATTTTGTGTGAGTATTGATAAAAAGGCAGCATATTCCTCAAACGAGAGTGCCAAAGTACTGGATGTAACAGAACTGAAATAAACACTATAAACTTATGTAAATCAGGTCTAAAGTCAAATTTGAAAGACTTCCAAATATGTTAAGATAGAAAGACAGTCAAAACAACATAAGCTCTGCTGTTTTACAAGGTAATGACCCCATGAAATAACCATGCAACCATGAATGATGGATGTTAATGTTTGAAATCCCAGCTTCAGCTGACCTATTTTTTTAATCCTGTTTGATTTTTTTCTTCTTTTTTTCACACAAAGTATTGTAACAAAGTAGAACCTTGAAACTCAGAAATTAATCTTATGTTCCACCATGCAATTTGTATTGTTTATTTAGGCTTCAGCCATAATGACAGATATGTGTACTTTTAGATTTATATCAAATCTAGCCACTCTTGCATTTTTCCAGGGGATTTGTGTTTAAAGATAAAGGTTTGCTAAAATGAAATCATAAGGAGAAATGTCAGCAAGAGGAATAGCAGAAAAATCTTTCAGATACTAATGAGATTCATTCATTCATTGTCCAAGTCTAGATGCGTAAAATATTAAAATGCATTTGTTTCTTTATACAATGCTAAAATTAGACAAGAGTTTCAATTTTCTTTTGAGACAATGATATGTCACTGTACCCTCTTAATAGAAACACAAATATAAGAACTGGTAATAACTGAGTTTTAATTAAAGTCATTTGCATTAAGATTTTACTTCTTAAAATAAAACATTTTTTGAAAGAGATTCCCCCTGCACACTCTTCTCAACAGAAGTGTAATTTAAGAAGTTTGCACATTTAGGATTCCACAGAATCAGAGAATCAAAGAATATGCTGAGTTGAAGGAACCGTTGGGATCACTGGGTCCAACTCCCGGCCCTGTGCAGGACAACCCAAGATTCATGTGCCTGAAGCTGTCCATCTATACTGGAGAGAGGGCGGGAACATCTAATCAAATCACTGCCTCTGCTGAAGCTTCACCCACTGCTGGAGCTATCTTGTCATTCCTCATCATATAAGTGACCCTCTCTCTGCAGTACAGAAAATTCCAGCCCCTTCCATTATTCAGCAGAGGAGGCCAGCCTCCTGAAAACACAACCACCCCTTTATTGAGAGTCCAGCCTTGCCCATTTATTATAGAGCTTTCTTCACAAGGAAAATCTTCCCTGCTCCAGATACAAGCTCACCTTATTGAATGCATTCAGCACATTTAGGGACACCATGAAATGCTTACAGGATATGTTGCTGAAAGAATTATGATTTTTCTTCTAAATAAAGCAATGTATCACTGAATGTGTAACAACATAGGTTTTCTAGTAAGGTTAAGAAGGTCCTACTAATTTGCTGTAAAAATATATTTTAAAATAATATCTTAAGCTAAGTATACACATAGTCAAATATATTTAGAATATATGTTATAGCTCCAAATAATGGATATCTTTCTGACAATTGAAAATATTCATTCCATCAAGAAAAAAACTCTTAGCCAAGATACTGTGAGATTACATTTTGTTCCATTATGAGATAAATCATACACTACTGTTGTACTTGGAGAATTGGTTCTGATGAAGGGTTAACATAAATAGCTGAATTAACTACTGAGTCTGTCATTTATCTCCATAAACCAGCATCAGAATTTTCCCACCTAAGAAGACACTGGTACCTGGGAATTTGGAAACATTCAAGTCTACCATCTGATAAGCAACTGAATTAACATTTTACCATTCATAAAGATCCATTCAGCTGGAGGATGTAATCATTATCAGAGAATTCCTGGGAGAATCCCAAAGAAATTTTGTCACATATAGAGACTCTGGTATCAGTAGTGAATCATACACTTTTCACATTTGTCTAGAAAAACCATATCTCCTGTAAATAAATAAAAAACCAAACAAGCAACAGCAACAAACTTTGGAGGCCAATATAAACCAAAGAAAATTCTGCTATATGTTAATGAAAAGCCTATTCACACTCAGCAGCTAGAAAAAGGTACATAAATCAAGGGCCACCTAATGAGATCAAGTCCTTCAAGTTTCTTGAAAAATGACTAGGCAGATGACATCTAGACAATATGACTGGTGTTATGAGTGTGTGCAGAAGGACCAAATCTGCACTGGGAGCTATTTGTGTAATTTAGAATGACTCAGGAGACAGGCAATACTGGAGGATTTATGTCCCCAAGCCCTGTTACACATTGGCTTTGTGCTGATGTCTAGGGTGTGCAGCAGAAGAGTGCAGATTTCCTGTCATCCCGCACAGCTGAAGAGTAGAACATGTTGAGTTCTTCAAGCTCCTATAAAGATAAAGTCTCTCTCATATCTAAATATGACAACAGTTTCTTTCAGAATTAATTGTTTGAAATAAAGGGTTTGTGCACTCAAGGAAGAAGACTAAAAACTGTTTTATTCACAACAACATTAATAAATAGACAAAGTTGCTCCACCTGTAAAAACTGAATGTAAAGTAAATTTTTATGACCATACTATTAGTGAAAATAGTCTTAATATTTTTTTTTTAATATTTTCAAACAGATTTAAAGTTCTTTATGTTTCCTGTTAATCTGTTCAGCTTTTTAGTTTGAGGAGGTACTTGGCAAAATTGGTTTTTCTTGGAGTCCTTAAAAAATCTCATGCACAGGAAAAACCTATGGAAACTGCCCACAGGAAGCTTATATCAGATAAACATAGGAAGTAATTATTCAGCAGGAAAGTTTGGAGGAAATGGGTTGTTTTTCTGTCAGTTCTGGTGTTCTACAAATTTCAGGACATCAGCAGTAATGAAGGAAATAGATTAGCAATTGCAGGGCAGCTATTGTTTATACAGCGTTGACACTAAATGTCACTCTCTTAGAGTTTACCTTGTGAAAATAATTTAATATTGGAGAAAGGCTAAGCAAAGCAGTGTTTCTTTTATTCTAATACCGCAGCAATTAGTCTTTACATCTCTGTAATTAGGTTTGAGGAGAAAACAATTCAGTTGGTAAAGTAGGAAAAAAAGAAAAAAAAAAGAAAGATGTATTTGAAATCTTTAAATATTTATTAACAATGTTTTTTTTTCTTGCTTTTTAAGATGATAAAACTTTATTTTGGAATAAACAAGTAGCATAGGAGCACCACAGATTCAACCTAAGAAAACACAAGATTTTAAACTGTTGCTTTAACTTAATTAAATACCTCACTGGAATGAAAACACCCTCGGCTGAGCTAAGTAATGAAATCACTAGGAATTCTCACTCCTGAATCATCTGATTAACATAAGTCAAAGATATAAATAAAACTTCTGTTTCAATCAATATAGCTCAACATCAAATTCTATCTAACAATTGCTTTCTTAAAAATTTCCTAACAAAACTTTCACTGAGATAAATGTGAATCTGTATAAAAGCCTTCAGGTTTGACAAATCAATATTCCCCCTGTGAAAACACATCATGGGAAGAACCTATGCAGTGTACTGTAGTTCAAATTTCCCCCAAAGTGGAGAAAGGTGAGTACGTGGAAAGCAAATGCAGCTGTGAAAGGCACTGCGCTTTGTGCAGGCAACAGAGGTGAAAATGTAACCCACTTCATACCCTGATGATGCAGTTCTTAGCAAGCTGGAGAGGAAAAAAAGACAAGAAAAGAACAAATCTTCCAAAGGAGCCAATTTAAACACCATATTTTCATTTTTATATGCACAAATGTCAGCTCAGGACAGCAGGATTTCAGTGATGTCTCTCTCCCTTGGCCCCCACATCAGGATTACAGACATTACCAGCAGATAATGTCTGTAATCAGCTGGGCTCCGGCAGAACCAAACCAGCTGTTCCTCAGTAGCTCTCCTGGTGCTACCAGAAAAGACAGAAACAGAGAAACTCCATATGGCTTCTTGGATGCACACTTGTTCCAGCTGTCATCAGTCCTGTGCAATTCTGTGTTTTACTGGTTTACTGTGGTTTTAATTATCCTGTACTTCTCTCCCTTCTATTTGATTTAGTCAATGATTATGGTAGCTATTTCACTTCATGGCTGAAAATACAATAAGGAATATTTCAGTTCAAATTACTTAGACTATTTCTCTAAGGATTTTAATGTCTTATCTTGTTTTAGCCATTCATGATCATAATACTGTATTATAAAGAGCTTATCTGGACATGTAACAGACTGCACTCTTAACACAGTATCATAAATAATACTGAAAAATTTTAAATATCTCTTCAAATTTTATCAGTTGCTAAATTAGCTAAAATGTTATCTAAGAATGTTAGCTGTAGTAAAAGAGCAGTTCTTGCACATGAAAAATTGAAATAGGTCAGTAAATTGGTCAGTAAATTGGTCAGTAAATAATTCCTGACATGTTATGATTTGGTTTTTTTATTAAAATAGAAGTACCTTCTTCAGGCAATAATATTTTCTATCAGATATCCAAATAAAAAAAGTTTCTTACTACTGATTTGAATTGTTTCCTATGTGTACTCAATTTCACAACTTAACTTTGAGGAAAAAAATACATTTTGGTACTTTCAACGTTGCTCATCTGTCATCCAAATAACCTTTAGCTTCTGATCTTCAAACATATTTTCTTGAGTAGATTCCTTTCCTGCATTAAAATATTGGTAAGTTTGAACTTACAAGGACAGAGAATTTCAAACTGACCTTAAGAAAACTAAGGTTAGGAATTTAACCCTACCATTGTTACTCGCAAAAATTTACCGCAGCAATTCAATAAAACTCAGTAAGAGACCTGAAAAAACTCCAGCTAGTGTTAGAATGGCCTGGTAGATTAGTCCAAATCCAAAGTAAAAAACTTTCTGCTGGGAAAGCAGGCAAGGCTGAGACGGATCCATGCTTAGAGCAGAACTGTGCCAGCTCTGAGCTCTGACAAAGACAGGCAACAGGGAGATAGTCCACATCTGAAGATTCTTGGGAACCTTCCACAAAAGCAAATGGGAAAGCAAGATATAGGGCAGAAGTAGTTGCTGCAATTGTTTTTCTCACTTTCCTCCAAATGTCTGTCTGTCAGCCTTTTCCTGAGTATTTCTGGTAGGAGGGCTGAAGCACTGACCATTCATTTCATTGGGCATCACGAAAAGATGTTAACCAGATGTTTAATCCTATTTTCCTTTGTCCTATGACTTCTTAATGAGATTGTTACCCATTTAAACTCCCCAAATCCCTGTTATAAGAATGACCATTAAGGTATTTTGATCACAAATTAAATCATTATTTTTGTAGAAGAAGCAGCAAATTCATGGTCTTCCAGCAATTTACCTCTGTCGTATTATTCAGTTCACAAAAATCACAATCTGAATCAGACTTGTAAATGCGTAATCATTTGAGGGAAGAACTGAAAAGACAAAGATGATGCAGCTCACTGGCACAAAAAAAAAGCCTTACTCCAATGTTTTCATACAAACTGGAGTCTCTGGAACAATCATATTACAAAGAATTAACAATAAGAACAACATAGAGTAATTCAGTTTGCAGAGTTGTGGGGGAGGGTTCAGCCTTAGGTTTGGTTGTTTTTGTGGAGTACATGTCTATCCCCTAAGCATTTATTTGTCAGGCTAGAGATTTTGGTTATCAGATTCCAGAGTTTTAATTCTTGCCTCCAGCTACTTTTTAAAGATTCTACAGACCTCTTGCCTCTGGGTGTTCTGCGCTTGTTTCTGACTTTCAGAAAGTTTTCTTTAAGAAGGTCTGTTTGTTCCTATTGAAAATCAGAGTGATAGCTTATTAAGAAAGAGGGCAGAAAAAGCAACTCAAATCTCCTTTTGAACTGGTAAGAGAAAGTAACTGAAAATAAACAATGTGACCCAAAATTACTTTTTGTCTTCAACATCTGATTTTCTCTCAAAAGGATTTTCATGTAACAAACAATATGGTTTAATCAGTTCTTTGATTTATCCTGTGATCCCTTGGAAAATTAATTATATTTGTAATCATGTGCTCAGAAATTACTGTAAGAAGCAACATTTTCAGGGTAAAAAGCATTTGTTTCACTTCTTTTTGTTCAAAATTTAGGGCATAAAGTCCCCTGGTGCAGTTTCTTTTCAGGAAGCAGCTTCCATTTATAGCATTTATTGAAGTGGGAAATATCACTGCCAGTGTTACAGATGAGGACAACGCATGAATAGAATAAAAAGTATCCAGGACATTTAACTTAAAATATAAACAATGCAGAATGATTTTATAGTGATAAATTTATGACAATCAGGGGTTTGCATCTCCACAGACCCTCTGGAAAGCTTGGATCATGTGCTTTCCTTTCCCATTATACTACATCCTATAAATTACCTATATAGGTACCTCTACTTATTGTTAACTGTTGTAAGTTCTGAGTCTCCTTATAGACAGTCACTTCAGACTCTTTATAAAATATGGTGTGGCTTTACTTGACAGAGAAATGTAGATGAAAAAAATCCATGAGAAAAAGAGGCAGATAAAATCAGATGCACCTCTGCCACAAACCATAAATGGCTGACACAGTCCTAAAGCTGACTGAGACCAGTTTTTACAGTTTAATTCCACTCTTGGAACTCTATAATTGTAGATTATGGCTATCATTTTTATTAAGAGGGGGAAACTTAGATCAGCATAAAGGTAATTCCAGTTTAAGCAAATCTGGGAACCTTTGATTAGAGAAGTATGAATTTGGGTGACATAGACACTGATCTGAAGTTTGATCTGGCTTTTGTTTCCACACCTTTCTTTGGTCAGAAACATGGTCTTTCTTTATCATCCACTGGGCTTGTTGTGAGCCACTATACATGTGACATGCTATTTAATATCAGAGGGAATAAATGCATCAGTGAGGCCAAACTGAAGTAATTTTATGGTAGTTTTCACCCAACCACGTTCACATGGAGACGCTACATGGACAAGCCAGACACAGCCATGTCATGTAGAAGTATCATTCAGCTTTCAGTCATCCTAGATTATAGAAGTTTTTCTAATGTATGTCTTCAAAACTAAAATCCATTTGCTGGTAAATTAAAGCAGAAAAAAATAAATTATAATGTTTCTTTTCAAAGAACTGGTCCAAATTTAGAGATTTCTAGACTTAACTGTTTTCAGTCTAACTCTTTTGAATTTTTTTTCTATATGGAATTTTAGAATTGATATTCCAAGTTTCACATTCTTCCTTTCCTTTTTATAAGTACTATTTTTGCCTCCTGAGTCAAAATCACTGCCTAGAGGGGTTCAGAAATATGTATCAGACTTCCTCTTGATATGCTAACACTGATTTTAAAAATATTGTTTGGACCTTAAATAAAGAGTTATATTGAGTGACCTTATAGGCTGTCTTTTCTAATCTAGCTAGGATAATAATAACCCTTCTCAAATCTTGGTACTGTAAAGGAATCAAACACTTTCAAAGCAGAACGATCACATTATAGACTGATATTTAAGTAGTTCTATTTTAATATTTTGGACAAATCTGCTTGAGAGGAAAGAGTTTCATGAAATAAAATAAATAAATGAGTATTAGTATTTTGCTTTTTTGTTTGTTTGTTTTTAAGAAAAAAAAAAAGAGTAAAACTTCTGAAATATGGGGGTGGTGGTTTTATTTTGATGATTTGGAAATGTTACTGGAGTGACAACACAAATTTCTCTTTATACTTTTGTAACCTTGCATTGTTTCAAAACTGCTTAAACTGCTGACATTCAATTACCACCAAAATCACACCCTGAACACAACCCTACTGAAAAAAATCAGGGTTCTGTAACCTGTGCAGTAGCGAGTATAGTCAGGAGGAGGAAATGCTTTCATATATGTCATGCCCATATGAAAATGTCACATCTATTTCTAGCAGGAACAAGCTGCCATTTCATTCATTGAAACAATAGATGCCTCTTCTAGCCACTTCCAAAAGGGAGAGATCATCAAAGTTAAAAAAAAATCAACTACTTCACATAATAAATAAGTCATTATTGAGGACAATGCATGAAAAAAAAGGGAACAATCAAAGGACAAAATGAAAAAGAAAAGAATCAGAGGGGTCTCCTACTGCTTAGGTAGGGCACAGCCAGCAGTGGACACACCACCAACAATATTCAAGGCTCCCTGAAGGTGTCTGAAACTGAAGGTGCTGGCCAGTTACGGAGGAGGACCAGGGAGTCAAGAGCATTCCCACAGTTACCAGAATTCCCCACAATGTCCCAAATTTCTGTCCAGCTTTCCCCAGAGATACTTCTTGCCTTTCAACCCCAAACCACTAAGATCCACAGATAGAGTTTCCTATCCACTCAGGGAAGGCTCAGTCCCCGTGTGTTAGGCATCAGCGTCAGCCACATGTGCTTGTGGACACCACTTAACTCAATTTATTCCTGCTTTAAATCCTTCTTCTGTTGATTAGTATTGGAGACTGAAATAATTGTTGAAGTGAACTCTTAATCTGACCTAATGCAGCTATTGATTTATTCATATGAGTGAGAGTGATGAGCCACTTCAAGAGGGCATTTGTTACTCTCCACTGTAAGTCAGCGCAGGTTGAATTTACATACCTGTTCTTTTACTCATGTTAATCAATCTTAGGTGTTCTTGTCAAATTGGCTTGTTACGCTGTGATTAGGTATGGAAAATCGTTGTGGAGCAGAATGAGTTAAACAACATGAGCAGCATGGCTGATTGGCTAAAGCTTGTGCAGCAACAACCTTGAAGCTGATCCCGCGGCGTGAGCCTCGTCCGAGGAGATGAAACATTGCATCCTGTTCATGTATGCAGGGTAACCACAGCAATGCTCAGTTCTCCAGGCAAGAACAGTGACATGTAACCAATAGGCATTAAGTGGAGCGTCTTATCACAGCTTTGAAAAGTATGAATATAAGCACTTGAAACCAATAGACATCTTTGCATTAACACTGCAGAGCACATGCCTTATTCTGCTGGCAGAAAACGATTATTGAATATAAAATATATCCATGACCTTCTCTATGCATTTTAATTTTCTGTGTCCCTTGCTTCCTTATTTGATTAAAACAATGTCCTTTCAGATTTACAGTCCCATTAATCAATAAATCTGTTTCTCAGGGTAGTATATTAATCAATAAGAGTAAAAATCCATACTCCTGCATACTGATAATTTTATTTACTTAATCTAATATTATTACATTGTTTTCTTCTGTTTACTGCCAGAAAATATAATCCTGTTTGATATCCTACAAAATAATTCTCAAGAAAGTCAGAGTATTTAAGTCAGAGAAGATAAAAATAAAGATAGAGAAGACCAAGAAAGTTGAAAGTGTTTCAGTGGTTAGCAGGATTTTATAACAACTTAGTTTATCACCTGATCCTGAAGTCTCACAATTTACAAACATATCCTGTGAGTCCTGAGGCTATCATGATCTAATTGATCATGTCAAGAGCACGTTCCCATTGCCAGTGTGATCAGCTTTTGTCAAGGGACTATACACATAAAAGTAATTCTGGTTGGGGGGGGGCTCTATTTTCTATTGTTTTGTTTTTGTTTAATTCAGAGTTATTTTTAAAAGGCACTGAGTTCAAGATCTACCACAGCTCTAGAAAAATACCATATTAAGGCTTATGACTGCTCTGAAGGAATATTCCACATATTAAATGGTGAGCTCCATTGGTTTCTTTCTTTGTTTCTAATTGTGCATGTGCAACCAGAGTAGAGTCAATGAATCAGATTAGACATGCAAACCAGTAACTGTCAAGATTTATTCAAATCAAAAATAATCCTGGTGATTCACTCAGCAGAATATGATTATTTCTAATGTGACAGATTTAGGCATCCTAAATTACAAACCATGGTGCAAGAAGGCATAATTTCTCAAATCAGAGGTAATAATTGTGCAAACATGATGGAGCAGTGAGGAGAGCAAAGGTGTTCACTTAATGGAAGACATTTCTCATCAGCAATAAAATAGATTGATAAAAAAAAATTAATCCCAAGGATGATTCCTCCCAGCCACCAGAAAACTTTAAAGGAATGTTTAAAAAAAAAGAAACAGTAGAAACTCTCCTATGAAATCAAGTGTATGTTGTGGCTTACTAGGAAGGAAAAACTGTCTTTTCCTATTAAGTTTTAAAAGTTACCTGGAACCAATGTCCTTTTTACAGAAATTCCAGGAAATGTGTTCACTTAGAACTGCATACTAACCAGGGCTCTCTATTACCTGTTCAGTCTGAATATCTGAATAAGTGCTTTTGTCTTGGTTGCAAGCTTCTATTGTGATTACATATCTGGTTGTCTCTTGGTTGTTACTTGTCTGAAGAGTCAGCTTGGCTGTGAGTTTTGGCATAGTATTGATGATTTATGTTGCTGGTGCTCTTCTTAACATCTGGGAACACAGAATTTCTAACTCTCTTTGTGTCCCGTCACAGTTAATAACAGCAATAATGACTTCGTTTTGTATGTGAAAAGGACCATGAAATAAAATATATGTTGACATTAAATAACCTGATTTTATTAAACAATGCTGATGTGGAGCTCAGGTTCTTAGCCATTTGTGATACCTGCTGAAATACCAGTTCTGATGCAAGAAAACTAGTTCTAATTAATAGACTTCACCTTTGGAGCTCATAAAAAGATGCACACAATACAATGTGTTGCCTAAACAAAAAGATTTAAGACCAAATACAATTTTTACCAATGAGGCAAATGGCATGGAACTCAAAATACTGTGATCAGTCAAGCTGGTTTTGTAGAAAAGAGCAAAGAACAAACTGGTGTATTCTTGGAAGCCTGGACAATGAGCAAAACTTGACTGGATGTTCATAAGTCCATGAGGAGTTGGACAATGCCATTGAGTTGCCCCTCTCAATTTACAGGCAGAAACTGAAGCCCAGGAAGTTTCATCTGAATATGAGGAAGAAATTCTTTATTGCGTGATTGATTGCACTGGAACAGGTTGTCCAGAGAGGGTGAGGAATCTCCCTCACTGGAGATATTCAAGGGCCTTCTGGCATAAATTCTGTACCATGTTCTCTAGGATGATCCTGCTTCATCAGTGAGGTTGGACCAGACAACCTACTGTGGTCCCTTCAAATCTTACCCATTCTGTGGTCCTGTGAATTACATTTGAAAGACCACAATGGTCTGGGGACATTCCTGAGGGTTGGAAGAAAGAAAGGTCACTCTTAACTGCAGGAAGAAAAATCTAGAGAACTATGGGCGGATTAACTTCACCTCTATCACAGGGAAGGGGGTGGAAAACATAGCTCTGAAAACAGTTTCCAAATTTATTAAGGACATGAGGGTTATTTGAAACAATTAATACGGATTTAGAAACTGAAAATCATACCTGATCAATATAATTGCCTTTGGTGCCAAAATTACTAGCTTGGTAGATGCATGAAGAGCAGTGGATATTGTTTTCCTTAGCTTTGATAAAGGTTTCATTTTTCAACCCTCTCTGGCATAATATTTCCATTGAAAAACTGATGATGTGTGGGCTAGATATAAGGACGGTGGGGTGGGTTGAAAACTGGTTGGACTGCTGAGCTGAGAGGGTTGTGATCAGTGGTACAAAGTCCAGCTGGAGGCCAATCAATAGTTCAGTAACATGTCAGATAAGCAAAAGTTCTGCTGGAGTAAGTTCAATGACCAGTAGAACATTTCCAAAGCTTCATAGCAAAATTCATTTTCTTGGTAACATACACTGGCAACATCACAAATCTTTACTGGCATTGTTCCATTGAGCTTTCTAAAGTTCTTTTTTTAAGAGTCTGTATGTTCACATGCTCACAGATTAGAAGGTATACATTGTCACAGTATCACTGTCAAAATGGAGAAATGATCATGTTTGTCATCTAGGCTGTAGAGACTCACACGACAGACAAAAAAAAGAAATTTGAAGAATAAACCAAGGGAATAAAAAGTGGTAGATCAAGGACTTCTTAAAAAGCTATATTTGGGAAAAAAAGTTTTTAGTAGAAACTTTAGAGGAAGATTCATAAGATTCATGGACATCTGCTTCCTTGTATAATTGTGTGCAAGCAAAATTTTCAAAAATGTATTAAACAAAAAGCATTTAAAAAAAAAAAAAAGTTGAGAGAAGTGGTGGATGGGTCACCATTCAACTTCTGGATTTCTTAACTATTCATAATACAAGACCAGAGTAGTCTGTATTACCCATGTTAGTCACACAACAAAGAAATTGAGCCTAAATAAAATAATTAACTTATGTGCTAGGCAAGACTTGTTAGTTATGGCATTGTTTTGCATTTCCAGTGTATTAATTACTGTTACTGGGGAGAAAGTGTTTTTCTACACAGCTTTATTCTGCCTGTTGCTAATTTATTATGACACTAGAGCAATGATTATATAAGCAGAAAGAAAGGTAAAAAAATCCAGAAGGCTTTTATTCTTAGGCCTTTATTTCTCTCTTCTGTGTGAAATAAATATCTCTGATTCAGCAGTTACTGTCATAAGCTTGTGTGAAAAATCAAGCATGCAAAAATTTCAACATTATTTTTAGGATAAAGAGCACATATTTACTCTCACAGGTGAAGAAAGAGCAGAATAAATATGGGAAAACCAATGTGACTGAATTAATTAGTGCCATGAAGAATATTAATAGAGTTACAATAAAGGTGAGTTAGTGTTCCTTCATTTTATGCTACAGGAGAGTTTAATAAGTCTATTTAAATACCTGCTCTATGAATTCATGTGAAGCTTAAAGGAAGAATTTAACATATTAATTGTTAAAACTCCTGTCTTCATAGTGGTCAGGAAATAAAAGTATTTCAACTTTTTCATTAAAAAAAAAAATACAAAACACTAATGACACTAAATTCCTCCCCACCCCTTCTTTTCTTGCTCTGCTTAAGCAACTTTTGCAGGTTCAGCTTAAGAACAGCTGGCAGCAGAATGGTAGTAAATCTGACAACATAATTTTTCAACATTTAGCCATTTCAAATCAACATCCTTAATATTCTGTATTTTAAGCATTCATCTGAAACCTCAGGTTGAAAATACAGTTACTTAATGCACTGAGACAAAGAAATTATACAAACTGCCTGGGGACCAGCATGTATAGGAAATGTCAAATTTCCATCAAATGGTGGCTTTTTATTTCTGCTAAGCTTAATTTATATGCCACAAGTTTTTACACTTGAAAATGTTGGCATGAGATCTCACAGGTATAAATAAAGCAAGATTAATGCTTCCTTGTTTTCTAGTGAATAGTAAAGCATGCACTACCAACTTGCATTTCAAATGAGTTGCCAATGAGGTAGATTGGGAATTGCAATTAGTTACTTAATGTGAGTAGGTAGTTAAAATATCTTTAGGAGAACTGAAGTGTAAATGAAGCTGTGTAGCCATTCAGCTAACCTGTGCTTTCATTCATTTCATTAGTGTGCCATTTCAAAATCCTAGTATAGAACAAGGCAATTTAAAAACACACCATCATCATTCAACATATGCAACGTCCCGCTGTTCCTATATTTTGCAAGGGATTTGGTCTTCAAGATCCAATTGTGCTTAAGATTCAGGTGGTAGTTTTCATATCTTTCAGTAAATTGCCAGAGTGGGTTTTGTACAACAGGAGAGTTTATGTCCAGGCCAGCATGGGTTTCTCTTTCAGGGTGATCTGAATAACTCTACCAGCCCAGTGACTGTATTGACTAGAGCTCCATTGATAGTTACAGGAGCTTAGACACCTTGTTAGATACTTTACTAGATATCTTAGACACCTTGCTGATATACAGGTGCCTGAATTCTGATGCCTGCAAACAAGGTGGGGGTCAGCCTCTTCTGACAGGCAACTTGCGACAGGATGAGAGGAAATTACCTAAAGCTGCACCAAGAAGGTTCAGGTTGGACAGCAAGAAGAATTTTTTTCACTAAATGGGTGGTTAAGCATTGGAATGGGCTGCCCAGGATGTAGCAGAGTCACCATCCCTGGAAGTGTTCAAGGCTGTCTCAGCTGGCGTTATGTTCTACTTGGCAAGGTGTTATTTGGTCAGATGTTGGACTTGATCTTGGAGGCCTTTTCCAAGCTCAATGATTCTATGAGTCTTTGAAACCCCACCCTCAATTTCTCTCTTTGCTAAATACTTGGAGACTTATAAGTACGATGTTCCAGAAAGAAATAAGGATTAATCATGGTCAGACTTCAGCTTAGTTCTGACTTGATTTGAAGTACCTTGAAGAGCTGTATTACAGGATGTAGCAGCATGTACCAGTTTTTCACTAGAATTGAGAAAAAGTAGAGACCTTTCACCTTTTTATCCTCTCTTCCTTTTATTTTAGGAATTAGCTGTTTGATTATTACTATTATTGGTATATGTCAGGCTGCATGAAAATAACTGAGAAATTATTTGGGCTTCAGGTCTAAAGCATACCCATTATCAAGTCCTTAAATAGTATAAAAAAATCATTGAAGAAAATATAATGGGCATCTATCAGGAATTCTCCACTCATAATGTTTTTTTTAATGCTACTGTGCAAACATACTTCTCTGCATCACCCAGCTGAAGGAAATGGTACTGGCACAGGGAGTGAAGAAAAGGAGCTTCTTCAGTGTAACCCAATGACATTTGTACTCATGGTTGAATGCTGGACCATGATGTTTGCAACTTACAAAATCTTGAAACCATGGGTATTCTTGCTTTTAACAGCCATGTAAGAGTTGAACAGACAGTTTTAGAAGTTTCTAGTAGATACCAGGCATTCATTGCAGCTTGAAATCTCTGTCCTTGATGTAATACATAATAGCCAACAGAGGCTTATTTCTTCCCCCAGAAATGAAAGATGACTGGATGGCAAAGGCCTCTGCACCACAATGTATTTAACATAAAGTAAGAAAAAAACCTACTTTTTAGATTATGTGCCAGATCTTACTTTATAATTTGTTATATTTATGCAACTGTTATCATAAACAATACTATGACAAGAGAATCTCAACACTCAGTTATAACCAACAGAGTTGAGGTATATTCAGGAAAGGTATACACCATTATATGCTCACAGAGCTGTGACCTCTATGAAATAAAACCAGGAGATTTAATAGAGAGATATGTGGTTATACCAGAGGTCCTGGAGACCAAATAAATCCATATATATATGTGTGTGTGTGTGTGTTAAAGACTCTTCCCTCCCCACATATGAAGAAAATATTAAAGAAAAAAGTATTAAATAGGTATCTTGAGAGAACAACAGGATATCTGATAATGCTCCTTTTTGTCTCTTTAAACCTGATAAATAGCAGATGAGATTTTTCATAAGATCTTTGTTCACCTGTGATTAACATCCGTAGTTGAAAATAAAAGCTCTTCTCACATTATTTTAATATTGTCACTTAGATTCTAAGCAATTTGTTTGTTTCTTTACTCTGCATTTGAATAAAGAAAGGTTGTCCAGGGCTGTTGTTTACAAATGATTGCCCATTACTCACACAAAAGAAGTCATTTTTAACTTGGTCACTATTAGAATACAGAGAATTACAACCTGTTTATTCTAGGCTCCAGTAAATTGCCCTTAGGTTGATGAGCTGATAATTGTATGTTTCTTTCTTCAACTGATGGCTCAGGGGACAGACATAATATTAGTTATTTGCTTTTATAATTAGGAAATTGTTCAATTTGTGCTCTAATTGACTAAATTACACCTGCAGAGGTCTAAAGAATTTCATTATCACCTGTGTGAAAGCAGCACGTTTCCCCTATTATCTACATCTATTTTTTTCTATTTTAACCCCATCATTATCAGTGCTGTGCATATGACCACAATTAAATTGCAATGATTTCCAAGCTTTAAGCATATTTTTTCTTTGAATACAACTACAACAACTATAATACACTATGAGTCCCACTTTATGCTGTTTTATTCTGTTTCTTTTCAGAGTTTCTGTTCCAAAAGATGCACAAACATAATTTAATACCAAGAGATAAACCTCAGAAATATCAGCAAAATAAAAATATTTTCTTAGAAAGTCATAAAATGCAAATTCATTTCTTTAAACAAAATTTTAAACTTCCAATTTTTAGGGTACAGACATAATATCAAGTGTGTTATAACTAGGAAAAAAATTAGACTTAAGGTTGCATCTTGATATAAGTTTAATGATTATTCCTGTCAGGTCAATTTACACGATACATTTTTTAGGACAGGCACCTTTCAAATTGGAATAACAGATTATCTTCCAGATTTTCCCTTGGGTGTTAAAATAATAAACAAAGCAATAACTGAACTGTATTCTTCTGGCTCAAAACATACTTTTTATGTCTCTCTAGATATTTCAGGATAAGTCTACCAGCTGGATAACCCTGGACTACTAAAAATATTTCTCTAAGCATCGTTTTTTAATGGAGTAAAAAACACTAAATTAATTTCCGTTTAAAATATGATTTTTTGTGTGTGTTTGTTCCATCCAAAACTGGTCAAGGTAAAGTATTCAAACAGATTGAATTTTTTTTATCTGCTCAGTGGTTTCATCCAAAGTATAACACAAAATTCTCCTGTGTGAGAGGCAAGAAAGTACAACTACCATACAAAATTTCACAGTTTGTCATCATTTTCAGGTGATTTAATCGCTTTCTCTGATCATGACAAGATCCACTAAGGCCACACTACAGTGGTAACTCACACAGTGGTGCCTGGACCCTTTTTGGGAGATCCTGAAGATATCAGATCTGCAACAGTAGTCATTGGTTTAAAAGAACCCGGATTCAGAAGCCTACAAAGCCTATGTCCTGGCTTCTTAGTTCAGTGGTTGTATTGTACATTCTGCCTCTTCCTGCTGCCACTGTGAGTGGGTCTTTTTTCATTCATGCAGATTAAGAAAGGAGAATGATAGTCAGGCATAAGTAGCAAAAGAATAATAAAAGATCTACCAGTTGTCACTGCTACCTTTTGGAGCCATTTCTAAGGAACATATTATTCTCTGCTACCTGCCTCATGGCCAAGGAAAATTACCACTTTCTCTTTTCATCTGAAACCTGTAAGCTCCTAAAACATACATTTCCAAATCCATAGATAACTGAGAACTTTATTTCCCACAGTATTTAACTGACCATCTTATTTTCTGGTACACTATCACTGATTTTTGTAAGAATTCTGCTTGAGGACCTGTAGATTACCTGTTTAAATATAGCAAGAATGACCTAATTTTTAGTGAAATACAAGATAAAGAAAATTAAATCTGTAAGCAATTTTTAAAGTTATAGAAAGTACACGTCAGCAAAAAGCTTTTAGTAGATTTAGCTTTTAGAAAGTAAGGGTAATAGCTTAGAACCAGTAACAATGGTGTGTTTATTGGTCCTACTTTCTATAATGGTGAAATGCTTCTTTCACTTGTGTCCTAGTCTTACATTGTGGTTTGTATTTGCATATGCTAAAAGATGCTGAGCATAATGTCTCCTTCACAACATTCTTTGCAATGATCTTTTGGTTCCCAGTCACGATCTTTAAGTATTGCAGCAATGATCATGACTTGACATAGAGGTGCACTGTTCAGAAAACTATCAAGAAAACAAGTCATTGCAAAGATTGTGTTGAATTAAGTTGATTTTCTTAGTAACTCTGCCACCTGCAGCACTAAAGAACAAATGTCTTCATGATGGACAGGTCAAACATAGTTTTTCATAAGGTGCCCACAGCTGTTCTTTCTTTTCCTAGTGAATTAACCACTTCATTGCTGTTCATTCATGCATGTGTCATTGTCGTTTTAAGGAGAATGTGAATGGAAAATGTAGCTTGAAGGTCTAGTCTTACTGAATCAGCCTCATTATCCTGAACATACTGATATGTCTTTTAGTCCTAAAGAAACTATTTGTGCCTTTCACCACACATATATGCAAGAACATATAACATTACTACATTACTTAGGAGAAAAAAAAAAATAAATTGAATTTTGAATAGTCAGGGTTGGCAAAATCATGAAGAAAAGGTAAGAATGTGAGGTTTTTTTGTAACCAAGCCATATGGCCTATAAGATTAAATAAACAAAGCAAGTTAAAGAAATGTGAGGTGATGAAAAAGAGACTTAAAGTACAAACATTTTTTACCCTGATTTTAAGTGAACAAAACTAAGAACACGTATTAAAGTTATGAGATAATATAAAACAAAATATAATTTGCATGGCAGAAAATGTAACTTAGTAGGTATTAACACTGTGTGGGTTATAAAATACAGTTCTCTGTATCACTTGGACCAGATGTTAGTTGGACATACATCTATAATTCAAGTCCCCCTAGCCATATTAATGCAAGAAATGATCTGTTACATTTCAGAATGTTTAAACATCAGCTAAGACTAATTGTAGACTTCCAGACATACTATGGCAAAGAAAAAAATATTAAATCCTTAAGCAAGAAAAAAGGACTAATTCAGTGTTCCAAGAGCCATCCAGCTATTCCTTTGCTCTGTCTTGAAGATCTTATATTAATTCTAGGATACTTGTCATGAATAGTAGAGTCAAAGCAAGTGGTTACAATCTTTTTGATCAATTATTTCTAGTCATTACAATTCAGCTTAATTTACTTGTTCACTTCCAAATTAACTTTCAAAATATTTTGGAAAATTCACTGAGGTTTTAGAAGGTTCAATTCTCAAAATTTATTATCCATTTTTAATTACTGAAATTCTTCATTTTACTGGCAATTCCAACAGAGATAGTTAAAATTTTACAGGATCATAAAAGCTGCAAGGAACAAATGTAATGATCATTCAGAAATTATTCTTATTTTTCAGGTATGATAGGGGACATAAAATCTCTCTTATGTCAAAAATATTTGGTCACAAAATTTTCTTCAAAAGTAAATCGTCCACTAGGCTACAAACGTGAAAGAAACTATGCCTGGAGATTCTTCATTTCTCTCTTTACTCTTTACAAGAGAGTTGAAGAAGTTCTCAAAAATAGGTTTTTTCTACAAGTTTTCCTGCTGTACCAAATGGAGGTTTCCAGGGAAATTGTAAGCAAGCATGGTAAGATAATGAATGTTTATTGCTGTCTTTGTTGACAATTGCCAAGATATAAGGAAGAAAATATTCCTTCTAACTCATTCATGGCGAGATCCAGTACTGTTGTGTTTCCATTTAGCCAAGCTGAATATCTTTATCTGCATGTAGAAAAAGGTCATGCAACTGAAGAAAGCAACTTCTTACTCAGGCTCTATTTTAGCAACAGCTCAAGAACAGATATTTCAGATTGATAAATTTAGTTATAAAAGGAACACATTAAATTATCTTGCATATGTTACATTTCCAGAGAAAAGATAAATCATTGTTTTACACCTTTTTATGCACACTAACGTAAAAAGTTGAGTAGTTTTTGGCAAATGTTGTGGCACACTCAGCTTTTCTCAAAACATTTTTTTATTAATTTCAGAGGATTTTATCTACAGTTTTGAAAAGCTTTTATGGACTAAGAAAAATCACATTTATTACAGCATATTGAACTAGCTTCTCTGATGCAGGTTTGTTTATGTTGACTAATTCTTGATTACTCCAGAAGAAGATATGAGACTTCTCCACTTTAGGGCTGACCACAGGGAGACTACTTCAAAACAACCCACATTTATTTATCCAGACAAAGTTCTGCTTAAAATTTTTGTTGCTGTTAAAATACACTTGCTGACTTAAAACCCAGTTGCTTGAGGTTTGTTTTCTTGTACATTCTTACATTCACTAACTCTGAGTGATCACTGAGATTTTTTTAACATTCCTCATTGCCCAACATGGTGAGAGTAGTTAGTTTAGTTCAGGTTTGCCCTTACTGATATCACCTGTGTTTCAGGGTAAGGAACTTGTTTGCATGGAATAAATATTTACAATTCTTTGTCCGCTACCGTTCACAAATGGGATAGTTCTTTTGTGAAGAGATAAAACTTTTAATAGATTAAGGGTAAAATGATTTTTTTTTTTTTTTTTTTTTTTTTTTACCTAACAACTGGACACCATACTCAATTGGAATAGAATATAAATTTATTCAATGTAAGACAATGTTGTTGTTGT
This sequence comes from Hirundo rustica, assembly GCF_015227805.2. NCBI lineage: Eukaryota > Metazoa > Chordata > Aves > Passeriformes > Hirundinidae > Hirundo > Hirundo rustica. The sequence goes on along the minus strand of NC_053450.1, from coordinate 143,820,193 downwards.
TGTTGTTATTATTACTTCCAACATATCTAAATACCATTAATGTTCATTCATTCTTCTTTAAGGGTGAAGCTACTTAACAACTTTTCAGGTAGGGCTGAAATATATTTTAATTTGTTCAAATTATAAATAGATTGAATACTCTGAAAATATTCCCTTGTTCTGCCTTTTTTTTTTTTTTTTTTTTTTAAATCAGGTCATAAACTCATAAAATTTAAAGGCACATTTCCTAAAATTTCCAGATGTCTGTGTACCTGTCTGTCCCAGGTGTTGTATTGCCTGAGGGATCTTTGTGGGTTTGGCTCTTCCATTTCTATACTTCTCCACACTTGGCAGACAGTGTAACTGTGGCTCTGCTTTGTTTTGTAATTGGACAGAGTGGCTACAGCCAGTCTTGTGACCAATGTGTTGAAAGGTTAACAAAATACACACAGCTCACTCTTGCTGTCTTTCTTGAAGCTCCTGTGAATCGAGGTTTCTTTAATTTGTAACAACCTTTGTGAGAAAGTGTCTTACTTGAGAAGACATCTGTCAAAAGGCATTTTGGAGCTCCATTAAGTTCCAAGTTTACAACAGGGGAATCTCCTCAGATAGGATAAGCCTTCCAAGTTACCTTTTTCCATGGCTGATTAAGGAAGTAGCAGAAGTTGAGAAACTGAAGGTTTATATCTTGGAAAAACTCCTGTGAACACAGGAAGCCCACAAAGAGGTATTTTCTCTATCCTTGCCCTTTATCTCCTGCTTTTCAAACAAAATGAAGGTCTCAGTCAGCTTTTGCCTAAAAAATTAGTAAGATCTGCTCTTGGCTGGGTAAAAATGTGAACTTCTCTATTACCTCTGCTGTGTACGAGATTCATTGTCTGACAGATCCTTCAAAGTTGTTCCTGTTTTAAGGAAAATGTAATCATGATCTGTGCTAATGTGAGCATGTGGAATAACTTTTACAACTATTTTTATTCTTGCTGGTACACCTTGCTTGTCCTTTGGCAGTTTTCTTTCACAAGGAGCCAATATGATAAACACTCTCAAAGAAGGGCAGAGAGGCATGTCAAACTTTATCATACAGTTTCCCTGCTTGCCATTTCCCATTTCTCAAGGAGATGGGCTTCCCTAAAAGACAATTTCTGTTTAGCTCAGTTTTGGATAAAATAAATACATAATGCACTCTGACGTTAAGTCTGTGTGAAAACTCAGATCATTGCCAACACGTAACAGGGCTCCTAGCAGTTAACATTACCAACACCTCAAGCTACTGGCGAATAATAAATTCTATATTGATTTTTATATTACCAAGAGGCCAGAATTTGATCAGCCATTCCAGTTCTGATATTGTTATTTTATTCAATAATAGTTAACTCAAATACAGTCAATGTGTTTTTTCAACCTTGCTCACATCTTGTGCTTATCCGATGATTTCATAATGAAAATAGATATGCTGTACATTTGATACAAAATGCATGATAAACCATGGTTCTCTCTTTCAAGAAATTAAAAAAAAAAAATAAATCTGCTTCTAATTAATGTCAGTACTTTTGATGGATTTGGCACTGCTACCTTATGTTGATCCTGGCAAAATTTAGTCACAAAAAATGGGTTTATAAACTGCAATCAATTAAATCCTAACTTTTCCTTGTACTATTTATTTACACTATGGTAGTGTCTAGAAACTCTAATCAAGACCAGATTTGTATTTAAAGAGAATTATAAGCAGACTTGTATTAAAAGAGAGACTTATATGAAATATTTCAATTAAGTGATTCCGTGTCCTGCATCAACACTTAAATGCAGGAATGAAAGCAAAAAAAGGAAGTAAATTTGGGAAGTGAAGTCACACAGAATGCCCGTGGCCAAGAAAAGAAAGCTGTCTGTCTGAAATTTTGATGTAGTGTTTTATCAGGTAGTATTAAGAGCTATGGTCTTAAATAACTAGGGTATCAGTTATTGCTACATACAACCTGCAATCAAAACCACATGCCCTAATTTCATCAGTGTGGACATCATATCCTATAAGGCCTTCCCAGGATGGAGCTTTACTGGTTGGGTGCATCCCCTGGTTCTGCACAGGGTGTTCTGCCCCTCCTGCCCCTGAGCTTAGACATGACCTAAATGCTCCTCATTCACAGGTAAGGGGCTCATCTAGAAGCTTGGCATCACTGTTATAGGATCTTTTTGTTGCATTAGGTACTTACATAAGCATAGGAGAACTCTGAATAAGTAGGTCCATAAAGTAGCTTGGCTTCACACTGGAGAGAAATAAAAGGTATCTTAGTATCACTGCTTTCGTTTATTGTACTTGCCCAGTAAATATTTACTTATTTTGATCTACCTTATGCTTACTAATTTGCTGCACAAATATAAACTTGGTACTCAAATAAACAAAATAACAATAACAATAACAACAACAACAATAATGATAACAACAACATTAATAAAGCCAAAGACAGATGGTACCTTTCACCTTAGATTTACTGTAAATTTACTTTGGAGACCCAAATCATAAACCCTTCAGATTTTCATTTGAAGAGATCTGGATACACAAATGTTCTAATATACAAAAGAGAAAAAATAGGATTAGAAGCATTTCTGCACACACTATTTTCTTTTAGAAACACACAGTTAAAAGGTGGATTACTTTTATGTGTATTAGGAATATGAAATAAAAATAAAAATATTTTAAATTAACAAAACTATTGAGTAAAAAAATGTTCAAAAATTATTTCTCAAAAAACATTTTTTACACTTTGTACTTAATATTTTTAAACAGCTTAGTCTTAGTATGCATAAGCAGAGTTGCACAGACAGTTGCAGCAGGGTGTAAGGCAGCTGGAGCTTGAGTTCCACACAAGAGTCTCCATATTCCCACGTGCAACTTTGCAGAGTGTGGGAGCAGCAGATCCATATCTTCACAGAGCTGTGCCTAAGTCAGCAAACCTAACTAAGAAGTTACTGAGTGCCTGGCCGCACACACGAAAACCATTTTTTCTGCAAATCTGTAATTGCTTCTGTTACAGCAGATTAACATTTGATATTCCAGTGGGTAGGAGAAGTATTCTTCATCAGCGATTTCAGATCACTTTTTATTTCTGAGGTGACATATATTGATCAAATAAAAGAGTGGTTAATAGCGTAAGACATTCAGCACCTGTGTACAAAGCAGAGAAGGTAATGTATCACAATTAACAGCCAGTACTGAGCCCTTCACCGCCCCCCAGACCTTGAAAGATTGTGCTTCATGGCTTGGTTGGCCCTAAAGGAAGGGCTGGTATACATCACATCAACTGGACTGAGCTTCTGTCATGCCTTATACGGTCCTGTGTCAAGCAGAAAATGTTGAAAAATAGCCTAAATTACTGTCCTAAAGTACTTGTAGTTTGCATTAGCTGTATAAACAAATGTGTTGCTCCTGGTGTTCCTTTTATTTTTGCTACATTTTTGTTTACACAAACTGATACTTAACTGGTATTCATTCGGGGCATCCATTAATATCTTTCCATATAATCCCAAACTGTAACAGATGTTATTAATCTTCAAAAAGGATTAGAGAATTTTTCTCACCATAGACAAAAATATTACACTAGTCTGGGCAAGAATCCCACTAAGAAACCAAAATGAACCTTACAGCCATGACAAACTGAGGGGAATAGATGCAGTTATTGATTTATTATACATGCATATATAAAACAAATACTATAAAGATGACTACGTGTTTTACAGAAAAGTATTTCATTGTGGTTTTACCATTCTCCTGATGAGAAATAATGTTCTAACATCTGCTGTGCAGCCAGAGAAATCTTTCTGTCACCTGTTCATTATAGTATTTGTCACAGTGTGTAGTTATTAGGAGTAGGGGGAAGAAATCACATCCCTTGACTTTAGGAGCTTGACTTTAGGAGCTTGACCTCAGCAATTCAGATCCCTACAATCTGTAAAGAAAGGTGAATATTTTCAAGGGGCTATTCAGAATGCCTGAACTAGGCAGTGATTAGGATTCCCACTTCAACCCTTTGAATCACCTCTAGTCGTAACTGCTGTGTTATCAACACCTTTCTAGCTACGAGTGCAATGCACAGCATAGTGAACTCCATCTCAGCCAGACCCAAAGCAGGGACAGTCTCTGTTAACTGTGTAGGGAACCAAAAAGTGCTCAGCCTTGGCAGTGTTGCACTATTTCAGTAGGGCACATTTATCTGAGAAGGAATCTTTTTAATCTCGTGTGGTTTGTAGACACTAAATAACATTCTTATAGTTTAAAAAAATTGTCAGTCTAATTTCTTTCCTGGATATGTCTGTAACCTTTGTTATTCTGATTTCTCTGATTTGTCATTCACATCCTTTATAGACTTATTGTCTGTGTGATGGACACACAAGAGATGTGTTGGATTCATAAACCCATTTTGCTAAGGCCGCTACTGAGCATGAGAATCATTGCACCTCTTCCAGCCAATGCTAAACCTCTGCAGTCTTACCAAAAAAATGCAGAAAATGTTTATCTGGTCACTTATACATACAAATGTTGTTACAAAGATATTCATTTATGCACTTGTCCATAACAAAAACCATATTACTGCGCAATGAATGAATGAATAATTTTAATGTCTAATTTTAAAAATTCACATTAAAATTTCAGTTTAAGAGTGACCGTGTGTAAATCTAAGAAGTACCATCAAGCTATATGTTAAAAGTATATGTCCAGTCAAAATGGATATATTCTGATTATTGAAGTAACGAAAAATCTTCACAATCTTCAGTATCTGCTGAATGAATTCTGGAAAATAAAACAAATTCTGTGCTTTGACAAAATGTCAACAAATTATGTATGCATATTAAATCACTCACAACTCCACACACATTTTCTAAAGGGTAGAGAGAGAGAGAACTGATGAAGGTGTTGAGGTTACTTAACAAACTGAAGTAACTGAAGTCTGTAATAAAAATTCTCACTCTGAAAATAAATATTTGACTCCTGTTGAATGCAACGAGAACTGATGCAAACCTAGAGTCCCCAATATGTACAGTACTGCAGTGTTTCAAAGGCATTAACCAGGACAAAAAGGCTATAAAATATTCAGTATTAAGACTTATGGCATCACTGTAGGAAAAATGGTTTGTCTATTTTAGGACTTGGAATAAGCTGTACAAGAATTTTTCCCCCTCCAAGCCAGTAAACCAGCACCATCTAACACCAAATGTAATTAGTTACAAATTGCCTGTTACAAGTTAATTAAACTTCCTTGCGTCTCTGCTGCTTAAGCAACATGTAGATTCTTTTATGCACTTGCCAATTAGTGCATGGGGATTCTGCTTTCTAATTGGATAAAAAAATAATAAACTGAGCAGTGTGCTGTTGATATCCAGAATGACTTTGTTAAAAAAAAATAGTGGAGACAGGTTTAATGCTTCAAATATTTATCTCAATTGAAATTGATTAAAATAATTTGAGGTTCCATTAGATATAGATACAATCCTTTTGTTAACAAAGTCCATCTGGTCTTAGAAAGAAAATTAAGATTCACTAATTGAAATTTGGAAGCTTTTTTCCAAACATGCATAATTCATACTGACAGAAAACAGAAGCTGCAATTCACCACAAACTGTCAAGGAGATGAATGTTTCATTTAGATGGAATTTAAGATTTCACCCAGCAAGAATCTACAAATGCTTATATTAAGTCACAGCCTGAGAAAAGAAAATCTGTTCTCTTTTTACTGGCTCAGTATTAAAATCTCTTTTTCACTGTGAAGCCATCTTAACCTTTAATGGCACCACATTTGACCTTTGTCATTGCCAGCACTGGAAGGACATTTCTAGACCACGAGCATTATTCAGCTGTGCAATCTTGCAACTTCACTCTCAAGCAACTCTGCTTTTTTAACTTGTTATGTATTTACAGAATACTGCTTCTGTGTCAGGATGCAATTCCATTTCATAAGAGGGTTAAATTTAATTATGTCTCTCATTGGTTATTTTTCTTTCCTCCTGCCTTGTACGTTGTCCCTCAAAAAGCAGTCTCATTTATCTCAGATTATTTATCCAGTCTACAAAGTGATGCCATGCAGTTGAATTAAAGGAGCTGAGCAAACTGCAGTGAAGGTTAGGAACAAGTATAGAAGAGAGGCCAGGAAATTTCAGATCATTGTGGCCAGCTCACACTTTTCATGGACAATGGCAAGAGAAACATTAGCATAAATCCTCTCTTTTTCACCCTGGGACAGGCACTGATTACCTTCTTTTCTACCATGTATGACATTTACATTTATTTGTAATTTCTGAGTTGCTACTTTGTTGTCTTGGCATGTTTGAAACCTGAATGGAACTGTCACTTTTTACTGAAGTGTGGGAAGTATCTTGTACCAAACATTTTGTTCAACTCAAACCATGTTTAGCTTTCTGACGGATCTTGGCCTCATAAATATCCACAAAAAATGAAAGTTTGGTTTTCATGGGAGACCCTGACATTTGTATCCTTTGCTTTACTGGTGTTGTGTTTTGTTACCCAATTGACTCATGAAAAGAAATTAGACATGAAACTTAGTGGTTGTCAAATTGTTTCAGAGAGAAAAAAAATGGTGAAAGATATGCTATAATTGGAATTTATCCTTCTGCTTTGCAGTATGCTCTGGATGAATTTTATATCAATAGAGCTTTGCTGAGCCAAGATAAATAATCACTCAAGTCAACGTACTCGGGCAAGAAAAATCAAAGGCATACATAGCATTCTGAAAGAAGCACAGGTGTTTTCTGTTCTTAGCAAACCACATGCTCACATACAGTAAAGGTAGCAGAAATGAGGTCTAGTTTGATGATAATTCACATATGAAAAAGAAATCATTAGAAATTCAAGTAAATGATGTGAGACTTCAGTGAAGTAATATAACAGAGTGGAGAACAATCCTCCTTCACTCTACACAGCTATAGTGAGGCTTAAAAACTCAAAACAAAAATATAATGACACTACAGGTGCTGAAGAGGAGGATATCAGCCAGCAATTATGGGGAAGGTGCCCTGACCTAATTCAGGTATCTATTGCCTCAGCCCAGCTGCATCCACAAAGAATCCATAGTGGTTAATTTAGCCTGTCCTCAGGTACATAGTCCTCTCCAGAAAAACTTACTGTATACATCCAGGATATGAGAGAGTTGAATGGGGCTTTTTTTCATTGTTTTTCTCCCCTCTCTGCACCCAGAGGATGGATCTTTTCAGAAACAATACAACTAAATCAATAGCAGTGACTTGTCACACACACACACTAGAAGATTACCTTATTTATGAAATATTCGTAATTATTAATAATTTTTGACTAAGAAGGGTAGAATTAATTTTCAATAAATATCCTGTTCAATAAGTAGCACTACATTCAGAACTGAGGTGCATTCGTAGAGCCCTGAAGAGAAAGCTGGAAGAGTGCTCAAAGCAAACCTACCTCAGCAAATGCAAGGGTTTTTCTTCTATCTCAGCTTGCAATTTTCTCTGTTAGAATCCTCTATCAAATATATATACAGGGCCAAATGCAGAAACATATCACCTGAGATATACTTCAAATTTCTGTATTGTGACTATTTAAACACTGTAGCTGGTAGCTAGAAAAAGAACATATTTGGTAAAATCCACAGTTCAGAGGAACAGAGCTTGTGTTAATGTGAGCCCCTACATTTCCAAAGGAGAGACAAGAGTTCCTAACTCAAAACTGCCTTTATGTTCTAATTTTATGTGACATGCAGCACCAAGTACAGAGGGCCAGAATAAGACTTCATCCTATGATGCAAAACTTTGGGATTTGAAGTGGGAAAACGTTGTGCTTGTCTATTAATTTAATTTTAGATTCTGTTCTAAATTTTTGCTTTTTTCAGCTTTTTTTTTTGCATAAGTGGAAAGATGGTCTGCATGACCTAAAAGCCCAGTTACACTCTTCTACTTCTCTGAATAGAAGGATGTTTCCAAGGGAACCACTTGCAGTCCTGTCATCTGGGCTGTAGCCATTTAGCCACTGCTACCTTGAATATATTTGAATATATTTTCTCACGCCTTGCAAATTCGCTGAAAGGTTTCTTTCCTTTGTGCCCTCAGACTCACTCACTACCCGCCCACCCTCCCGCTCTTTTTTCAACAATTTCTTGCTAATATGAACTCTATAACAAAAAGCAAATACAGGCTTTTTCTACAACAAGCATGTTTTAATTGCCACAGCGCTGTCAGGCTGTGGAAAACCATAACTGTGTTCCTACTGCAGCCGTAATGAAGTGGCAAATGGCTGAGAGTTAAACTGACATCACGATTAACACCAAGTGGTATTATTAATGGAATATACAAATCCAGTTTTCCCTCCTTAACGCATAACTGTGAGACTGAGGTTAATCACCAATTTTTCTCATTTATGTCTTCACGCACTGGCCTATTGCTAACTAATAGCTGGAACCTTAGCCCCTACACTTTGCAATAAAAAGAAAATAAACCAAATATTCAAGAATTAAACAGCTAAAAAAGGTTTACTGAACAGACACATTCCACATGTGACATTCCTCTTGAGGTGCTAATTCCAATGCTTCATTAAATATACTTCCTCCTGTAGTTGCAGAGACCTGGTAGATGGCCAGGAGGAATGCTTTATGATGGAGCAGCCTTTCCCAAAACAAGTCTTCCCTCTGCTACTTGCACCAGCAGCTGTCAACAGGGACAGATTCCATTTAGTAAACTACAGTCTAAGCGTCAGTCCCAAGTACCTGGAGAAGTATAGTCAGATTATTCAATACACATAATACCAGTTCTGACTATGCTTAAAACACAGTCTGAACCTTCAGAGCCAATTAAATTCTCCTGTTCACCTCAGAGCTTTGTATCAGATCACAGACTTGACCCTGAAAGAGTGCAAGCATTTCACTAACCCTAATGAATGGTCAATGCTCAAGGTGTGACTTGGAGCTCTGCTGGATCAGGGCTGCCATCTGTGTTCCTGCAGAGGCCGTGTTCCCATGCAGGGGTCCTTCAGGCTTGCCATACCTGCATCCATGCATGCATCCATGCATGCATCCATACGTGCATCCATACGTGCATCCTTACATCCCACAACATGCAGGGTCTCAAGTCATTTCTCAGGAACAACACTGGATATTTCCACACCACTTTTAAGAAATAGGCCAAAATGCTTCTCAGTTCCATCATTAATCATTCCTTAATGTCAACTAAAGATATGAGAGGATAAATTTCCCCATGGCCTCATCTTCAAGAATTTATAAAGTTCAAGTGTTTTTACTTGGTAACCAGAAAATAAAATCTTCTATGGAATAAGGTAACACAGAATGAATTGCATTTAATAAAGTCTTACTTTAATATTTTACCTAAAACTATTCAAAGCTGACCAGATTAATCCATTTTTTTAGCAAGGTTTATAGAAAATATCTCAGCTATTAAAAATGGTACAGCTAATCATCTATTGTCTTATTTTAAAATTTAAATCTCAAGCTTCCTAAAAACAATTTCAAATGACACTACTATTAGTTAATTTAAAC